>NW_025065062.1:0-378746 GCF_019049425.1 Lizanozyma spartinae
TGTCACTGACGGCTGGACTGGATCATACTCCACTACTGTGGTTACCACTATTGACGGAACTCAAACAGTCATTGCTTACACTCCAGGTACATACCTGACATCATACGGTTCTGACAGTGCAACCACTACCGTTACTACCTCTGATGCTAATGGTATTCCAACCACCTATGTCGTTGTACCAACTCCAATTCCAAGTGTGACTCAGTCTTGGACTGGGTCTTACACTACTACTATTTCGACTTCTGTTGATGGTGTATTTACATTTATTGCAGAAGTTCCTTATTCATATGCTACATCGTATGGGCCTGACTCTATTTCTACTACTGTGACTACCACTGATGCCAGCGGTAAGCCCACAACCTACGTTGTTGCACCAACACCAACTCCAAGTGTCACTGACGGCTGGACTGGATCATACTCCACTACTGTGGTTACCACTATTGACGGAACTCAAACAGTCATTGCTTACACTCCAGGTACATACCTGACATCATACGGTTCTGACAGTGCAACCACTACCGTGACTACCACTGATGCCAGCGGTAATCCAACCACCTACATTGTTGCACCAACTCCAACTCCAAGTGTTACGGACGGCTGGACTGGATCATACTCCACTACTGTGGTTACCACTATTGACGGAACTCAAACAGTCATTGCTTACACTCCAGGTACATATCTGACATCTTTTGGATCAGATTCGATAACCACTACTGTGACTACCACTGATGCCAGCGGTAATCCAACCACCTACGTTGTTGCACCAACACCAACTCCAAGTGTCACTGACGGCTGGACTGGATCATACTCCACTACTGTGGTTACTACTATTGACGGAACTCAAACGGTGATTGCTTACACTCCAGGTACATACCTGACATCATATGGCTCTGACAGTGCAACCACTACTGTGACTACCACTGATGCTAATGGTAATCCAACCACCTACGTTGTTGCACCAACACCAACTCCAAGTGTCACTGATGGCTGGACTGGATCATACTCCACTACTGTGGTTACCACTATTGACGGAACTCAAACAGTCATTGCTTACACTCCAGGTACATACCTGACATCATATGGCTCTGACAGTGCAACCACTACTGTGGTTACCACTGATGCTAATGGTAATCCAACCACGTATATTGTCGCTCCTACCCCCTCTGCAGGTGATACTTTAACTTGGACAGGGTCATATACTACAACAGTTGTGACTTCTATTGACAATTCGCAGACAGTAATCGTTTTGGTACCTTCATCTGCACCATATTCAAGTTCGTTCACTTCAGCCAGGTACACTAACTCCACCTCAAATGTTGAAAGTTCTAAGGTGACTTTGTCAGGTACTAAAACGGTTTATGTTACTGACCCCAACTATACATCCACATTAGTTATTTTTGGAACTGCTGGACCCACTTCTGCCTCTGCAGGTGCTGGTGATGGTGGTTCAAATAATGATAATAATGAGTATGAAAATACTGCAGTTGTTGTCGCACCTGGTGTTATTTCTACCATTTTTGCTGATGAATCCTCAGGTGCAAACACTTCACCTGGAACTAAGACTACTGGAAGTACGAGCATTATGTCTTCAGAAGGGGTATCTACCATGGTAACAGTTACCGGAGGTACAACTGTAACAGTTGTATGTACCAAGGAAGTTTGTCACTCTCAATCATCTTTAACATCCAACGGAGAAGCTGGTGGAACCATGACTACTATTGAAAGCAACAGCACAGGTACAGGAACTGGTTCTGGTTCTGGCTCTGGTTCTGGCTCTGGTTCTGGCTCTGGTTCTGGCTCTGGTTCTGGCTCTGGTTCTGGCTCTGGTTCTGGCTCTGGTTCTGGCTCTGGTTCTGGTTCTGGTTCTTCTGGTTCTGACACTGGTTCTGGTTCTGGTTCTTCATCCGGTTCTGGTTCTGGTTCTTCTAGTTCTGGCACTGGTTCTGGTTCTGGTTCTTCTGGTTCTGGCTCTGACACTGGCTCTTCCGGTTCCGGTTCTGGTTCTGGTTCTGGCTCTGACACTGGCTCTTCCGGTTCTGGTTCTGGTTCTGGTTCTGGTTCTGGTTCTTCCGGTTCCGGTTCTGGTTCTGGCTCTGGTTCTGGCTCTGGTTCTGGCTCTGGTTCTGGTTCTGGTTCTTCATCCGGTTCTGGTTCTGGTTCTTCTAGTTCTGGCACTGGCACTGGTTCTGGCACTGGTTCTGGCACTGGTTCTGGCACTGGTTCTGGCTCACTGCCTGCTACTACTTTGAGTTCAGCTAGTAGCGCTCCAGCTTCTAGTTTACCCAATGCTGCATCGGTTCTGACATATGAAGGTTCAGCTAACAATGTGAAGAAATTGGGCTTACTCACCGGACTTCCACTTTACCTCCTTCAATTCATCTAATGAATTTTCGATTATTGTATATTTGATTAATAATCTGATCACCGGATTCAATAATTAAATTTTGTACACCAATTAGTATCGTACTGGTTAAATTCTGTATAACAATAAGTATCGTAATGTTTAAACTATATATAGCTATCATTTAATAAAATTGCCGATTTTAAATTATGTTCACTTTTATGATACCATTAGCCAGTTCACAAAGTTTCTGTAATGTGGTTGAGAGCACGATGTATCTAAGTGTGGACTCTGAAAGATTAGGTTTAAGATCTTTTTATTCATGTTTGAAAATTTATTGGTGAGTGTATGATTTAATTTTTTTAAAAGCTCCGTAGAGCTTCTACTACACTGTGACATATTGTTATCTATTCATGTGGAATCCTAATGAAGATGAGCCATGATTGGAAATAGAACCACAAATCCTCTGTATGAAGCTACGATAACTTAATTCATCCAAGCCATTCTTACAGCTGCTTTATCTGATACCATAATTCAATACTGGAGACATCCAAGCCTGCTTGACTTGATGCGTTTTCCAAAAAACTGCTCCTCGCTTGTTCAAAAATTGGAGATTCTTTTAAACACTGTTTCAGTCACCGCATTGAGTTCAGTCTCAGAATCAGATCCCGGTTCTATGTATGATTTGAGGTCTCGATATCCGTAACATCTAGAATTATAGTCTTCATCTGACAAAATTTAAAAAAATGAACCTATCAATAAAGGATTTAGTTAAGATGTAAATTAGGCCGTAAATGTTATACACTTCATGTGTTAACCACTGCTGGTCTGGCTTCACTGTACTAGGAGGGTCCCCAGAATACCATTCGCGTATTCTGTTCATTAAGTCGCCTGATATATTCAAGTACCAATCTTTATTGGGTGCTTTAAACACGGGCTATTTGGAACAATAATATTCTAGGGCAAATTCTGGGCACTTATTTACTAAAAGTTTGAGAGGGCCCGGATCTCGCATTATCAGATTGATTTACGACCTCTAACACAAAAGAGTTATTTTAGCTTCAACGAAGTACACAGCGAAAGTTTAGCCAATCCGAAGAACAATTTTCTTTCGTTAGAACAAAGATTTATAGTCCGATATAATAGTTCACAAGAAGTATATGCCTTTCTACCATCGCATTTGGAAATTCGACAAATTCGAATCAAAATCATCATCATCGGTTTAGTATGTACTTTTCTCCTTCTCCTAATTTTATTCCCGAGACCGGACTGCCCATGCAACATTCAGATACGTAGTGTATAGCCGTTTTTGTCCAACCTTCAGAATGCTGTTATACATTGCGCTTTTTTGCAACCTAAAAGCCTGCATTTACAACGATATTTCCTTAAGAATTCGGCCTTTTAAATGAACAGATATAAAAAACATCGGCTTTACCTCTATATACAAAATTTTATTAGCCTTAACCTTAACATGGAAACAATGGAAAAATTCGTGATAGGAACTTGGCAAACGATTTTGCAATAAGAGAAGTCAGTGCATATTCACACTATCTAGAATGTAGGTGCTTAACCATTTAAGCCAATTGTGAATATTTGACTCGAAATTCATTTAAATACAACACCACTCCACTAATTTTGTTAGTTACTTTAATACGAATCCAGAAAGCGTTTTATTCTGCGACGATATTCTCTTAGCTGAATTATTTGGAATGCGTTTGTTAGAAACAGCTGTAATTGGGTTCACTAGTGCTATATCAGTAATAGCCGGAGAAGGTGCTATTACTGGGTCGGTGGTTGATGGTGCTCCGCAATTCGAAATCCTTATTCCTGGCGACTTTACTCCAGCTGGTATCCATGCGTCTACAAACGAAAACTTCAGTTGGGCGGATGGTGTGACTGTCGACATCGATAGAACTGAAATCGGGAGTGATTATTACACTACAGCATTTGGATTGTGGTATTACAAGTTTATCAGATTCACTGCTTCTTTAAAGCAAGAGCAAACTGCCACAATGACATTCAATGCCATCATCACAAGTGGTGTTACTGAATACGCTCCAATGATTTTGGCTGTCCTGACTATTGATGCTACCAATTCAGTTAAGACAACCCTTACCTATACCACTACACTTACTATTGCTGAGGAGGTTTTCAGTTCTGCAGATCCAATGCCCACACCCGATTCCTCAGGATACATTGTTGATGGCACCCCATACTTTGAAATTACTATTCCTGATTGGTTCACTCCAGTTGGCATACACGCATCTACAAATGAAATATTCAGTTGGGCGGATGGTTTGACTGCCGACGTCCATGGTAAGGACATTGACAGTGATTATTATACATCTTCAGTTAGTTTATGGTATTACAAGTTCATCAGGTTTACTGGTAGTTTGGAGGCGGGTGAAAGTGCCACAATCACATTCTCTGCTATTCCCACGGATACTGTGACTGAATATGCTCCAACCATCTTGGCTGTCCTGACTATTGATGCGACAAACTCTATTAAGACAACGGTCACATACCTTCCTGTTATTTTCCTAACTGAAGATGCTAAAAGCTCTGACGTAGTCTCTTTAACTTCATCCTCTGCTATTACATCTGAGGCAGTTAGCTCTACTGAAGCTATTAGCAAAACCGAAGCTGTTAGCTCGACAGAAAATACAAGGTCAACAAAAATTACTTCAGATGCTTCTACTTCAACTAATTCTGCTCTTTCTGTGCCAACGGTGTTTGGTGGTAAGTTTTCCGATGCTCCAGAATTCACAATAAAGGTTCCCGCTGAATTTAGCCCGTTCGATGTTCATGCCTCAACCTCTGAAACTTTTACTTGGTCTGATGTATTGGATGCTTCAGTTGATGGAAAACCTACATCAACCACCACAATTGTTTCACTCTGGTACTACAAATATTTCAAGTTTACTACTGCTTACTCTGATAATCTGGTTGGAAGTGTCGTTTTGAGCGGTGTTTCCAATGGTGCGGGAGAATACACTGCAACCTTTTTTATTGTTGCCAACGCTACACAAGCGCCTGGGTTTGTTAAGAGAGATGGTGAAACTTATACGGTTACTGCAACTGCAACTGTTGTTGAAGAATCAGAGTTTAGCGATGTTTCACTGACTACTATCAATACTGAGTCTTCTGAAATCAGGTTTTTGCCTACTCCTAAAGCAACCTCTAAAACAACGTATGCGACTACTTCTAAGGCAACTTCTGCAACAACCGCTGGTGAAACAGGTAAGTCAAAACCAGATTTGTTCTCATCCGCCAGATTCGCAAACTCAACCAACCCAGAGTCCGCTTCTATTTCTACAAAGTTCAGTGGCAATAGCGCATCTAGTGAGGTTACTCTCACAACTACGGGTGCCTCTATTGTTGTATACACAACAACCAAGTGCCAAGGTAAGTGTTCTATTGGCGTCACTTCTGGTGTGGTGAACAAGATTACTACAAAGGACGAAGCAGGTAAAACAGTAACTATTGATACCACAATGCCATGCGAAACCACATCAACAAGTGAACCAGTTGTTAGCACCACCTTGGAGGGGAGGAAACACACTTCTGATAAAACTGAAGGCGCTATTACTAATATCATTAGTAAGGTCTTATCAACTGGTATATCCACAGTTGTATCCACAGTTGTATCCACTTCTGAAAGTGCTCCTACAACTGATGCTTCAATCTCAACATTTGAAGGCTCTGGAACCAAGGGTGCAATTTCCATTGTAAGTGCTCTTGTCGTTTTTGTTGCCATTTTGATGTAACAAATACATTTAGTGACCCTCAATGAAATTGGGTAGACTGTCGTGAAAGACAATACCTACAAAACACGCACTCGTTAGAATTGATATCACGATTAAAAAATATGTTTGTAAACGTAAATCAAAGGCAGTTTGCAGCTTCTTAAGCGATTCGAGTATCCAAGGCAAACGAGCAACTTTACATTTACCTAGATTTTAAGATGAAAATAAGAGAAAATGAATCACTTACTAAATAAATTGATAGAATGACCACGATGTCTGAACAAAGGCTTTGGTGCAAATATTGACTATTTTCCCTTATCCAAGACTTGATAAAACTAGAGTATCCATTATCCATTGGATATTCGTATTCGTTGATTCTCAAAAACGTTTGAAGACCTCTTATTTTCTGTTCGAGTTTGCTCCTGTCTATCCGGCCTTTGCTGTGGGTTTATTTTTCATTTGTCCTGCGGTTATTTTGCATTTGTGGGGATGGCTCTGATTTTCCTTCCGGTGTCTATCATTCAAGGACCAATGGCTGTCAAGTTAGAGTCAGATATTCTAAGGCCAAATTCTTTATACTTCGATCAGTGTACATAAAACGTGATAGAATTACTCCAATCCAGTTTGTAGTTGCCAAAGAAAGCTTTTTAGTATCTTTTAGTCTGTTGTAACTCATGATCCCTTACTTCAAGTTCTATGAACTCCATTGGATCAACTTAATTAAATTAAGTACTCAAAATATCATGATATTATCGGTTAAAGCCAAGAGTATATAAGTTTGCCGTTTCTTTTCTCGATTCTACCTCTTTTTAGCTTTTATAATAGGTTAGTGTATTCACTAGAAAAAGTATAGCGCACATAATAGAAATTGACGTTCAACCGACAGAAAAACCACGGGTACTTTGGAATGCAAAAGTTTTCAAAAACAAGACACCTGAAAAAACCTCTCCACTAAGGTAGAGCCTATTTCATACGTTCATGGGATAAAGAATTGAGAGTAAGTAAAGATTCAAATCCAGAGAAACAGAACACACTTAATTAACCATAAAGGAAATCGACCCCATTTAGACCCTGAGATTAAGCAACTTTTCCCAAAAACTGAGCATCTAGAGAACCCTAACCTGCTCACAATCCGTATATGGAATACATATTGAGTGCAGAGATGATCGTTGCTTGTGGGATTATTTTAAATTGACCAATTTGGATTAACCAGGATGCGAAATAGAACAAGCTTTGAGCTCCGTCGGCCTTACTAGACCACTAGAAATCCGCCAGTAAGTGGTGCATGCAAATTAGGCATGCAAATGGTGTTAGCCGATTCAGAGATGTGCCAAAGTGTTTCAGGTTTGAGAGAAATCTACTACTATAAATCGTAGGTACTTTTTCAATAACTATTGGAGTAAAATTTACGAAAAGTTGTGCGTCAAATGTGTAATTAGTTCAAATCAACAATATGTTTACCCAAATGTTTCATTTACTCCCTCTACACAACAAATCGAACATAACTACAATTTTATCAATCTCCTATCATATCATAGACAAGAGTTAATTAGTTATTTTTTATCTTATACGCCACACATTCCACTTGTCTTTTATCACGAAGAAATATCGTAGTAGTATTTCTGCAAAATTGCTCCAATCAACAATAATAATAAAGGCGATTTCTCCCTTTGAGCTGAAAGTAAGGATTCTAATACTGTTACTCTAGTCTTTCCCAGTAGATACATCTGAGCTCAAAGTAGAAAATAGAAACCGGGCTTTGGTCGGCGACATTGAAAAAAGGTAGCCAATCCTTGATCTGTAAACTGCATGATGGAAGCAGTGTACATATAACTATTGTTTTCTATTGTCGTAACTACTTTAAAGTCGTAACTACTTTAAAGTGCGACATTTCTGTGGAGCAATGTCTCCTAAACATATCGGCACTTTGTTTTACTTTCTATTGGTTTCCTCTATTTTTTAATACACAGTTCCAAGCCTAACATATTGCATCTCCTAAGCCAACAGTCCAATTAACGGTACCCAAAATCACTATACATACGGAGAATCCCGTGGCAATAGAAATCGTTCCATAGCGATAGGCGTAGATTGTCTCTAAACCAAACAATTCTACCACAAAAGTGGAAACCGTAGTTAAACCACCACAGAACCCCTCTTTGATCCCTGCAAGTACTTCACAGGAAATACTTGTATTGACTATTAAGTTATCGACTCCCATTGACCAATTTTTATGACGTTTACCATTCGAAAGTGAAACAACCAATGCAATAATAATACACCCCAAAATATTGGCAGTAAACGTCCCTAGTGGGAACTTTTTTAGCTTCCCATTGAGATACTTAGAGACAAGGTACCTGGTCCAGGCTCCAAAAAATGCAAAAACAATGGAAAAAGTCCATTGACGAAGCGTCACTTCTGATGACTCTGTTCCACATAATACCACAGCAGCAATGTATAAACAAACCCCTATAACTATCAAGCCATATTCCAAAATTTGTGTTATGGTTTGAGTCATTGGAGGCACAAAATTATCAAGTGCTTCCGCTAAATGTTTACCCATACTAAACCCCATTATAGAGAGAGCCAATTGACAAATAACTACACTTAATGATTCCATTATACCATACGGAGCTGAAGGGAGAGAGCCACCTACTTCGCTCAAGGGTGCATTTATACCTCTTTCAACAGCTTCTAGCATTGCTGAAGAGAAGGATGAAAAAGTCCCACAGAAACCAGTGGATAAGCCAATATAAAGTGGAATACGGGCTTTAATGTCATTCAAATCTTCCCACAACTGTTCTGTACCCACAAGGACACCCATAACAGAACAAGCGGTGAAATTCGACCATACTACACCTCCTAGGTAGTTATGATTATAAGTTGTCAATAGGTCCAAACCTCGACGGGCTAAAACACCCCATAATGATCCTTGAAGTATATTTAGAATCACTCGTAATTTATATCGTTTCCCATAATGTAATGGTTCTTCAACTGGTGGTCTGACTCCTTCGGGAAGTGATGTTCTAACCTCTAATTCTTCGAGTTCCTGGAGTTGGTCCTGGACAGAACGACGTCGTCTTGAGATGTTTGATAGCTGAGAATCTATGGACATTTTTCGGCGTGAGCTCGATGACGCAGAGTCCTCGTTCATAGTGTAAAACGGAAATACTAAACGGTAATACGTAAAGAAGAACAGGAGACAATTAAAGAATAATTATTGACTGATTGTTGTAAGTGGTGATGGGGATAGCGATGGGATGCGAATAAAATGCGTCATTATCATGGTAGCGCGATTGTTGTTAATCCGCACTAATTTTAATCCTCATTATTATTATTGACACAACAGTACGGCACCGGATAACTGATGTATATATAAGAATTGAGTCTATAAAGGAATAGAGTATTTTATAGAATATTACAGGAGTGGGTCAAAGAAATTTTGTAATCTGGTATTCTTGAACACACGCATGCCCATAGTAGAGCCACGGACAAAGTCACCTGTAAATCTGGCATGGAAGAATCGTTCGTCAACCTTTGCTCTCATTGATGTGAAGAGTGTAAACAGACCAATGGCATAAAGCAATCCAGCATACAAATCTAGACGCCAGTGATGATCTAAGTAGATTGTAGCCCACCATTGTACAACAACAAATAAAAGACCCAAGGCTTTAATGGCTGTCCATCTTGAGTAATACGCCAAATGAAAGAAGACGCAAACCGCCATTGCTGAATGAAGGGAGGGCAAAGCCCCAAATACAATTGGAGATTTATGGAATCCATTGGTATGTAAATGAGTACCCATGGCGGTATCAACTCTAATCAATCCTGCTGCATAGCCCTCCATTTCGTAGTTAGCTTCATGATCAGGACCATAAACGTGAATAAACCACGGAGGTGCATTGGGGAATGCCAAATGGGTGAGTACTCCCAAGATATTTTGAAGTCCAAGACTCATACCAAACAGTTTCAAAGCTCCTTGTGGATGGAATGCATAAAGCCAAATGGCAGTGAAAAGAGGAGCGCAGAAATGGAGAATCACATATGAAAACCATGAGACTAAATCCTTTTCTGTGTAGATAGGTTCACTAAAGTAATGATCAATGTTTAAGATTATCCATGATGTTGCTAAAAGTAATGGAACAGCCAAGTTCCAATTATTTAGCGGGAAGAAGTTCCTTTTGTGATATTGAGTAGAAGCTTGTGAAGATATAGGGAAGTTAACAATGATTTTATCTGGTTGCAGTCTTTCTGAGTCCTTTAATTCTTCTTCATCTATTTCAAAATCTGATGAAAAAAACTCGTTTGATTCTTCTCTATCGGAACCAATTTTCCCAGACCCTTGAGATTGTATATCATCATCAATACCATTATCAACAATATTGATTGGGTTTGCTTCTAAGGTTGAAAGTTCGACATAATTGCCCGATTCCTTTGGATCCGTATTGCCACGGTAAAAATGCAAATAAAGCAACACGGACATACTAAGGGAAAACATAACAGTGAGCACACTTCCTATGATGGTGTTGAACATGAAATGGTCAACGGTATTCGCCAAGTTGACATGGATTTCTGGTCTCCACAGATGTGGGATTATGCCTGCGTTCTTGAAGATCAGTAACCATATGAACACAGGTGCAAAGTTAATGCAGAAGTTTAGCACTAGTCCAAAAATAGACTTATCGTTGAGGCCAGACCGAATGAATCGGACGACGGCAAATGCTAAAAGTCGAATGGGTGTTAGTAACTGCATACTTTATCATGTACATATATATATGTATCTATCTTAAAGAGCTAATACAAATCCCCACCAAGTTAAAAGTTTAAAGGTTAATGGAGTATGAAGTCCAAGCAAGCAAGCAAGCAACCTAATTAAGATATGGCCCGAATAGTATTAGCAATTATAGCAGGTAGCACTAATATTCTTCTAATAGTAAGCAACAATGTGATAGCCAAAGAGGAAAGGGAAGATAAAAAATAGAACCAGGAAAAAAAGATGGCGATATAAGATCTATTATGAAGTACTTGTAAGAAGGAATGGGATGTTGATCTTTTTTACATGCATCGACGGGCTTTAAAGTTTTGTGGATGTACTATGCCGGTCGATTTCACTATTGCCATCATCACGCGACAAACTCTGATATTAAAATTACTCCTTGTACCGCATCGTATACTCCAACACACCACTACTTCTAGCGTTGGGACGGGGGTACTTTGGGTGTAGAGATCAAGCAGATAAGAGCGGGCTACAGATAAAAGCGACAACCAGTATTCCTGTAGGGTAGTTGAGACGCTACGGTTACTTTGGTCGGATGGCTCAGGTATTTAAAGGAGGAAAAAGAAAATCCGGAAAAAAAGACGGCAAACGAAGCGGAGATAATAATTCCTACGAATAGTGTGATG
This sequence comes from Lizanozyma spartinae, assembly GCF_019049425.1. Taxonomy (NCBI): domain Eukaryota; kingdom Fungi; phylum Ascomycota; class Pichiomycetes; order Serinales; family Debaryomycetaceae; genus Lizanozyma; species Lizanozyma spartinae. Next base: position 11,488 of record NW_025065062.1, read on the forward strand.
CAAGTATAGTAAGCATAGGAGAATTGGCAAACCTTTGAGCTGTACATTCTCTTGTTAAACCCAGGTAGTTCTTGGCGGTCGTAAAATTTCATAATAAAAAATCAATGTGGCACGCCATGCCCTGCCGTCTATAAATACATGTATATCCCCGTCAACAGATAGGTCGGCCTAGGAATTGCAGGGATTGACCATTCTTCATCGAACGGAACCATATTACCCAGTTAGGATTTAGAGAACGGATATACATAGAGTGAGGAAGTATATCTATGGCTAAATTGTAACTTAGTCTTAATTTACTAGTAGTCCGTATCATTTTATCTGATCTGAAGTATTTTCAAGTCGTGTGTTGCTGTTGACTTCAGGGCAACAGTTGGACATTCTTTGTCTCTTTGCAAACAATAGAGGTTTTGATACGCGATTTGTTGCCAGGGCACACTTTGAATAGTCTGGCACAAACTAGATGAAATTGAGATGAGACTACATCATAGAAGTATGTATCAAGTTAGGGGTCCATTCAAGTAGTCGTGAACCAAATCTCTTGACTCCTTTTGGTATATTTCAGATCTCACTTTTATCTCTTCCTATCCTATGTAATTATCAAAGAGAACACCTTTGCTAGTTGTGCGATAGCAGATTCGGAACAATTTAGCTACGGCTCCAGATACACAATCTTGTGTAATGGATATGCTTATACAGTATTGCAATATTAAGCATTTAATATTCATGTAGTAGTGTTCACCTTTTATACTTCACTAGCAAAGGTTCACCTTCAATGCCGAAGTGAGTTAATCACGTGACCAAATATACTCAACCAATCACTAGGACTCGGAAAATTTCGGAGGGAAATGAACACACCCCGTCCAACACCGGGAATCCCCCTCTAATTTCTGAAAAGCTACCCCATTTATTAGGCTATTCACACGACCATCTCCACAAATACACACAAAATCGCTGCATATAAAGACCATTAACGGCATTTTGTTCATTACCAATGGGAAGACCATCAAAAGATACAGCTTAAAAAGTTTAACCTATTTTCTTTTCTACAGAGCACAAGTATTCTAAACGCTCAAGTGGTTCGTACCGATTCAGGTTTACAATTTTGTTCTAGTGCGTGCGGATAAAGTCGTGCTTCAAACGGTACACCTATAGAGATTTCTCTCATCGGATGATCTAATTGTTACCCCAGAGTTTCTCACTAGTTTATCCATATCAAAACAAACCACTTCAAATTAAAGTGAAGTGCACTTGATTGCAAGCACTACCGTGGCGTGGATGGTGTGCCTTTTTTTTATAGCTTTTGCATCTCCATGTCCATATGACCAAGAAGCTAACCCCACAAGAAAAGAAAAGTAGGAAGCCTGCTGTTAGAGCATGCACATTTTGTCATTCCAAGCACTTGCAGTGTTCGAATGAAAGACCATGCAATAATTGCGTCAAGCGTAATATTGCGGATTCTTGCACCGATATAGTCCGCAAGAGGACAAAGTATTTGAAGACCATGCCAACTGGAGAGTACCTGTTAGCCAGTCCTTCTTTAGATACAACTTTGGTTAAAAAAAATGACACCAAAACATCTCCTACGAAACCACCACCACCATCACCACCATCATCGACCATAATACCGTCGTTTGCCATGTCCTCCCCTACACCACAGAACTCCCATCATCTTCCTATATCTGTTTCTGGTCAAGCACCCCCTGGCATGAGACTTCCGTTGTCGCATACGGCCAATGATGATAGTAGCAACGGTCCGACTGTCGCAGCTGCAACAGCCACAGCAGCTGCAACAGCCACAGCAGCTGCATCACCACCTTTGGTGTATTCACCGTCAGTCCAAATCACTACGGAATCGACTTCAGATGTAATTAATCGGTTTCTTCAAACAGATCTTAACAAAGCAGTCAATAACATCGATTCTACACCTACAAACAATAATATCGTGACAGGAGGCCTTGTAGACGACGATGGCAGCGATACTGTGTCTCAATCTATGAGTAACTTTCATTCTAATTTCCTTAATGAAGAGTATCTTATGTTAGGAGATATTATTCTTCATTCCAAACCATCTTCACCTTCCCCGTCTGTTCAAAGTGTCGATTACGGTACGGTAACTGATAATCCTTTACTATCTTCCCAAACTGCTGGAACTCACAGACGTCAATGGAGCCGTCAATCACAATCGCATCAACCTCCATCTAAGCTTCAACATCATTCTTCTAAATACCAACAACAAAGATCACCAAATCTTGCACCAGTTTCCAACCATGTTGTTTCTCACCTGCAGTCTTCAAGTTCATCTCTTCCAATTCAACCAGATCAAAGCTGGCCTCCAGAAACAGCATTACCCAATATCGGAGGTGTTATCACTGGTGGCTCAGCAGGTACTAATAAATCACACAGACCTTTCATATCACTTGGAGTGACTCTGGGTGATGAAGTTGAAGATCCATTGAACTCCAACATCCCTATGAATCAGCATCCTCTACCTACTTCAGGACCATTGGGAAGTACAGCTTCTCATCCTCATCATTCCGTATTGAACACAGAATATGTTTCTCCCTTGGTACAACGACATATTTATCAAAGTGTTCAAGACATCTATACCAATAAGATTCTTAATTTCGACTACCCTCAGTCTTACCATTCATTAACCCATTTCCTTAAGACACGGTTTGGCATTGATCACAATGGCTCAACAGAAGAAGAACGCAAGACAAAGAGAAAGAATTTATTACAAATCTTAAAGCTAATTGCCAGTTACAGACCTACATTTATTCTGGCCTATAAGAACTTATTAATTCCTCACGATCTAGAGCTCTTGGAGATTCTGTTTCAACGATGTTTGTTTGATCATCAACGGTTAATGAAATTGAACTCTTCTCCCACTATAATGTGGAGAAGAACGGGAGAGATCGTGTCTATTTCAGACGACATGCTCTCACTACTTGAATATAACATCAACGATATTCTTTCACAACGTCGCTTTATTTTGGAGTTGATGTATGACGATGAGTCTATCTTAAACTACTTTAAGTTATTCAAGTCTGTGGCTGTTGGGAATCTCCATTCATCCATTGTAACCAAATGCAATTTGAAGACTAAATCTTCAGATAAATGTGTGGAGTTCTGTTGTGTTTGGACAGTGAAAAGAGACCTTTTTGACTTACCATCGTTGATGATTGGCCAGTTCTTGCCAGTACTACCCATTGGTGACGGTTTCAGAATGTATTGAGGCCATCCTTATTGATTATTATTTACTCAAATATGTATTATTTATTTATTTATTCGTTATTTATTTATTCATTATTTCATCACAACTTCGTTTCTCCCAAGATTCGATCCTTATGAAACGTATCCAACTTCCATGTTTTCACCAAAGGACCGTCATCTTCAATCGACCCACCACTGATCAAATACTCCACCAATTCAATAGGAACTACAAACACAAATCGAGTTAGCTTCTCTACTGGAGCATTGCCGTCATCTTCTAAGGGCCGGCCATCTACTCGAACCTCGGCGTTGGAACATATTATCCCTACAAGTTCGTTGTCTCTGAACAATCCGCCACCGCTTGACCCGTTCCAACATGAAGCACTGGTGATGATTAGGGAGGGCATCTTGTATGGTGTGTTCGCATTGTACCTTGATCGGAACACAAGATCAAGTGTACCCTGCGAAACTCCGGGAGACTGCCATTGTGGTAGAAGATAAAGTCCGTAGCCAACACTAACTACATTTTGCCCCACTATAGGTGGAAGAGATCGTTGTTGTCGTTGTTGTTGATACAGTGCTGGAGAATACCCCAACCCCGTGAACCTGAGTATATCCGATTCAGCAAGAGAAATGGTGGAGATGTCTACCAAGGAACTGGGGGTCACCAAGGCATGCTTCTGGTTCAGAATGGTTAACGGACCATCAGGTAAATCTATAACGAGCACTGTACCCAAAGGGTCTTCTAGATATGGTGTGAGAACATGAGTGTTGGTTACTAGGAGGTCATTTTTAAGGAGCACACATGAGCCCCAACTTGAGTGTCCATTCGTCGTCAGCACGGTTCGAACTGGGAACACTGGGAATTTAGGCCATGCCACAATAGTGGCACTATCATCACTGGCTAGATGCCGTTTTGGACCACTCCGACTAAAGACATCAGCTATACCTACAGTCTCTAGTACTTTTCCCCACAGTAGTACCACGACCAAATCCCCGTCTCCATTAACCTTTCGAATATGTTGAGCCACAACACCAATATCAATTGAATCGGGTGTCTGAACCACTACACCCCCCACCATATTTTCCAAGTACTTTAAGTCCGAAAGATACCCTAACGAGTCTCCTAACCTTGTAGTCAAGGATCCGTGGGCCACGTAGGTGGAGAATAATAGTGAGTTTGTCAAGTTGAAGGGACACAGTGTCACTTGACATGGGGTACCATTTTCGACTCCTGGATCTGGTTTATACTGCTTGTAGCGGTGTAGAGGGACTTTTTGACATAGTAGGGGACATGATCCACTGACAAAGGAGACTCTAGGAGTTGGTGTGACCTCAAACCCATTGGTTCTCGCAAATGACTCTAAAAACGTAGACAAATAAGGAAATACATTGTAGTTCAAAGTGACATCTATCCAATTGACTATATCCGAAGAACCATTTATGTATGGGGTATTGATTAGTACTTGCTTTGCTTGTTGTCCTAACGAAGAAGTGGGGGACACTGTGATCCAGTAATCGGAAGACCCGGTGACGATATGGACTCCAGAAGAAGCCAAGGTCTCTGTGTCTAAAACAAACCGTACAGCTATAGGTATATAGAGCATTAGTAGTGGTATGATCGGATACTATAGGCAATTGATATCGGAGTTGTTGGTGTTAATCTATAAGTTATGTATGGTAGCACCAATGAATCAATTGACAGCTGCACAAATAGGAGTATAAGTATAGAATGTGCAACTTATATGCATAGACTGTTTGACGCTAGCATAATACAGGTACATTCACATACATATACAGATAGTTAATGCCATAATCAAATTTAAGTGTGTGTTTTCCGTATATATCCGCGTCCTATTGTTTACTTAAGCATCGTATTAAAGGCGTATACCCAGTTACGTATTGGGTAAAAGTGCGACAAACGAACATCAAATAGATTTGAAACACTCTTTACCTTCACCATCATCACCAAATTTACCTCCTCATATTAACCTGCGTGTTTAGAGTCAAGCCATTCTTCTCACAGTAACATAAACACATTCAAGTGTATTAACTTTCTTCAGGTTTACATTCCACAGTTTGGTGCCGCGCTCTCATCCCGCATTCATCCTTACTACGTTTTAATACTATTAGCAATGGCTGAAGAGACGGAATATGCTAATGACGATTCTGTCTTTGGAAATTCTCCCGATTTACCACCTCCAGCGACCATGGCTGTCCCTGAACCAGAAAGAAGAGCTTCTGTTACTTCCGCTTCTTCGGAAGACTCTACAGATAAGTTGATCAAAAGCTTGGAATCAAATCATTTAGGCGACGGTGTCACTACTCTCGACAAAGCATTGGCAGAAGCTGAAGCAAAACAAGATGAAGCAAATGAAGTAGAAAAAGAGGCTCTGAAACCAAGTGTTTCTGTTTCTCAGACCTCCACCAAGAATGAATATGATGGCATGATTATACACAAGATTGAACGGAAACCTGAACCTGAACCCGAACCTGTATCCGAACATGTACCGTCCGTGGACCCTCTGAAAGCTGCAGACGGAAAGAAGAATAGCGATGATAATACTAATACTATTAATATTAGTGGATCTAAAAAGGCAGGAACATATCCAACGCCTCCCATGAAGAAACCAGTTAAGTTTAGAGTTACAAGTGTCAATAGCGAGCCTGTTCATTCAAGATCAACATCAACTGGATCACAAAGTGGTGAATCTTCTCTCCCAATAGCCATAAGCACTTCATCCGGAACATATATTCGGAAACTGCTGATGAAAACCAACATAAGTGCCGAAGAAGCCACTACCCAACGACTCATAAAGGAAACACAACAAAAGTATGACATTTTTCTGAGTAAAATAGTGAAGATTGAAAAGGAAATACACTTTTTAACAAACTTGCTTCCTCCTTATAACGTTGAGATTGACTACCCCACTAGGGTTAAGATTAGTAGAGCCATTGAGAAGCTTCAGATGAAACAAGATGAATTGGATAAAAACAAGTATAGTTTAGGTATCCAATTGAGTAGATTATGGAGAGACCATGAGGATGGTGATCTTTGGGTACGGTCTGTGACCAATCAATGAAGTTAAATAGAAGTATAGTATTATTATTAGTTTAGTGTCGCATATTTTACACTATTATTGCACATAATCAATGTACGGCTAAATAGTGTACATTGCATAATGCTGAGTATGAAGCTGGTGATTGTATCATAGACGTACGTAGTTCAGTCGTATATTAGACGTACATTAGACGTATGTCACAGCCATACATCATTGACTTACATGACATGGATGTGCATATAGGAGACTTATATCAAATATGTGTATCATACACTATTAACAAACAGTAACTTATACTTACCTCCACTCCAACTACCCCATTTGTACTGTGTTGTATACCGTTATACAATTGATGGTACTTGCATCTAAACTGTCATCACACCAACTCATATGAACTTTTGTAGTTCGGACTGTGGTGTACCGTAATTATGTACTCCTGCCGAGTGCACCTTACGTTTGTCGCAAGTGGTGATTTCCACTGCGAGTGAAGAAAAATGGTAACTGGTGATAAAATACGAACAAACAAATAATACCCCATTTTGAAGCAGTTAAAGATTCAACTCAATATAAAAGGATTCCTTATCTAATTTTCACTAATCTTATATAAACTAAGTTATTCTAGTTCACTTATCGGTGTTCAAAGATCACATACGGCTTACTTGAGCCACCCAATCATCCATTCAACTGCCTACACATACACTCATCCATTAACTTATTCATATAACCTCATACAGTATCTATCTAATACATCGGCCTCAATGTCCAACAAAGATCAACAACAACATTTTGAGAATGACAATGGTTTCGGTTTAGACAAGGAAGACACACTCTCCTTTACAATTCCTAAAAGACAACAACTCCACAGTCTAGCACCGTCTTCATCTTCATCAGTATCAGCAAATACTCAAATCCAAAAGTTCTTGGGTGCTAACACAGCCATATCTGGCTCGGCCCTTTCAAGGTCTCTTAATGCTAGCAGAGCGGGGTCCCATGAATTGTTGATCCCTTCATCTGGTGGAGGGACTGCGCCAGTGATACAGAGCAAACTGCAACTGTCGTTATTGAAGAAGGAGACCTCGGCTAGCCGGGATATACTCAAGTTCCCCATTGAATCATCGCATGCTTATTCTTATGCCAAGTTGTCTCAGAATTCCCTTTCCTTCCGTCTAGGGGTCCTTAAAAGGTCTCTTGAAATCTTGAAAGATAGGCCGAAATTACTCAAGTCTATCAACGAATCAAAGCATTATGTCCAGCAACCGTTACAGAGTGCCTCAGAAAGTATTGATGGTCCTTACACTGGTTCTGCCACTGCAGCTTCTGACGATGAGATGAAAGTAGATGTTGAAGAAGAAGAAGGAGGCGAGTTCTTAAGCATGCGTGCTCCTCACACAGCTGTCAGACGACCTGGGATTTCTAGAAGTACTTCCAATACAAACGATTACAAGTCATTACAGTACAAAAAGCTTTCGCTTGGGTTTTATACGGGAGGCACCCAAACTCCCGTTCCAGCTTTGGCATCGACCAAACACAATGCATCTTCGGCTGCTCTTGCTGCATTCTTCAATCCTAAAGTGAAGAGATCAGGAAGTCTACCCATTGACGAAGTGTACTCTATGAAGTACAACTTCCAAAATAAGACACCCATTAATGATGGAGTACTAATCAAACCACGAGATACCAGCAGCAGTAGCAGTAAAGAAAGAGAGCTGCCTTTGAATGACGAACTTCGGGAAATCTTGAAGCTTTTGGAATCTAATTCCGATGCAATTATTGGTAATACCGAGGTAGCTTCTAATTTGCATGATTTATCATTATCAACAAACGAAGCAGACCATTTCCAGTTGAAATACGACTTCTTAAAGAATAAGCTTCTCTATGCTCTTGCAACCCCTTTTATTGAAAACGGTAATGGGGGTGCTGAAAGCATAGGAGTTCCCATGATCAACGACGGTCAAATGCAAATCCACCAATCATCTTTGGCATTGAATATGTTAGCACAACCTCATACTCAACAGCAGCAACAGCAGCAACAGCAGCAACAAGCTTTTAATTCAGCACGACCTTTTCATACACTTTATTCAGGTAAGCATACGCTTCCAGAGTCGATTTTCACTGTTGAAGTTGATTTCCCATGGTCCGTTAAAGCAGCCAATGACGTTGCGTGCTTGATGTTTGGGGTTCTGAAGAAGGTTATTCCCTCGCTTACGTTAATGGACTTGATTGCTCCTCAGTTCCGAGTGTTTGTCATGGACCGTTTGAACAAACGTACAGCAGAATTGTTAGACCGAGGATTAAAAAATTATTCAGTCGATAAGAGTCCAGTGAATGATATCATATTTGCTGGAGAGATTGTTGCCATTGTTCGTCCCGGTGAAAAGGACTATGCATGGACTTCAATGTGGGCCAAACGAAAGGGGAAATTGATTATTTGTATGTTTGACCAGATCCCATGCAATGCTTTTGATGTGACGATCCTGAGAGGGAAGAACGAAGACCAGCCGTGTTATGTCATTGATTCCATAACCGAAATAGCTGGTAAGTTATTGAAGAACAGCCAGAATTATAAGCTATTATCTGATATCAGCGACTCATTGGCCAGTGAAATAAATAAGAAACTGGAGGACAATATTGACTCTGAAGAAGAGCAGAGCACCATTGATAGTAACCTCATTACCAAAACCAGATATTATACCGTTAACTTTGACCAAGACGATTATTATATCCCCTGTGCAATTACTTCTGTACCTCTATTAATTAATGAAGATAGAGTGCAGTTGAAGTTGAAGATCCATTCATTACCGTACATTGCAGGTATGTTTGTCATCAATGCATATGACAATACTATTCTATCGTGCAATAATGCTATTGCAAAGAACTTGTTTGGTAAGTCAGCCAATAAACTTGTTGAACAGTCCATTGATACTTTGATTCCCAACTTTTCCAAGGTATTGACTTTGGGATTATCGGATAACTTGGAGTTCCCAGTGGTGCCAGGATTAGTTTTACCAGAACATTTCTTTAGGAAGTACGATGCCATCTTAAGGGCCCAACAGGACGGGATTAATGACGCAGAGGCTTATTTCTTTCAATCCCATGGGTTGGAAGGTATTCATCGGGATGGGAAATCCATCTTTGTTGACGTTCAATTACGAGCTGGATCTCGCGATACGTTTGTGCTTTGGATCACGTATTCTATACTGAAGAAACGTGTAGCCAACGAGCTTCACCGATTGAATTCCAGTGCCTCTTCGCTTTCCTTGAGTCAAAAGACAAGTACCACAAGTCTATCAAAAGATAGAGAAAAGGACTTACAATTGCCCTCTCAGATGAAATTACTTGATGAGGAAAAGGCAGAGATCCCTGAAGCCACTATAAGTGCACCCAGTAGCTCTGAAATCAGTCGTAAGAGCAGCACTCGTCGACTTAGCAAGAAGCCCTTGATCACTCCTTTGACAAAAGTGAATATAGCACTTGAAACGGCCATTAGCAACGATGAGACTCTTAAACAAAGAGTTGTGTCCAACAAGACCGATGATTCCATTCTCAGCACTAATAAATCCGAAACAGATTCATCTCCACCCAGTTCCAGTGACGAAATAGGCTCGAAGAAAGGGAACGAAACAGATGGTAAACCATCTGCTGAAGTTCCTCCTAGCCGATCTTTGGTCATCAACTTCAACTACCAGCTTTCGGAAGCGGACATGCTTCGACTCGAGAACGAGTCGCTTGAGGAGATCAAGAAGAAATCGAGTCAATGGCCAACCGAAGTCGGGGCCAAACGAAGAACAAAGAAGTTTCTGGAGTTTGAAGTGGTCAAGAGCTTGGGAGAAGGAGCGTATGGGAAGGTTGTCCAGACTCAACATAAGGAGGACCCTGCCTATAAGATAATCATCAAATGCATTACCAAAGAAAGAATCTTAGTAGATACTTGGGTTCGTGATCGGAAACTTGGAACCATTCCCTCGGAGATCCAAATCATGGCTACGTTAAACCATGAGCCGCACCCTAACATCATGAGAATAGTTGATTACTTTGAAGATCGTAACTACTATTATTTGGAGACCCCCATATTTGGAAACCCACCAGCCATTGATTTATTTGACTACATTGAGATCAAGAAGGACATGACGGAAACAGAATGTCGTTTCATCTTCCGTCAAGTGGTCCTGGCCATTTATCATTTGCATACCCATGGGATTGTCCATCGCGACATCAAAGACGAGAACGTGATTGTTGATGAGAATGGGATAATCAAGTTGATAGACTTTGGTAGTGCTGCGTATACGAAGTCTGGACCGTTTGATGTTTTTGTTGGCACTATTCATTATGCATCACCGGAAGTTTTACGAGGTGAGAAATACGAAGGTAAGCCTCAAGATATATGGGCGTTGGGAGTACTTCTTTATACGTTATTGTTTAAGGAGAATCCATTTTATAATGTGGATGATATTATGGAGGGAGACCTTAGAATCAGTGGGCTGTATTCAGACAATTGTATAGGGTTGGTTAGGATGATCTTGGTCAGAACTATTGAGGAAAGACCTAGCATTACTGACATTGCAGAACATCAATGGTTAAGTTCGTGATAAATACGTAAACATATATATACGTACGTAAATGCATACTTATACATACATATGTACATGTTTACATACATATACATACATATACATACATATACATACATATAGATACATATATACGAACATATATGCATACATGTATGCGTACAAAGTAATGTACTAGTAATGTACATAGTATGAATCCCCATTGTATATACTCATGCTATATACTTTTACAACACTGCGCACCTAACGAGAATCCATTCACATCTCTACATCTCTATGTCTCCGTATTGTCCTCCCATAACGTTGACCAATGGTGATCACCAGATCCGAATCACTACTATCAACACCTTTAGTGGCATAAATCTTGAGTCGTTTGAGTCTGTTGATCTCCATTACTTTGAACCCAATGATCTGACACTAAAAGCACTCCGCAAAGTGCATGATCCATACATGTTTGTTGATGTACAACAACATGCACAGTTGGCCAATGGAGTTATGTTTGAAGTTCTGGACCGAGTTTATGGAGTCATAGTGTTTGGGTCCCAGTGTTTTCTAGAGACTGTTACAGGTGGCGTATGCAAATCACCAATACTTCTTCAAAATAACAATACTAGTGATGATGTGCTACAGCAATTACAAACTTCCAATGATAGACTTGGGTTGAAGTTGAGTGCCGCTAATGTGATACGTCTAAAACCTCCGTCACAAACAGGCACAGTTACAGGTTCAATAGGTACATCTGTAGCTGATCCCCTTCCCGATCCATTGACTTTCATATCTACACGATATTACTCCATGCTTTATTCTACGTCGACTCCCTTAAGTTACTTTTCCAAAACAGCCTTCACTCGACTCATGAACCTTTGTTCGAGTTCGAAGGACACCGTGAGCCAGATCCTCGCCCAGTTGGTGCTCACCATTGAAGACTTCGATAGGAGACACCAGGGGAAATACGGGTGTTTGATTGGTTTAGATCCAGACCATTGGCCATCCTCTAGATCCGGCTCCGAAGAATTGGCCCATTCCAGTTTCATCAGTAAATTTAAGGATACAATCGATATGGTGACTGAAGGTGATCCCGAAGGTGATGGTGACCCTGATGGCGATTCTGACTTTAATAAATCTAAAATGTTGGCACAAGAAAGGTTGGGGACTCTTTTGCTTGATTTGAAAGTTAGAGAAGCCCAATTACAAATTTTGGTGACACTTGAGTTGCTTTGGCTACAAATATCCGATGAGTCTTTGTTCCTTGAAAAGTGTCAGAAGGAACAAGAGAATGGAGCTAAAAAGGCTCAGAAAATGGTACGATCGTCTTTGGTAAGAAAGAACAAGTTAAGGAGAAAGATTGTACCGACATTTTTAGGCATGGGTGTTCAAATTAACTACGATAACCGACTGGCACTGCCAATGGCAATGGCACTGCCACCATCAGGAACAACTATTGACGAGTTTGCGTTGTTCAGCATCTTATCCAATCTCATGGAGAGGTTGAATCTTTGGGATACACTTCGAACGAAGAAGTCGACAACCGATAGCTCCAAATCGTTTCTAGCATATGTTGTGGTTCCGTATTACAGCAAGAAGATGCCTGTTATGGTCAAGTTCTTGATAGAGAAGATCAAAGGAGTGAGCTTTAAAGGTAAACGTAGAGGAGGGGATAAAGCACGTACTTCTAAGAGCGAAAGTGAAAATAATAAGCACTTAAAACGAGAAATTAAAAGACCAACTCTTAAACACTCTTTATCAGGAATTGAAGACTTACGTCCGGCTGTTAATCTCCGAAGGTCCAAATCTTCGTTATCGTCTTCTAAAAACCTCGAGAGGAGACAAGTGGATGTTTCTGTTAGTTTGAAGTCGTTCACAGAATCAACAACCACAACCACCAAACCAGAAACAGTTTCGTCAAACGTTGAAGCTCCATCTCAATCGTTCATTTTCACTAGAGGAAGGAAATCCAGTAACTCTCAGATTTCAACAGCTACCAAGCAACCTTCATATGCCCAAGTGGAAGCAACTCCAATGAAGCACAACAGACTATCTCAAGTGATAGACACACCCATGACAAAGTCCGACACCAAATTAATACCGTCATCGAGTACAAAGAAGTTCTCTCTTAATGACCGTTTGAAAGCTGCTTCCTTTTTGGAAGAAGAAGGTCAGAACTTAAAAATGAATCCTCCTGCAACTACTACTATTGACAGTTCACCCATATTGACTAGAACAGTTATTGGTAGTTCTCCAATGATGACCAGAACTATAATCGATAGTTCTCCACCTTTGAGGCGAGATAGAGTAATTGATGATAGCTCACCAGCATCCAGAAATAAGAACTCTACCACGTCAGTCAACTATAATTCCTACGGAGAATCTCCATCTAAAAAGCAAAAGCTTTCAAGTCATAGTCAAAGTCAAGCTACAAATTACTATGATACAGATGAGGATCAGTTTTAAGCACATAATATTACAGTATTTTATGAGGAAATACAACTATAAATTATTAATTGATCTCTCCAAAAAGCATACCATGAATGATATCATAAGCATCATCTTGTTTCAATATAAGATCTGTTACTGTGTCACCAAATCTTGACCGAATTTTATCTTTCAACTCATCATTCACGGTCTTATCAACGTCCATTGAGTTTGAATCGGCTTCAATAACCTTTTCAACTTTCAAAATACGTAAAATATCCAAAATGGCATTCAATAAAGTTTCCTTCTCCAATGGTTTCTTTTCTCCCTTATCAATAACCAGAGTACACCACATTTTCAAATTACCCAACACCACCAATTTGACTACTTCGGGTCCCAAATTCTGCAAACCCAAAAGTGCACCATAATGAGTTCCTACAGGCTTTGAAGAATCCAATAGGGCCCGAAGTAAAGTTCTAGTAACTCTTGATCTAAGAGTAGAGTATGATGAACCATATACCGAGGTTATATGCTTTAGAAGAATAGCTGCGAATTCTCGTATAGCCAATTGATTCTTCAAGATTTCCAGTTCTTCCTTTTCAGATTTTTCCTTTAAAGATGGACCAATACTCTTTGCAAGTAAAAGAGTCAAGACACAGGGCATAAGTGCATGGACGTAAGGATCCAAAAAGATCGTTTTGTTGTCAATAAGGGCCAGAATAACCTCAAGCATTGTGGATAGAGTATCGATGTTTCTCAAGTTATTGGTTATTTGCTCAGCAACAAATTGAATAAAATAAGGTACCAATTGGTGTAAACCCGGGTCATTCTTTAAGCTTGTTAAAGCAGCATTCTTCAAATATTCGTTATCAGGTTCTGTTGAAAGTAAAACCTCAACCACCTTATCGAAATACAACTTAAGTTCTTTGGATAACACGTGTTTTACCAAGGGTTTAACTCCGCTATCCTTTTCCAAGGTTATGTTATCTGTGATATCACTACCAGCGGAGTTAACTGTATTTCCTGATTTAGCATCGGTGTCTTGGGCAGATGAAAGCAAGCTGTTGTCCAACATTGAAGATGTAGCACCTCTTACTATTGGAGGAATGGATTTAATGTCTGCTGGTAACGGATTTTGCGGAGTTAAAGGCTGAACACCTTCTATGGCCAACCAATGAGCAGTGAATGTGGTTTGACGGGGGACCGCTGGAAGTGGTTGATTTATCAACTTTTCCAATTCAACTTCATGATCATCAACATAGTACAATGTTTGACCAGAAACTCCCACAAGGGCTTCTCTATATTGTAATGGTTGGAAGTTATCGTATCCATATAAAGGTTCGATGTTTAACCCTTTGAGGGCATTATTGATGTCGGTGGTGGTGAGGACTTTCCTCTTGGAATGTCTCATGCTTTTGACTGCAGTTTCTAAGATCTCGTGTATTCGATATTCCACATCCATAGCAAGGTTTTTGGCTGCATCTTCAGGTATGTTGATCCCCAATGATTCAGCAACATCTTTAACTGTATCATGAGGCGACCAGAGCGAATGAGACAAGGGCACCTTCGTTTCCATAATGAGTACGTTGTAACTAACACTCTTGTTAGGGATAATATCGTCACTACTGTGAATACTGTTGGTACCTATAGGAAGTGTACTGTTAGTACGGTTGCACTTGATGTTCAAGGTTCAATTTTCCATGGTACTCACACGACCGCGTATAAAAACTCTAACTAACTTAACTATTCTACCGTGTTGATCCCATGTCTTCCAAAAGCTGTTGATTCAAAGCAAGAAGTCTTTTGTTCTCTGCCTCGAGCTTCATAACAGAAGCAACTTGTTTCTGCAACTGCTGCTTATAGATGTCATCCTTTTCTGTATCGATCGAGAGTCGCTTCTTAGCTGCCTTATCGTTCTCATGATACTTTGAAGAATCTTCAAAGTCTGGAGTCAATTCGGTTCGATAAGTTTCTTCTAAATTCTCCAAGCTTATCTTGGATAAAAGTTCTATTGACTGGGATTCCATATCATACAACTTACAGAGCATCTTTTCAACTGGCTCATCAAACAAATCCATTGTCCGATTACTACCATAATTGAATTCAATCAATGGGGAAGTGTTGTTGTTGACTTTGAACACTAGTCTCTTTTTGAAGTCCTTAAACAACTTATCATAAAGAGTTTTGATAAAAGGTCCATTTAAAGTAGGCAATTCGTCTACTTTGGAGAACTTGGAACTTAAGGTTTCATTCAAGGCATCTTTTAATAATCTGTTATTGAGTTTGATGGCTATGAACTCCCATAAATCATCTTGACGGACTTTGGAAAGTTGCAAATGAGGTAAATGGGTTAATACTAATCGGACCAAATCTTCTTTGATCTCCTCAACGATATTTTCTTGAGTCTCCTTATAGAATGACTTCTTGAACATTGCTAATAATAGTTAGTATCCACTGTTATTTCGAAGCCAAGTTCTTTTCGGCTCTGGAGGTCTTCTTATAGTTATCAAGTTTTTTGTTGCTTTCTTCCAAATGCTTCTGTTGCCTAAGGAAACGATCTTGAGCCGCTTTAGCCATCGCTTCCTTTGCTGAAGTGTCTGAAGATTCCTGTGTTGCTGCACCTTCTCCACCTCCTAATCGATGTCCAGTGCTGCCGGGTTGGACTTTGGCTTTCGACTTGGACTCTGAGATTTCTTGACTCGGGTTCACCAAAAGCCGTTTCTGTTGCTTCTGCCTCCCAGAGACGTCAACCCTTGTCTTCTCATTGTCTATTGGTTTAGACGTACAACTTCCCATCTGATAATGAACGATATAATTGGTGGTGGCGTAGTGTATCGTGTTTCGGATTTAGTATACACGGAACAATGCGGCTGCCGGTGCAATGTCGTTACCAGCACGACAATGTCGTGAATATCATGGCCTGTAGTAATTGCCATTTTAGTTAGTTGCAGGATTACGTAAACGTATACTATAGATATATGTCGATCATGGGACAGCATACGCCCTGGATGGTTAGATCGTTGACGTTAAAAGAGCGTATAATCACATAGATATCTCTAGAAAATAGCGAGCTCTGGTAGGGTTGAAGGTATTACTATGTAGAACTCCACCCAAATGCTTGCCTCCATATCTGATTGGTTAGCACACGACAAATTAAGAAAAGGAGATACTGTAACCAACTGTCTACGCCATGTTGTCAGATATTGGTTGCACCACGACCTTCAAGTCCAGAACCTGCACCGTTAGGTTTATTATTCTAAGTCTTTACGATGTTTCTGATATTATAATATTATTAAATACTTTATTATATAAACCCATCATCCCTGGTTAAATTATGTATATGTACAAGTTGTTCGGTATCATTCATTCATCAGTGTTCAATGTCCGAAAGCTTCTGCAGCACGAGAAGAAACGTCTTTAAAGTTAATTCCGGGCTTCAAGTTGCGTAATTGAGGCACAGGATATTCATAAGTTTCATTACCTCCACGAGTCAGAACAACAATATCACGATAATGATCGGAATATCTGCTCCAAACTTTCAAAAACCGATTTATACTCTGTGCATCTTGGAAATAGTCCTTGTATCGATTAAGAATTTGCATGTACAATTGCTTGCGTTCAGCAGAATATTTTTCAGATAAAATAGTGGCATCTCGGATGGCTGCCCAGTCAGCAATAGGAATGTACTTGTAGCCATCAGTATCCAATTTCTGTAAGGATTGGTTCCATTTGTTAACAATCTCTTCAAGTCCATAGACATCAACAGAACCTACTTTTTTCAAGCAAATACGGTAGGATACAGGTGTACGGTCCACTTGATAATAATCATAGTTGGCAATTAATTGCTCCAACACTTCCTTATCGTTCCAGCTGTAGTTGGTGATAATGGTATTCAACAACACTTCATCTATAGGAGCATATTGGGCATAAATGGCCATAACTTCCTTCAACTTTTCAAACGCCTCTTGATTCAAGGTAGGATAAAGCTTAAAGAAAATACTGAAGATGGTGTTATTCAATTGGGCATAACTGGCATTAATCCGTTTGGCTTTGCCGTTTTTTTCATCTTCGGAATAGTTGGCAAGAGTGTTTTGATAAAAGTATAAAATGGAATCCACAGGTTCACCAGTCTCGTAACAGTTGTGTAACAACCCAACAATATGAGGTACTTTTAATCTCACATCATAAGGTAAATCACGATTAATAACCTTATCAAAGAAATGTTTGGCAATTCTAACATCTTTACACATACCAATAAAGCACAAATGTAAATCTCTGATGGCATCTAAGAATGGCCTTTTAACACGCTTGCTTTCTTCATAGACTTGCAACATTGATTCCAAATGATCTAAAGCAGTAGCATAATCTCCGGAAAGTATACAAATCTTCCCCACAGTGGCTCTCAAATCATAATGGATAGTTTTCGAATCTCTAGTGTTAACTTCATAGATTCTCAAAACGTCATCATAGGTAAACCTCTTAATCTCGTAAGCCATGTATAATACACTAGCAAGTACCTTATGATCCAAGTAAAGAGAACCAACTTCTGCATCATTGATACCATGTTCCCATAAGTTAACAGCTTCTTGATAGTATCTCAATTGTTGTAAAGTAAACATCATTCTGGTGAGGAAGGGAGCAGATAACAGTTGGTTGAATTCACCATTCATTATACGATGAGCTAAATCCAATGTACTTTGTTGTAAGGTTGATTCAATACCCAATTGTTCACCCTTTTCATCTGAATCTCTATTCTTGGAGTTACCCAATCTGGCCGAACGTTGTTGGAACATAGTGACGTTCAAAACACCACCAAGTTGGTTTAAATCATGAACAGTAATAACAGAAGTGACTTCCGGATCACTAATCAGACGGATGATCTTGGACCCAAGATCAACCAACGCTTTAGGGTTAGATCTGGAATCTCTCATACGTTCGAAGTCCGTGAACAAGTTACGGATATATGAACGTTTACGGAATGCCTCTTTCTTCAAAGCTTCCTCGACTTCAGTGGAAGCAGCATCTTGTGGTTGAGTGGAGGTGGCAATGAATGACTCTAAACGAGAAGTGCTTGGACTTAGAAAGGAGCCAGGTCCAGCAGCAGCAGGAGTGACTGAAGCAGCTGAACCGGACTGGCCCAAGGGGGTTGAAGCAGTAGTGGCATTGGTTCTAGTGAACTGGCTGTTAGCATTAGGAGGAATACTTGTGTTTATTGTGTTTGCATTGGCAATGTGGAGTCTGTTGTTGCTTCTAACCTTCAGGAATAACCCGGGTCTAAGCAGCTGGTTGGCTTGGACTAATCTGAACATGTTTGGGGACGGACACACACAAACAAGTATAACGTTGGGACTAAATAGGGATGATGCTCAAGGGCAAAATTGTAATTTGAAGATCAAGTGAATTTTTTCTTGAAAAAAGAAGTCTGTAAGAATTGATTTTCCTAATCAGGGAATTAGTGTCGAATATAGTAGGATTGAATTCCGAGGGTATAACAAAGTGGAGTATACCTATGGTGGATACTTAATTATATAGTTAACTATGCTTTCAGTTTATTATTATTTCAGCCTTATTTTAATGTATACATTTTTACATGAATCTGTACTTATATATATACTTATATTTATGTTAAAGTAAGCAGATGGCGTGCATTGTGCTCCAATTGTCTAGCTGCATGCCCGAAAGAAATGGAACGATGTCTCCTAAGAAAATAGTGGTGCTACAATTGCCACCTAATCTTGCATCGATTCTTCTCCCAACGGTTACACATAGATATATTATTCGTTTGGGTTCTACAATCTAGTCACTTGGAGTCATAACGTGAATCAGATGGGGTGTTATATACAGGTCTCCAAGATAAACTTAGTCACCTTCTATTAGAGAGTATGCGCTTAAAAGATTTGATGAAGTAAGAATACCAAACACACTTGTCCCAACATTGTTTATACGAGAGGGACGCGTGTGAAACGTGGATCAAGGGGTCGAGGGCGAGATAAGGAGGCTACACATATACTCAGCCTTATCGTATAGACAAAGTGGACGGAGGAGCGACCGCTAGTTGTGAAGTCCGGGAATGGAGATAAGGTGAGGGACTATTAGACTAAGCTAATTAATACGCTTTATAAGTTGTAGAACCAAGAGGAAGTATATGGATGTATACGAGTAGAAACATATAAACGAGCAGAGGCATATATAGGAGTCATAATGGGGATTAAGTATGGCACTTCACATCGTTATGTTAGTAGTAGCATACCACTACATACCACCATCATATTGTTAGCAGTGTCAACGGTTTGAGTCTCAGACCAAAGCAGTCACACTCTCAGTGTCTGGGACGGTGTGAACCGTCTACTTGTCTATACGTCTCCCTTGTACGACTGCACTCTTATCGTCTATCCCAATTGGGTGACGATGATCTGGATTGTAGTGTAGACACACGAATAATCTCAAACACAGGACGTGATGGTAACAGCAATGATAAGCAACTGAACCGTCATTCTTCTCGTCCAAGTCTCATTGGTTAAGCTTGATGACATCTAAACCAGGCATACCGTCATCGGAGACGACAGCATTACTCCAGCCACCACATCAACAGTATCAGACTAGTCGAAGGACAAAGGGGAGCAGCTCACTTCGGAACTGTACAGCCGCTTCAAGTAATACTACAGCGATCAGTGCCAATGGTGCTACAGTAGCTACTCATATCAAGAAGTCACTGTCATCCAAGAATGAAGGCAAACTCTCCACATTCGAAGGAGTGTTCCTTCCTACTTCCCTTAACGTTCTATCGATTTTGATGTTTCTTAGATTCGGGTTCATCTTGGGTCAAATGGGGATCATAGGCACGTTCTTTCTTCTAATACTATCCTACACCATTAACGTCTTGACCACGTTATCTGTCAGTGCCATCTCAACAAATGGTACCGTCAAGGGTGGTGGTGCGTACTATATGATCTCTAGATCCCTAGGACCGGAATTTGGCGGTGCTATTGGGATCATCTTCTTCATTGGTCAGATCCTTAACTCCTCGTTGAACGTCGTGGGTATAATAGAACCTATTTTAGTCAATTTCGGGGCTCCAGACGGTGACATGGCCCAATGGTTACCCGATACTTATGTGTGGCAGAACATTTATCTGACAGGTCTCCTTTTCCTTTGTACTTGTGTGGCCGTTGTGGGGTCAAGCTTAGTATCCAAAACAGCCTTCTGGTTGTTTGTCATGTTAACTATCAGTACTTTGTCTATACCTGTTTCTACCTTCTTCAAGACCCCAGGCTACTACTTATCTCCGCCCTACGATGGCATCTTCTACACGGGTTTGTCTTGGACAACGTTTCAAAACAACTTGTGGCCAAAGTTCACAAGCGGTGCTGCTGGCTCAGTACTTCCTCCAGGCGTAAAGGAAAGCTTCCGTGATTTGTTTGGTATCTTCTTCCCTGCAACGGCCGGGATTCTTGCTGGAGCTTCAATGTCTGGAGAATTGAAGACGCCCTCCAAATCTATTCCCAGAGGAACCATCCAAGGTCTTGTAGTCACATTTTGCTTGTACTCACTGGTAATTTTGCTGATGGGGTTCGCCATCCCTCGTCAAATGATGTATGTGGACATCAAGATCATTCAAACCGTCAATACGTCGGATATCATCATCATTCTAGGAGAGTTATCCACTTCTCTTTTCTCCGTTATCATGGGTATTGTGGGTGCAGCTTCAATGTTGAATGCAATCGCTGATGATAAGATCTTACCTGGTCTTGGCATCTTTACTACGATGCAGAAATCAAAGAAAGAGAAAGACAGGGCTGCAATTTTGGCCATTGTGGCTACTTGGTTCATTGCTCAAGTTTTTTTGTTTGCTAACATTAATGTCATTGCATCTTTCATTACCATGGCGTTTTTAATGACATTTATTGTTACCAATTTGGCGTGTCTTTTATTGAAGTTGGGGTCAGCTCCAAATTTCAGACCTTCATTCAAATATTTCGGGGCCAGAACAGCCTTTTTCGGGGTCTTGTTCTGTTTTGCAGCAATGTACATTGTTGATGGGTTATCAGCAACTGCAGTAATTTTGTTCTTGATGCTTCTTATCTTCATGATCCATTACATGACTCCACCTTCTAAATTTGGTGATATTTCCCAATTATTAATCTACCATCAGGTTAGAAAGTACTTGCTTCGATTGAAATTGAATCTAAGTGTCAAGTACTGGCGTCCTCAAATCTTATTACTATCTGATGATCCCAGAACATCGTGGAACTTGATTTGTTTCTGTAATCACCTAAAGAAAGGTGGGTTGTACATTTTGGGGCATGTGATTATCATGAATGACGTTGATGAACTGGAAGGAGGGTTCAATCCTCATTCATACAAAGAAGTAGAGAAACAAAGGAAAGCTTGGGTTAAAATCAGAGACTTATCTCAAATTAAAGCTTTTGTACAAATCTCAGTTGGGCCTTCATTGCCCTGGGGTGTAAGAAACGTTTATTTAGGTAGTGGTCTTGGTGGTATGCGTCCAAATATTACGGTAATTGGGTTTTATGATTTCGTTAAACATGGAGTGGACTTCTCCCTTTTATCCAGTGGGATCACGTCTTTACCTACAGACGAATGTCGCAAGGAAAAGAAAGTTAGTATCAGTCAATGGGTACAAATAGTTGAAGATCTTATTGTTATGCAAGCCACGGTGGCTGTTGCCAGTAACTTTTCACAGCTACAACTTCCAAACTCTAAAGTTACGTCTACTTCTTTATTTTCTACTCCAAATTATACCGACAAAAAGAAGAAGTATATTGATTTATATCCAATTCAAATGTCATCTATTGACAAGTTGGACAATGGAAAGTCTGTTTTATCTACTAATTTTGATACCTACACCTTGATTTTACAGTTGGGATATGTTCTTTCTTCAGTGAACGATTGGAAATACACCAACCACACTATTAGGGTAGTAGCCTTTGTGGAATTGAAGAGTGAGGTTGAAGAAGAACGTAAAAGAGTATGTGAATTGTTAGTAAACTTACGTATAGATGCCGAGGTTAAGGTTATATGCTTTGAAGATAACCAATTGAACACTTACAATTTCATTGTTAAAGGTTATGCTAAGAATAAAACCAATAAAGAGGTATATGGTGGTATTGATGAGGTTTTGAAGAATGAACAATGGTGGAAAAACCTTAAGGATGCCCGTGAAGCCTTAAGAGAAGTTGAAAAGCAAAGGTTCCGGAAGAAGGCCCAAAAAATAGATACTCAAGCTCGCATAACGTTTGCTCCGTTGAACTTACAATCTACATCACCAAATCCAACGGGGATGAGTTTCCAAGGTAAAAGAAGGTACACCATGTCGAATTTGCACGAACGTGGATTGTCTGTATCGATGAACATCAATGCCACGCCTGGTGGAGGAATGGATCCTTTCTTCCGAGATCCTTTTGAATCTGAAGACTCTAGCAGTGAAAGTGAAAGAGAAACGGAGACTGCTTCAGACAGTTCTGTCAGTAGTATTCTGCAATTCGAATCAAGGATGGTACCCCCTCGTATAGAAAGTGGTGCACAGACACAGACAACTGAATACCGAAACCAGTTGCGAAAGCCTAATACTCAAGTTGATAAGTTCATGAAGGTCAACACTAATAATATGAACGATGACGCTTTATCTACGAGGTCCAGCAGAAGTGCATTGTACTTGAAGCCTAACTTCCAGTCTGTAATGATTCCCCAGACACAGTTGAATGATGATGATGATGGCGGTGGTGACGATGCCGGAGATTATTATGGAAAGAGTCCGGAAGTTTCACAGAGAAGGAACATTGGCTTTGTTGATGATGTAGACGAGGAAGAGGAAGAGGAAGTAGTTGAAGTTGAAGGAGAAGAAGAAGATGATGATGACGTGGCTGAGGGATCTGAACCTAAAGGAGAGAAAGTAACAGATGTGAAGTCGTCTGGAATAATACCTAAATCTGGTTCTATCAGTCCTAAGAACCCCATTGGATCTCTTCAGCAACAAAGAGGACTTCCACTTAATGCCAAAGACCTTGAATACAGACTTAATTTGCATGCTACCAAGGGTTCTGGCCTTTCCGTCAAGAAACTGCAACAGAAGTTAGGAAGAAAAGGCGATCAAACACCTTCAATTATGATTGCAGATGATGAAACCATACGCCATTTACGTACACCTCAATTCTTAGCGACTGATAACGGAGAAGACGAAGATATCCCCGTTATCTCTGATGTACCATCTACTATTCATCGTGTTGGAAGCGTTCAATCGAATGCTACAGATGAAGTTTTCCGTAATAAGGGTGCTGGACAAGTGGAAGGGCAAGGCCCCATTACTCAGAAACAACTTCAGGAAGAGCTAACCAACTTGAGTTTTAACAGTATACCAGCAAAGGGACAACATTTGATATTGAATGAGCTTATGAAGATGAATTCTACAAAAGACTCAACAACCATTATATTTTCTACTTTACCAACACCTGAATTAGGAACACATTTAAATAATGACGACTCCTATGACTATGCCAATAACTTAGCTATATGGATGGATAATTTACCTCCTATGCTTTTGTTTAACTCGCAAACCGTGACAGTTACGACTGCGTTATAGGTGGAATTAAGGTGGAATTAAGGTGGACCTAAGGTCGAAGATGGGACTATGCATAAGAATCAAGACTACATGTCCTATGTAGTATCGTAATATATTCGTATAGTGCTTTATTTTTCATCACGCACTGCATATAGTCAGTACATTTATAGACATTAATCTCAAACTCATCTGACACTGAATGTCTCTTCCAACCCGACAGACAAAGCTTTAACAGCTCAAGAAGTAAGCGACATTGCCTTGGAGAGCGGAAATATGACTTCAAGTACTAACACCAATCCAGAAGAACCAATCAGCAGAGAGGAAAAGCTAAGACGGCGTCGAGAGCAGTTGTTAGCGTGGAAGAAGAAGAAAGAAGAAGAGACAAAGGAAGAAGTGTCAGACGATGACAAGCTAAGACGAAGACAAGAGCTGTTGGCCAAGTGGAAGGCAAAGAAGGAGCAGGCAAACAAGCTTCAAGAAGATGCAGAAAAGCAGCATGCAGACACAAATGGAGATGATGCAGAGAAGCTCAGGTTACGACAAGAACGACTTGCAGCATGGAAGAAGAAGAAGAAGGAGAGTGAGCCATCATCATTATCAATGAAGAAGGTCTTATCAGAGCCTGTGAAGCCTGTGAAGTCACTGAGATTTTTAAGCATTCGGAAGAACGTGACGGAAGCTACAAGCAGCGTGGGCAAGAATGTGACGAGTCATATCAAGAGAAACTTATTAGCAGATGGCGATGATGAAGGTGAAGATGTTGTAGTCAAGAAGCTCAAATTACCCGGAAGTTCTCGGAACAATAATATCAGCAGTATCAAATCTGATGATGTTGATGAGTTGGAGCTGTATTTGGCAATGTTAGCTAACACCGAGGGTAACGGTACTGTCCGGCATTCAGGAACGGCGTACCACGTCGAAGAAGAAGACGAAGAAACTGCAGCTGCAGGAGCATCTGATGACAATGAAGATGATGACGACGAAGCACAACAGAAGCTTCTTTTCCAAAGGTTGGAGAAACTCAATAAACAGAAGGAGTTGGCAGTAGTTGATTTCAACCAATCAAATCTCACACCGTTCCGGAAGAACTTCTATGTGGAGTCCGGAGAAGTTAGGGCCATGGCCGACGAACAGGTTGCCATGTTCCGTATGTTGGATGGAGTTAATGTCCGGGGTCTTGATGTTCCCAAGCCAATCAGCGAATGGAAACACTTGGGTTTGATGATGTCTGTCCAGGAAAACTTGGAGACTCGGTTCCCGAGACCGACTCCGATTCAGTGTCAAGCACTTCCGGTTATAGCGTCAGGACGTGATTTGATAGGTGTAGCAAAGACCGGTTCCGGGAAGACTCTTTCGTTTGTTTTACCCATTCTAAGGCACATACAAGACCAGCTATCTGGTCGTAGTGGCCATACTGGTGGTGGTCCAATTGGGTTGATAATGACTCCGACGAGAGAATTGGCGCTACAAATCCACAAGGAGCTCTTGGTATTTACAAAGCAGCTTGAAATCCTGGTAGTTTGCTGCTACGGAGGTTCTTCCATTGAGTCTCAGATTGCAGACTTGAAGCGAGGATGTGACATCATGGTGGGAACGCCGGGCCGTATTATCGACCTACTAGCGGCTAATAGCGGTCGAGTGACCAACTTGCATCTGGTGACATACGTTGTGTTAGATGAAGCAGACCGAATGTTTGATATGGGGTTTGAACCCCAAGTGGCTAAGATCTTTACGCAGGTACGACCTGACAGACAGTGTGTGTTATTTTCAGCCACGTTCCCTCGTAAAATGGAGGTGCTCGCGAAACGAATACTTTGTAAACCCGTGGAGATCATCGTTGGTGGAGTCAGTGTGGTGGCCCTGGACATCACTCAGAAAGTTGAACTTTTTGAAGAGAAGAACGAAGCGCAATTACAACAGCTTAAATTAAACAAATTGCTTAATATTTTGGACACCAATAAGGATACAAAAGTGTTGATCTTTGTGGAAACCCAGGCTGGCGTAGATGAGTTGCTTGTGCACTTGTTGAATCATTCCATCGCTTGTCTTGCTATCCATGGAGGTAAAGATCAAATAGACAGGAAGCACACTATTAAAGATTTTTCACTGTCTGATAGTGGCCTAGATATTTTGATTGCTACGTCTATAGCTGCTCGTGGCCTTGATGTTAAAGGTTTGAACCTTGTTGTTAACTACGATGCCCCAAACCATATGGAAGATTACGTTCATAGAGTTGGCAGAACTGGGAGAGCAGGCACTAAAGGTGTAGCCATTACATTTGTTAACGAGACGGAAGAGCGTGCAATTACGGACCTAGTGAAGGCAATGAGAATGAGTAAGGTGCCAGAATCGGAAATACCGTCCAAATTGATCGCTATAAGCAGTGAGTTTCTTAACAAAGTCAAAGCAGGGAAGGAGAAGTACAAGTTTGGGTTTGGAGGTAAAGGGCTTGAGAATTTGGAAGAACAACGACAAAATAATCGGGATCTTGAGCGTAAAGTGTTTGATGTTCCACGAGATGATGAGGATAAGAAATCATCATCGTCTTCATCATCACTACCCACTAAGACATCACTTGCAACTGAAAGCTTACTTCCAGATTTCCAAATCATTGAAGGACAAACACCAGAGACTTCCGGACCAGATAAATGCAAGTTTTATTCCCGAGTTGTTATCAATGATTTGCCTCAGAAGGCAAGATGGCTTGTGGTGAATAGAGATTCCATCTCCAAAATCATTGAATCTACTTCTACTTCAATTACGAATAAAGGTCAGTATTATCCTCCCAATGCAAAGGTTCCTGCTCCTACTACTCCTACGGGAAATTCCAAGCCAATTCCACCCAAGCTCTATTTGCTTGTTGAAGGCTTAACGGAAGCATCTGTTCGAGCTGCCAATAATCTTATTCGACAACGGATGATTGAAGGGCTTGAAGCAGCTGCTAAAGATGATCTTAAAGGTCCTGCCACCAAATATACAGTATAGATTCCGTGGGTTACAGTTAGGACTTCTTAGGTAAGCATGTATATACGTACTCCTAAGTTGAAAACATGTCGTAAACTGGTACCGCCGGTACCCCACAAAAAAGCCTCTACATGTGGTACTTCTGCCTCGGTTACGAAATGCGTACGGTAAACGCATATAAATGCAAGGGAAGAACCACTAAAAATACAGGATCCGTTAATTATGCCATTATCACATATACATAAACTCACATATATACATATACTTCTCAATAGAAATGGGTTTTGACGCCAGTACATACAAATACGAACACTATCTTGTGGAGAAGGTGGACGACACCATTGCACATGTTAAGTTCAATAATCCAAAGACATTAAATGCCTTTGCTGAATCAGACTGGCGTTCGTATCAAGAGATATTAAGAAGATTAGACGCTGAACCTGAGATGAAGGTTATTATCATTTCATCAGCCGTGCCCAAATCATTTTCATCGGGGTTAAACTTGAAGGAAGCCATGAAACTTGCCTCTGATGATAACACCAGTACATACGAGGCAAAATACGAGTATTTGCTTCAACATATACGAGATTTCCAAGATGCTATTGGTACACCATCTAGAATCAATACACCTACCATTGCGGTATTGAATGGTATTAATTACGGGTTGGCTTTAGATATATCTTCTGCTTGTACTATTAGACTTGCCTCTGCAGATGCCAAGTTCTCCATTAGAGAAATTGTCATTGGTCTCCCAGCAGACATTGGAACCTTACAGCGGATGCCTCGACTCGTCAACAACATTTCACTCTTGAATCAGTACGCTTTAACTGGTGAAGTCTTCTCCCCGGAGGATGCTTTGAAGTTGGGCTACGTATCAAAAGTGTTCCCCACCCACAAGGAAGGGCTTGAATACGCTTTGGACTTGGCCGACACCATTGGTGGATACCAGCAATGGGCAGTCAAGGGTACAAAGAAGAGTATTCAAGACATCATGTTGGGTGGAACGGCTGAACAGGGGTACAAGTGGATTCAAGACTATAACGCTAAGAACTTGGGTGCAAAGTTCTTTGAAGCCATGGGAAATGTCAAGTTATAATTAGAATGTATAGGCTTAATGAACTAGAGTAGTTATGCAGATTTAGTAGGTGCAAGTTAGCTCCTCTTTGTGTAGCATCCACAAGGTGTTACCCGCACTGGAACTTTTTTTTTTGTCTGTAATTTTTCAATGTCTGATTGCAACCTTAGAGCCAAAGTGTGTTTATGTGTGTGTGTATCTGCAGTTAATATGAGGAGTGTATTGAGACGGGGAAATGTTATAGTGCGTGGGGCAGCCACTTCGGCGATCCCTGCTACCACAGGGATTTACGAATTTAGAGAGGTTCATAGTGAAGTGAAAGGTTCAACAGTATCGAAGCTTAGAACTAGAAATTTCCCTTCCCAACAATTTGACGGGTCCCTTTCAAGTTCGCATTTGGCATCTGCAGTGTCTGCAGAAGGTCGTATAGTACGAGATCAAGTCAAACTGCAGATTTACGAGTGCTTACAGAATAATCAATACGAGGTGGTGATCCGATTACTTAAAGCTCTCACTGATACAAAGACGCAAGAAGAACTGGGGAGATGGAATGACGTATTAACCAAAGAAGAACTCTCCTTCTTCCTTGGAAAATTAGTTACGTATCAGAAACAGTTGGTGGTTAGAGCCACTTCCAGCAAAGCCGTTTCATTGGACCAAATTGAACCATTTCAAAACGCCAATATCACCAAAAATAATATACGAACAATCTACAATAACCTCTTATACGGGAGCCGTGATCAGACATTTATGTACGACAGAAGTACGAGAAATGACTTGACGGTATCTCCAGACTGGACCGGGTATGAATTGATGGTTCATGACTATGAGAACTTGATTGAATTGGAAATCACCAATATGAAGTTTGATTTGGCGTCTAAATGGTTCCAAAGATTTGACCAACAATTTGGTGAAACCAGCATAGATCACATGACCCACAGGTTATGGGTTCTCAAGCTTGAAACTTACTGTGGGGGGTACCCATCGTCGTGGGAGATCTCAGACAAGGTTAATGAGTTGACCACATTGAACCACCAGCCCAAGCAGTCTTTTCTCAAGCTGAGCAAGAACTTCTTGGTGGTGTTCAATGAGTTCTTGCAACTGCAAAAGGTCAGAGGAGGCACTGCATTAGGCAAGTCATTGGGTAGTGAGTTTGTCAAAGCCTTGATCTACTCTGCCGGCTATTCTCGGAACACAGAGTACTTAACCAAGATGATCCACTTGATCTACGGCATTGACGCCAAGGGAGAATTGGTTATGACCAAATCAGAAGACCTCGTGCAACCAACTCAACAAGTGTTGGAGGCTATTTTTGTTGCGTATGCTTATAATAACGAGATCTTCAGCGGGTTGAAGTACATCAATGCCTTCCAACAGCTGTACAACATCGACTTATCTTCCAGACATGCAAGATCGTTATGGGGCAAGTTGTTCCGATGGAGCGAGAACATGACACGATACGACGAATCCAAAACGCTAATCATGTTCATGAAGATTGAAAATACGAACTCAGACAAAAGTGTCACCATTCCTGTGGTGTCTTCATTGGAAGAAGCACAAAGTAATATAAACTTCGATTACGAGGGTTATGTGGAGTACGTGGAGTCTGTTCGTACCAAAAGACTCAATACCATGAATGCTCTTTGGAGCTTGTACAAAGCAAATAACAGTTTCTACTCCAATTCAGCATATTATTCCTATTACAAGATTTTGTCTGAATCATTGAAACATGATTTGAAAACTTCTCTTGCAGCAGAAGCTGTCAATCCCGAAGTCGAACAACCTGTCTATAAGTTTCTTACAGAACTTGATCAAGTTTATCATACTATTAACTC
Source organism: Lizanozyma spartinae (assembly GCF_019049425.1). Taxonomy (NCBI): domain Eukaryota; kingdom Fungi; phylum Ascomycota; class Pichiomycetes; order Serinales; family Debaryomycetaceae; genus Lizanozyma; species Lizanozyma spartinae. The sequence goes on from NW_025065062.1 coordinate 41,196, forward strand.
CCCCGAGTCATACAATTTTGGCCCGGTTTCATTGGGCCAATATCACGATTCTGTAAGACACATTTACGAATCTGCAGTCAAAGATTTGATCTCATATAAACTGGAACTCGCCCACATGGGCCAAGTGGAACCTCTCATACAGGAATGGAGTATTGATCTGCAAATGAAAGAGTCTTTACTTCTATGGTACGCTCAAGTCAAACCTATCTACATGGCTGAACTTGAAGACAAGAGAGAAAAGAAAATGGTACTGCTTAGAGCAGATGAAAATGATGATTCTTTCCTTGGTCTTATGTAGTTTTTGCATATCTTATTTATTATAAACAATGCTTGGAAATAACATCGTATTTATATATTACTTAAAACTTTTGTATATATGCATATACATACGTGCATACGTACGTAGGTAAGTTCTTCCATACATATGTTTTACAAGGTCGTGTGTATCCCAAATCATAACTGACAACGAAGTGGAAAAAAATGCTCGAAAACTAAGGACGAGTTTATCAGTCGTTGTTCTTTAGCTTATCAATAATCAACAAATATACGAAAGAAAAATGGCTGCTGAAGGGTTGGAAAAGTTGACTGAAGTCCCTGCTGAATTCTTCAAGGATGGTTCTGCTTTCATTAGAAAGTGTACCAAGCCTGATAAGAAGGGTATGTTTGTTTTTCCTCTGGTTTGAACCATGTTTTGTTATAACGAACAAAGTACTAACTTTAATTTGAATAGAATACTTTAAGATCGTCAGAGCCGTGGGTATTGGTTTCCTTATGATGGGTGTTGTTGGATACATTGTTAAGTTGATCCACATCCCAATTAGATACTTGATTGTTTAAGTTTCTGTTTAAGTTAACCACAGAATAATGATATTCAATGGCTGAGCCATGGATAATTAATCGGTGCAATAAAACGGTGGCAATGGCCAGGGTACCTCATTGTAAAACTAGAGCTTTACGGGCTAATAAACCCTTTAGTCACAATTTAGCACATCAACTTAATATACGTTTTAGTTTGGTCTTTGTATGACACGTAATGGTAGTGCTGGCTTCAAAAGTGGTATTGATATTAATGGTCGTTTAGTATTATTCCATCTGTAGCACTATATCACTGGTATTCTGCCTTCAGAAGTGCCTTAAGTATATCCAACACTACCAGCATGATCAGTGTTATCCGTAGTACTATAAAAATCACGTGATCGATAGTCGCGTACGCCCCATATACCCGCGCTACCGTGAATCATCGCGATGGGCAAGTTTTCACAATCGTATTCACTACCTTAAGATGCTATAACCTAACGCATTGGTACTCCTACTATAGCTAAGCATGTCGGTAGAAATGTCATCGAAGATGAACGGGTTCGTGAAGAATCTTGCATCGAACCATAAGCACACTCGAGAGAAAGCGTTTGATCTTCTCAAGCAATTTATCCGGTCAAAGTCAAATAAAATGAAGAAACTTGAAATGATGAAGTTATGGAAAGGTCTTTATTTGGCAATGTGGTTCTGTGACAGACCAGCACCTCAAGAACGGTTGGCAGAACAATTAGGAGAGTTATTCAGTGGGTTTATCAGTGAAAAGCAATTTGGTGACTTTTTAGCAGCTTTCTGGTCCATTATGATTAGAGAATGGCCAGAAATAGACCAATGGAGAGTAGACAAGTTCTTATTGTTAATGAGACGTGTACTCAGACATTCGTTGATATTCCTCAAGAAACATCAATATAAGGAGCTGTTAGTAACAGATTACTTGAAAGTAATGGAGGAATTTCCTTTATGTGGAGATAAATCTGTACCATATGCTTTACCTTACCATTTGTGTGATATATACGTTGATGAGTTGGAGACCGTTATGTTTGGAGACTTGAATTCTGATCTGGAACAAGACGAAGAAAATAACAAAGAAGTGCTTGAAAAGAAACTTGAAATTGCCTCCGTTACCCCCATAATAAACTTGATTGGTCCTTTTGCTGCCTTAAATAAAAATGCATCTTTGAAAACTTTGCGGGAGAAGTGCAAGGACGATGTTTTAGATGACAAAAGATTGGTTGAATGGGGTGTAGTGGAATCTAAAGGTAAATCGGCCTCCAGTGATGAAAACAGAGATGAGCAGGACGATGAAGATGATGAAGAAGAAGAATGGACTGGATTTTAAGTGTAGCATTAGCATTATCATAATAGAAATAATATCATTATTATTAAATCATTATTGTATTATTGTGTATAACCATCACCAGAATGTAGTAGTCGCGTTGAGTTGGGCGAAATTTTAGTACAACAAAAGAACGGCACAACGTATGTGGACTGACCACTAAAGAGATGGCTGATAAGGATGGCGGAAAGGAAAAGAATCCGCATATTCCCAAGTATATAGTTTCAAAGCCTTGGTATCGAGATGACCAAAAGCATAAAAATAGTGATAATGATGACGACGGTGACTATCTAGCCCATCAAAGACGAGAAGATGGAGTAATTGAAGATCACAGTTTACCCACGGCGGGGAAGGGTATACAAGATACATTTGTGGAGGGTACAAATGTTCGTGAGCCCGGAATCACATCCGAATCTTTAACATATGATACCAAAAGAGATCGATGGTATGGATACGATAACGAAGAATGGATCAACATGGTGAAGAAATGGGATACCTTAAAGAATGGGAATAAAAGCAACAAAACACAATCAGATGTTGATGGCGATGAGGACGACACTGATTACGAATTGGAATTGATTGAATTAGGGTTACAACCCAAAGACATTAAGTCTAATGTCAAGGAAGATCCTCTGGAGAAAATATTGCGAGACCGTGAAGATATCTCATCGTATATCTTAAACATCACCGCAAAGGAAAAGCTTGAATATGATCCCAAATCCAGATTAACCAAGGACTTAACCAAAGGGTTCCTTAATGATAGTAACCAATTTGTTAAGAAATTAAGTGGAGAATCGGTGAAATTGCAAGACTTGCAACGATTCGCTTGGGAGAAGGACTCGCAAGACAGGAAGACCAAAGAAGCCAATATATCTGAGAGTCAGATTGTAGATGAAGAACGTAAACGGAAGTTAATGGAAACAGATCTCAATTTGAATCTAGAATCAAATCCGACTTTAATGGAACTCAAATTAAAACAACAGGAATACTCAATAAAACAAAGAGATTATCAAAAAAGACAGAAACTAAAAGATAAATATGGACCAACAAAGGATCACTAATTATCTTTTCAATTACGTTTTGGTAACACCCATGGTTGCCAATTGTAAATTCTAACTTCTTGATCACCGACATCGTCAATGAGTTCTAAGAACTCTGAGCATTGATCCCGGATTATGCTAATGAGTAGTCGCTTATCATTCCCAATAATGCATTTGATCTTGTTGAAATTCAAAAGAGTATCGATCTTGATCCCCCCAGTCTTGTGGTTGAACTGTTGCCTTAAGTAGATGTCCTTGCATAAATTCTCTATGGAGAAATAATATTTCAATTGCTTCTTGATAGTCTCACGTCGAGTAGGAGCAGCGGTGTTATGTTGCTTCATACCAGCTTCAAAGTATGGTTGTAACGGAACATGATGATGAAGAGGAGACATGGGAAGATATTGGTAGGAGGAAATCATGTTCATGTCATGGGTGGGCTGAGGATAGATTTGGAAGACTAAAGTTGGATAATATGGATCATGGAATGGTGAAGACATTGATGAAAGAGTGTCGTCTAAAGTCATTTCATTTACCTCTTCCATGCCACGAGTAGACCTCGCTCTGGGGTTATGCTTTATTTCCGTTATTGAGCTTGAAATCATCACTATGGAACTGAGATCTGAATCGTAGCCTGAATCATAAAGTACAGCGGAATAGTCACTTGATATGTCTAACTGGGTGGGAGTCAAAGCGTCAACTGGTAGGTCTGATTGGGGGAGCTGCCTTAAATCATCTGATACGTCTAATAGAGCGACTGGCTTTAAACTATCAACTGATACGTCTAATTGAGTGAGTGACTCTAAATCATGTGATACGTCCAATTGAATGGATGTCATTGATTTATCATCTGATACGTCTAATTGGACAACTGGCTTCAAATTATCAGGTCTTTTCTTCTTTAAATAAGGCTTCTTCCTTTTACCAATAGGCCCTCTTCTGGGTGATGTATTTTTGGCTCGTCTATTCGGACTGGTCGTATTTTTTTTTGCAGCCGCTTCAACAAGTAAGGCGTTTGAAGTCCAAGTATTCACCTTGGGGATTGGTGCAGGCGAGAACCCACTTCTGACTCTAGACATTATATACGAGGTGTTTAGGGATTACTATGATAGTGATGATGATTACAGGTAAGGAGAAGGTGTATCGGAGAATGTTCAGAGTATCAGTGAGATAAAATACTTGTACGCACCATAGATAAATTTATAGGGGAAGATTTAACAACGGACGTATGTATCTATGTATGTATTTGTGCATCAAAGTATCTATGTATATATGACTATGACGTTTGTACCAGGTACATGTATATGTACGACGTAAATTGATACTAACTTGTAAAGCTGGTTGTCTGACAAGTATGTATCTTTCGTTGTGGATACGGTCTGGTATGTAGTTAGCACGGTAACAGTATACTTGATACATTGTTAGAGCTAAGAAAGTGTCGTAATCGACGTTCATTCTTGGACTGATAGCATCTGAGATTGATCAAATCAAAGATCGCTCGTAACTTCTAAAGTACACGATGTATTATTGATCTACTGTACATAGCATGGCATCATATGCAAAATAATGAATGATTCACAAGATACTTCTGGACCACATGCACGTGACGATTTTCACGTGCATATTTTTTATTTGGGAACCATGTTCGTATCATGACTTATATAACGGATGGCTGCAACTATTTGATTAGTGTGTATACTGTTAATTGTTTTGCCCACGTGGAGAACAAAATGGAGTAGCCGTAGATTGTTGTACCATAATCACTGTCTAATATTTGTAGTGAGGAATGCCTATACTAAGCGACACGATCCGTAATATCATACACTAGCACTAATATCATACTCTAATACCGTATTCTATGCCACACCCTAATATCGTATACCGACCCCATACTTGGACTTAAATGCAGCTATTACTGTGGTAATTATAGTATAATTATCTCACCTCATCCCATACATGTATCTTCCCATGTGTTACACAACATTGATTATATGTAGATTTGGACACTATCGCGTGGCTAATTTCCAACGGGTTCCCTGCACTGCCTTAATTGTCACAAGACTACAATTAGACCCACGTTTAACGGAAATTGCCCAAAGAGTATATGCTGCGAAAATATATACCCTTCCCAAGCGAAAAAATATATATACCACCCTATTGCTTCTATTGATCGATTGTCATCTTTGATCGGTTGCTGAAGGTGTGAGCAATCAAAATGGCTTATAACTTACCTCCTCCTCCGTTGTTAAAGACAACTATAATTCAATTGAATAAGGAATTGGACAATGAAAGTTCAAACTATGAGATCTTAACGTCCTACGACAACTACAACAATAATAATGGCAATAGCAATAGCAGTAGTGGCGATCAGGCAGGGTCTACGCCTTCCACACCACCAGTGGTAGAACAACAGAAACGTAAGAGAAGAAGATCCACTGCCAACATAGATGAAGAAGAGTTGGCTAAAAGAAAGTCTGAAACAAAGCAGTTACATTCAATCATTGAGAAGCGAAGACGTATTAAGATCAATAGAGAGTTTGAAGCCTTGAAGTATTTGATTCCTGCTTGCCGGTCAACGGGATCCTCTAATTCTAACAACGCCACTACCCCTGGAGGGAAACAACAGCCGACTAAACTGGCATCAAACAACTCTAACAATAATAAGATCGATGGGATGTACAAACTTACCATATTGAAGTCATCAGTGGAATACATACTTTATCTTCATCATATTCTTCAACAGCAAAATGCCATAATAAGTCAGTTGGATCCAAATCACAACTTTGATGTTCTGTGGGCTCAGATCCCCTTAGATGTTAATCAATATCGTAACATTGATAAGGAATTCAACTTTAATGAATTGGCTGAAAATTTTGAACAACAATTGCTACAAACAAATCATGCCGCCCTTCTGCTGCTGCAAATGCAAATGCAAATGCAAGCACATGCACCACAACCCCTTGGTCAATCTTCGATGCCTCAATTTAACCCCCAACAACCCAAATATAGACCACTACCTTTAAATCAAATCCAAGAGGAAGACGTCATTGAAGAACAAGAAGAACAAGTCCTGGACTCTACAGGTAATCCAAATGCGAGCATTCGCAATTCCCATTCAGTTTCCATCTCCATTGAATTGGAGCATAAGTCCAGTGATTCAAGCGAATCCACTGCTGTTCCCAGCCACTCAAGAATGCCAGATGTTACCCCAACCAATACAGCCGCCTCCTCCTCCGCATCAACTGCAGGTGCAGGCACAATTGCAACTGCAACTGCAACTGCAACTGCAACCTCAGAATCTTCAGATCAACAATTACCAAGCCCCCAAATCACCCCAGACATGGGACCAGTATTCACCCTATTGAGTAACTTTGAGCACTCCAAAGTCTCTGCTTACGACTCTTCTGTTTCCCCTGTGTTCCAGTTCTCACCCAAATGTCAGCTATTAAAGTCAAATCTGGCATCCAAGTTTCTGTTACCTGATCCTGCCTTAACTTCATATCCAACCAATAACCATAATAATAATAACTCTCTTGTGAGATCAACATCATCCTCGTCTATGTCTTCTGCGACACCGATTACCCAATCTGGATCGTTCAGTTTACCATCATCAACATCCTCTACACCATATCTTTTCCCCAAACGCAAGTACTTCAAGTCTAAGAATCCCAATGGGGAAACGCTGAACTTTATACTCAAGAATTCATTCAGCATTGTTGACGATGAAGGTGAATGCTTGCCTGATATGGGAACTGATTCAAAGGAGCATGATGCTTCGCAGACGTTGCTTACATTACGTAAATCGTCTATAGACAACTTATTAAACTAAGTGATATACTAATAATATAATTATAACCATTATACCATTATACCATTAACTTGTTTTCTCGTAGATACTGAATGTATTCATCTATCACACTGGGCCATGCTGCCATGTCGTCATATTCCTTCATTTCTTCAGGATCAGGGAGTATTATTTCTCTAATAAATAAAATGAACATATCCCACGTATCTCTACTAATTCCTCTTTGTTGTTCAGTTTCTATGAAGACACACCATTGGTCCAATCTCTTTACTAATGAGGCATTGCCCTTGTACTTGCCCTCTATCAATAAGAGACGCCAATAATCAATACAGAGATCATATGGTAACAACTTCTGACCGTCTTGTTCCAATAAGAATCCATAGGTGAATTTGTATAATAAATCAAATTCCGGATCACGTGACAAGAGCCCGGAAGTCATCAGCCGTATATATGGAGCCATTGACTCTATAGATGAAATTGAAGCCTTTCTCCAAGCACTTACAAACTCTTGTCGCAGGAATATGCCCATACTTTTGCTTTTAAGAAAGTACAGAAGGGTCAAACTGTCCAATTCATCCGGTGCAATCTTCATGTCTTCCAAGTACTTAATAGTCCCATCTATATCGGTGATGGTGTTGTCTGTAGGATCCATATATTTGTTGAAGAGACTATTCAAAGTCCGGGACGTCTCATCATTAATATTGATGCTGTTGTTTTCCTCTTGTTGGTTACTATTCTCCATGTAATATTGGTTAATTGCCCGTTGTAGGTTGTTACCTGAATCTCGTAAATATCTTTCAGCTGTTGATTTACGAGCCCCTGTTACACTAACAAAACTCAGCACACTGGTCTTCTAAACACAAGTGTTAGTATACAGTTTAGTTGATCGTATTGTTTAGTCAATCTCCAAAACGTACCTTCATTGTAGTTATCTCAAGTTATATCAACCAGGCTAGGCTATATTTTAAATTGATTCTATACTTGAAGTAGATCATAATGCAATTGTTGTTCTGTACACGACCTATGCAGTTGTAATGAACACGACTAAATCTTATGGTATAAACATTAGCGCAACAGCACTTTGTAAGCAAATACCTCCACCATAAATCCATTATACGGCATGATACGGCGTTTAGGGAAACTGGAGAGCGTTCCCGTAAATACGAGGGAAGCCATTGACGCGGTTTTCGGGTGCATTAGCGAAAGTTTTCTGCCGACGTCAGACAATCAACACGAGACAGAATACGTGATCCATTGGCTTGAACCGGGTTACCCCCGAAATAAGCTGCAACTGCAACTGCAACTGCTGCTGCTGCAACAGCAAGATGCAAGTGAACTTGTTGCTCAAGCGCAGGCGCATGTGAAGCAATTGGAAGGTCCTTCTAGCCGTACCAAAGTAGCCATACGACAAAGTCTTAAGGAAGATGATGAACACACTCAAAGAGCCTTTGTCGCTGCTTATAATTGTAAAATGATGGTTGAATTCGGTCGATGGTTTCCAGAAACATTCTCAACGTTGGAACAAGTGTTGGCGCTAGTTGAAGCCATCCATGAGTACTATCAATCAAGATTAGGGTATTTGAACTTGACGTTGGGTGCAAAACAGATGTTTAATGCAAACTTAACTGCCCTTTTAGAACTTCATTTGATAAGGAAAAGCAATTTTCTCACGCTTACCAGGCTGAAATTATCAGCGGAGGGTAATATAAGTGGCAAAGATGAGACCATAGTCGTATCTATAGGCTTACTTCTTCAGAAGTACCAATTGGCAACCGATCTCTACGAAGTGATTCTTGATCTTCAAATTGGAAGAATCCGACATTTGGTGCAAAGTACTTCTCATGATTGGGATAAGTCATGTCTCAAAAGAATCCATGCATCTATCAGGTCTGAGATCCTTCAATCCAATTGGAATAAGTTGAACGCCCAATTGGTCGATTTGGATATGCTTTTGAAGTTCACCAATACCGAGGTTATTACCTTGAAGATTGCCAATTGCTTTCAAATCATTGGTCGGTATCCTCAATCTCGGGAATCGCTTGAAGAACTATACAATTGTTTGGCAGTACTGGAAAATCACTACTATCAAAGAGATAAATTGGTGCATACGTTTATTGATTCTTGCCAGAACAACTTACTTCATTCAGGTGTGAACACGGTGGATATTATTAAGTTCTATACCAAAACTATATGGCTGTTCTTGATCATTGATCCAAGAGGAGTGTTACTAGATCGAGTGGTCCGTCCAATTCGTCGATATTTAAAGAGTAGAGACGATACCATATACATATTGGTTAAAGGGATACTTGATACATCCCCCCAGAATAAACTTGTTGAACTTGCAGAAGACTTAAGACTAACCCCTACTAATAAAGGTTCCCATAAGTCATCACGTCTTTATTATGACGATGCAAATGATCTTACTTTGAAATGGGTTCCTGATCCCCTCGATGCCTTGCCCGACTTCAAGAGAGATAGAATCACCGATATCATAGAGTCTTTGATTTCGATATTCGATTCTAAAGATTTGTTCATTGCTCAAATCACAAAGTACTTTGTCGAGCCGTTGATCGGGAAGGAAAGATGGAACGTTGATGAAATCGCCAAAGATGTAAAGTTCTTGAAACTTAAATTTGGTGATGATAAGTTCACTAATCTTGACATTATGATTGATGATATTAAACAAAGCTTAACCACAGGAAAGAGTCAAGCGGATCAAGCGAATCCGTTCATTGATTCAGTGGTATTATCTCATTTGTATTGGCCCAATTTAGATGAAACAAGTCCATGGAAGCTCCCATATACTTTACAACGTTCTTATGATGAATATTCTTCCTTGTACAAGGCAGAAAAGCCTGGAAGGTATCTTCGTCTCATACCAACCTTGGGTAGTGTCACCATTGAGTTAACAGAATTCAGAACCAAGGCTCCAAAAAATTACACTGTGTCTCCTCTCCAAGCTATGGTCATCTACCAATTCAATGATGTTGATGGGGAGCTTTCAGTGAGTCTGCTTGTGGAGAGTTTAGGAGCTACAGAGTTCGAAATAAGACACGCATTGGAGTATTGGTGTAAGGAAGGTATTCTAGAGGGAATCACCAGTCAATTATATATGGTTGCTGAAGAAGATGATGATATATTTAGATGAAACACAAAAGGGTAGTTGCACATCATTTAAGGTTTCCATTAACAGACTTTGCAATTTCCACACCTTGTAACTTCTGGTTGTATGCTGTGCTTGGTTGCCATTTCCGAGTAGCCTTTATTTCATCCATGGCATAACCCGGAATTCTGATGTTCCAATTTCTTTCCAAATGCAATTGAACATCTCTAACATCTAAAGTATCAACCTTTCTATGTTTGGCCAATCTGCAAGCAAAACTGGTAACTGAGGATATAAATTCGTCTGCCAAATCCAACAACAATTCCTCCACATCACCATCAATAACAGTCTTCCCATCTCCTTCATCTGCACCTATAGTATTAACTAATTCAGAAAGCTTTCTCTTGGTTAACACCCGGCCACCATTATCTTGAATGGTACCACCAGCTCCACTTCCAGATGCCAATTCAAAAGTGGGTAATTTGGTGATGGCTGGAGTCCCTAAAATCTGGCCCATACCAACAGCAACACCACCCGTGATGGTGGGTCTTGAACTTCCTTGCTTCAATGTAACTGGCTGAGGAGGCTTGACACTAATGGTATTGGAAATAGGAATTAATGGCACACTACTTCTGGTGATATTAGCCAACGCGGGGTTGGGAGCAGGACTGGGTCTTCCAGGTTGTTGCCCAACAGTTGTAGTTGGTTTAGGAAGTTGTTTCCCTCCTGTTGAAGAACCAGGAGTTCCCGTAGCACTTACTGAATTAGAAACTGACCCTGACTTTTGTCCTCCTCCTGGAGGTAAAGAAGACTTGTTATTTTCAGCAACACCACCCATTGAAACGGGTGGTGGCGAAGACTGGCCAGAGGTTGGAACACTGGTATTATTGATTTGTTGGTTGGCTGTAGGAGGTAATTGTCTTGGAGTTGCTGAAACGGGTGCTCCAGGTGTAGTAACCTGTTGTTGTGGTGGAAATACTCTTGCTTGGTTATTGTTTGGCGGAATTGCAGTTGGTTGTTGTGAAATTGGGGGTCTCGCTGCTCCTGTTGTTACTGTTGCTGTTCCTGTTGCTGATCTTTGACCAGCGTTATTGGCCATATTCTGCTGAAAACCCAGCGCCCCGGCTGCAGTGCCAGATTGAGTTTGACCAGCAGCAGCAGCATTATTGGCATTCTGTCTGGCGATAAGCTGACTTCTAACGTGAAGAAGCAATTTCTTTAGTTGATTACTTCTCTCTTTCAAATGATTAATATCACCATCGATTTTCTCTACTTCTGCAGGGTTTTGCAGTAACTGCTTCCGCTTTTCACACTGCTGAAGTAAGTTATTGACCTCTTCGTACTTGGTTTTCAACAGGTTGAACTTTTCAATCGTGAAGTTACTTTCAGCTGTAGAAGGAGGAGCAGCATTACTGTTACTATTATTAGCAGTAGAAGGAAACTGACCCTTGTTTCCACCTTGTAATACTTGCAGTTGTTGTTGTTGAGAAAGAGGTCTGTTGCTTCCTTGTGGAATAGACTGTAGTTGACTACTTGTAGCTGCTCTCATTTGGAGATTATTCTGTTGCTGGTTGCCCCCCATCATAGGAGAGCCCATTGCTGATTTGGGTGTTCTGGCCATCCCTGGACTGCTTGCCATCATCTGCGGTGATTGAGCAGATTGTGTCAACCTTTGGGGCACAGAAGATGCTTGCAGTTGCTGTTGCTGTTGAAAGTTCATATTGTTACCCATTTGAGGCAGTGATTGGGGCAACAGTTGCAGACCTTCTTGAAGCCCTTGAAGCCCTTGATTGGGTCCACCTTGTTGTTGTGGTTGTTGCTGCTGCTGCTGCTGCTGCTGCTGTTGCTGCTGCTGTTGTAACTTGGCTCGTTGTTGCTGATACTTGACGAGAATCAGCTTAATCTGCTCAGCTCTATTAAGATGCTCTTGAGCCTTAGCGGGATCAACTCCTGGTGCACGTGCTTGTCTCATTTCGTTTTGGTACGCCAGCACCAACTTGGTGGCCTGGTGAGGTTGAAGACGACTGGCTCCTCCTCCGCCGGTACCAGGCCCTGTACCTGCATTGTTATTGTCATTGTTGTTTCCATTGGCACCATCGTGACCTCCGCCTTGGTTATTTTGATTCATAGTGAACGGGATGTAGATGAAGAACAAGTGGAAGGTAAGTGGATAGAACACAAATATCTTATTTTGGCTCTTGAGTTGAATTTGTTCTGGTCGTGCTCTTACCAATAATGTATTATAGTATATGATGTATGTACATTTTCAGTATTTGTTTCTATGTGGGAGGAAATTACGAAGTATTCTGTAATAAATCTACTATATTATTAATACTTTATACATTTGCGCAATAGCATTATTAGAATCTACTATACAAATAGTTATATCATAGTTGAAGCTTATACTCCGTAACTGTGTGTATGTATAATGCATGTATGTTTGTGCAGATTTACGTATGCGCATGTATGATACATGTATCACTTCAATGCAAAACATCTCTCAATATTATCCTTATCATTCCCCCACCAATTGGGAAACGTTATACCTGGAAACATCGTTATAAATAGGAACAATACCACCACAGCCAAATTATATCCCGTATCCAATGCAGCAGCTGATATGTAGTTGTACTTCTTCCACAAGTCGTGTTTGTATCGTAAGCCATAGAACATCGTCACTGTGCCTCCAATGAATCTGGAAAGGTACCCTGTGGAAATGTTACCGTAAAAGGTACTCATGGTTGAGAAGAACACCGTGGTATTCCATAGATTAAACTGTAGCTTCGAGTGGGGGAAACGTAGTGCAAGCCAATATATACCAAAGGGACCAGCTATGCCTAATAGAAACCCATAAGGAAGCCATGCATAGTTGGTGAATAATCTCGACGGTCCAAGTACCACGTATTGGATGGCATTGGAATGTGCAGAAGTTATTGCCTGGCCAGTCCATTGGTGTAGGGGGTCAGTTTGTTCCCCCGTCAAGAACCTCCTCTTAGTCTTTAGTACCCACTTCAAGGCAATGTAGTTGACGGGAATACCTATAAGTTCTCCGTACAATTGAGAGAAGAACACGGCTCTCGGAGGTAAATGGTTGTAAAAGCCGAGCTTCATTACCTCGAGATGGTATTGAGCTCTATACCACGCATCACCTGCTATGGATCCGAATATGAGGGCCGACACAGGATGTTTGTAGGTTTTATTCTGGACCATGTACCCGTACAATAACTCGTTGAAGGTCCCGATAGCTAACTGGAAATTGGAAAGGGCATAGAGCCACGAAAGAGGAAACACAATGATCGCACCCAAGATCAAAGTGACGATCATGAACTTCCATTCTAAGAAGAGGTTGCCATTGACAAAGATAGTCAATAGTGTGGCAAAGGAAACTAAGAATAACGTAATGTACCAAGATGTAGGTACATCCGTATACTTTCTGTGTAGCTTGTTCAAACGGTCAGTGAAGACTGGAGTAGTACTTCTTGCTGCAAAGGGGCTCTTGAACTGCGAATACCCAAAGAGCACAACCCATACCACTCCACTGACATAAGCGGCATAGTCAAAAAACATATTCCAAGCTCTTTGAGAGCCCAAGTAGACGGGCCCCAACGCTTCATAGGTCGTACTGTTGAACTTGAGGTCACTGGTAAGCAACTTCTCTGTGGGGTACAAATGGCCATCGGAAGTGAATAGCCTATTAGACATAAGCCCGTCCTTGTGGAATCCTAAATTGGAGAACTTGACCAAAGGAATGAGTATATACGCTCCTAAGACGAACCCCACAAACTGTATGACCTGGATCCAATAAGGGTACAACATGATAGAAGAGGTGATGTTGGCCCAATCAAGAGAGAAGTTAAGTACTCCCATTCCCCCTAACCCGGAACCAATGAAATTCACTGTCTCATTATACGGTGCCATATAGCATAGTATAGCAATAGAAGAAGTCATGGGGAATATAAACTCCGGGAATAACTGCCACACTGCCATGATACTAAGCAAGATGAAAAACACCTTCATTTGCTTCCCTCCTCCATCAGAACTTTCTTGAGACTTAAGTAGAGCGGTCTTCATTAGTGTCTTGGGGAAGGTGAACTTGGTATCTGTAATCAAATATGGTTTGGCTATCGCAGCATAAGAGTAACCTACGAAAACTATGGCCCACATGAATGGCAAGGCAACCCATGGAGAAACAGACTCCTTAAAGTGTAGATCGGCCAATGCAAAGGCGTTGGTTGCAAGATTACCTGTGGCTCCACTATTGGCCGTTATGGTAACCATGGCTGTTTCCTTTATGGACCAAGGACCAGGATTTAAGTCTATCAGCAACAGTAGAACTTTGAGCCGTCGTTTGGGCATCGTACGTGCAAGCCATTTGCCCGCCCAATGGGCTGCTATCTGGACAAAGAATATGGAATATGGGGCAGAAGTCGTACGGAATGAATTCATTGTGTCTATGAAGGCACCAGGCACCACAAATAGTGTTGCCAATACAAAGTATCTTAGGGTTAACACTGGAACATATGGATTGTCTTGGAGTGGAACGGTTTCTCTTACTACCTCGGGCAACGCAAGCACATCGTCGGAGTAACTATCATTTGTATCTTTAGTCCATACTGTATGTAAGTCTAGTTCAACGGTACCGTCAGAATCTTCTACTGAGCCATAGTCATTGGGAAACTCTCGGTCTGCCATCAACGGTATGTGGTCTTCATCGTGCACTGGCGACGATTCAATATTGGGTGTATTAGTCATAGTATGCTAACTATGTAAATAATCTATTAAATAAAAAAACATTAGCTAAATGATAACTAATAACATATATATATATGAATCTCCACATGTTTACTTACGTCATCTTCTGGAATCATTGATAAGCATGGACTACTTACTATAAAGTCCGACATGATTAGATCAAGCCTCCAAAAGGGGAAGGTCATCTCACTTAGTAATGCCCGATGGAAATTGTGGCTCGTCATAGCACGTGAGCTTAATCCCAAAACAGAAATAAGCTATGGGGTATTGAGGTCGGCATTACAAGTATGATCGCCCGATATACGGCACATGCTTTGGGAAACTGTCCTCATTTGAGCCTATATCCCTAATTATCTCGTAGTGACTTCATTAAATGACTCCATTATATGCTTTGTTCTTTCCTCTGTTGATCGTAACGAATAATGGTCTCTAAAAGTACTTTGAAACCATTTTCAACATCTTCAGGCGAAGAGTATTCTTCTGGGTTATGGGAAATACCATTCTTGGATGGAATGAAGATCATGGAAGTTGGAATAACCCTCGAGGTGTTACATGAATCATGACCAGCACCACTAATAATCTCTTTTACATCTTCAGCCTTAAACAACGCCAAAGCAGCCTGTTTAACGGTTCTGATGTTGTTGGTATCAAATTTAACAGAATGAGAAGTCATTGTATTTGTAAATTCAACTGGAAGTGGCTTGGAACCGTTTTTACCATAAGCACCAATGGCCGTGAACGCAGCTTCGGCTTCTTCAACAATTTGCTTCAATATGGCATCTTCGTGATGTCTGGCATCGAAGGAGAATTCAACTCTTTCAGGAATGACGTTAATAGATGATGGTTCAACACTCATAGTGCCGATAGTTGCTTGACCACCGTGTCCTTCAGCTATTTCAATACCCTTTAGAATCATCTTTGCAGCCATTTCCAATGCATCAGCTCTGCTTTTCATGGGTGTAGTTCCAGCGTGACATGCAATACCCTTAATGATAACCCGGTTCCAAGAGTAGCCTTGAACCCCGGTGACAATACCGATCTTCTTGTTCTCTTCTTCTAAAATAGGACCTTGTTCAATGTGAATTTCAAAGTGAGCAGCAAGAGGGTTGGTAACATGAGAAGCATCGGTTTCTCCCTTGTATCCGATTCTAGATAATTCACCTCCAAACGTAACTCTATCGGTATCATAGATGGATTCAAGATCATATGCGTATTCCTTAGTTTGAAGGCCAGCCCAAACTGCTGATGCAATAGTATTAACAGGAAATCTAGCACCCTCTTCATTGGTCCAATCTACCAACGCTACTGGATAGTTTGGTACATAGTTGTTATCTTTCATGGTTCTTAACACTTCCAAACCGGACAAAACACCATAAATACCATCGTATCTACCACCCGTAGGTTGAGTATCCAAGTGTGATCCCATACCCGTGGGAGGTTGCAGATTATCTTTACCTGGATAAATAGCAAAGATATTCCCCACAGCATCGACTTTAACTTCGCAGCCCAACAGCCTAGCTTCTTCAACCAACCAGTCTCTAACCTTCTTATCTTCATCACCTAATGCCAATCTACGAACGCCAGTTTCTGTGGGGTGAGACCCCCACACACCGCTGGCACCCCATTGTGCTGTGTGATGAATTGTATCTACGAGACGGCCCTGTTTAATCTTAAGTTGATTCATTGTTGCTTGCTTTGTTTTGCTTATATGTTATTGAAGAATAAGATTGTCTGAAATTCTAGAATACGAGATGTTCAAGACCCTATATATAGCTTGATAACATGCTTCTTAGCGGCTTCCAATTTCGAAATGTGTTACCTAATCGGGTAGTAACCGCACAGTTTGGATTTAAACTGATAACACTTTTTTGTGTAAGCCCCTATAACGTAGTCCACCATCAGAAATCATAACTTAATTAATATAATAAGTTAAAAGTCTTAATTAAATACTCTCGGCTATAGGAAATATACGACATATACCCTTAATGGTTTGAACTGATGGCCATACTTTCAGTTATTGCCAACACCCCTACTGTATGCTTGCATGTACAAATCAAACTGAAGGACGTCACTTACGACTATTATATGACGCTATACTGTGAGCAAGAGTGCTCCCCTTCGCTGCTTGAGCGGCGGAAAGCACCAGGAGCGACTTTATTCCTGAAAAGACAATATCGGCCTTCCCCACCACGACAACGCCACAACGGAAGACTTATCGCGGAAAGACCAATATGGCTTTTGGCGCATTCAAAGTTTCGCGGACTGGATCGCATTCCAACTTGCCCCTCTCGACTAATATGGTAACTGTACCCAGTTAATATCAAAGTCTTTTGCAACTGTCTTATATAAATGTATGGACTGCTGATGTCTGTAATTTTATACTGGATTCTTTATTTAATTAGTAATTCTCTTTTATTAGAGTGGTTCCTTCGGACTGCTTACAAATCTGGTCATTGATATTTTGAAAGACTTGGAAATGGGAAAATCTTTACTCTTGTCATGTGTTTGTTCTTCTACTTGAAATCAGACTTTAGTCTAAAAACGTCTAAGACCAAACCATTTTATTAGTTGTGGTAGCGAATCCTTAATAAACCATGACTAATGTTGTTGAGGATTAGTGAGCAGTGAAAAGAAATGCACTACCACAAGTACTAGCGTATTATTGATTCAATTGCCTCTTATCAGCATGTATTATAAGACCGCTTTATGGAAACCGTTGGCCTTAATAAAACCTCTCTTGCTAAATGCTTTCTTTCGATGAACCATTACTTGTAACGAATAAACTATTGTGCTCCGGCCAATGATCAAACCAAATTTTTGACCGATAAAACCGCACTAAACTCGGATCCAGACTATAATCGGTCCAATAAAACCATGACCGATAAAACCGTATCATGATGGACCGATAAACCCATACTATTGGTAATCAAAACTTAATATAGTAGAAAACATCTTTTAATTCAACCTTGCTCATACAGTTAATTGTCATTAACAATCCATGTTGATCCTTTTTAGTTTTGCAGTAATCGGAGAAAATTGATTTCGTCTTGATCTCTTTCTTCCAGGAAACAGTTTAGCTTAAAGTACTCTTTTTTGAGACTTTTTTTAAGTTCTAAAAGGGATGATTAACAACTTGATGATGATAATTTCGGATCTATGTCAAATTCATTGTTAAGAATGCCAGGAAATATTTTCATTTTCAACTTTTTATCACGGCGTTCCTCACCATCGGTGGGCCCCTGCTGAGGCAAAACCAAAAAAAGTTCTCTTAAACAATTAACATATATTGAACATAGTATTCTCCATGATAAGACGAAACAGCAGCTCTATTGTAGAACCTTTGGTTAAGAGAAAATCCGAATCATAACAACTAGCAAAGTTTTTAAAACTATAAACTTCTTGAAAGTCCAGGAGTGCATTTCAACAAGAAGGAAGTTATTCAAATAATGGATACTAAAAATCAATAAAAAAAATTCTCCGGTAATAAAAAATAATAATGTAACACTTCTATTACTAATATTCTATAATGCCCCCTAACCCTATATAATGAACCTCAAAAAGCGACTTAGTAAGTGCATAACATTAATTATCAAACACAGTATCCAGAAACTGTTCATGCGGTGGTTGTAAGGTATTGATGCATGTACTGATGCCTATTGCTTTTGGAAATGTAAAAAAAGAGAGAATCCTGGTGCATGGCATGGCATAAACATGTGCAGTATAAAAAAGACTAGTGGCTTACAGATTCTTGAACCAGCTTATGTTCATGTACTTGTTAACTGTGTTGCCGGAAAGAGAAATGTCTGCATCCTTCCGCTAAGTGGATGTTACCATTTGTTCTATCACAGAAAGAATGTCTGCATTTGAATCGTCAAGTCTGGACCCAGGTTTCGTAAGCATTGTTTCAATAAGTTCATCCACTAGCAACCGTAATCTTTTAATTAAAACCCCGTTCTTACACCAGGTGCGAATTGGGATCCACGAATCTAAAACAATACCAGGGGAGCTTTTGCCATTCATTATAGAACTTGAAAGATCGTAAGCAATTTCTCCCCCAAACAAAAGAGCTCCTAAAGTGGAAATGGGGGTGACTTCTCGGAGGTAAAGTTTAGTCGACATATGAGAATTCCCAAACACAATGAACGATGTTTTAAGGCCATCCGCACCATTGTCTATTTTTGGTTGATATTTGTATAATTCCTTTGCCTTCTCTGTATCCACTGTACCGTCTTCCTTTAGATATTCTTCGTAATTTGGTAAATCTGACATCAGGGTCTTGCTTGAGTCTATAAACATGGTTGAAGAAGGATGTAAGAAGGCCCTTGTTCCTGGGAGTGTGTCTTGCATATCGTCATTATTCTTCAATTTCCTCACAAAGTCCTTGTTACATATCCATATTTTTGTATCCTTGGTATCGGGGACAACCTCCAATGCTCCTACCGCAGATTGAACAAATTTAGGCTGAGGCATTTGTACACGAGCGAGATGGGGGTACATGGCACCAGTAAGTACGGCACGAATGATTGGGTAGTTTTTATTATTCTTATTCAACCACAAGTGGTGTTGAGTGTTCAGCTCATTGTAGTCTTGAGGAATAAAGTTTATGTCTTTCAAAATCGCCACGTATTGTGATTTGTTGGATGCAATGTCTTTCATGGTTAAATAAGACAAACAGTTTTGGGTTATGAATTTGTTGGCCCGCAGTTTATCATCCTTCTGCAACTCGGCATATGCTGCAAACAAATTCGCCATAGCAATGGAGTCACCTTGTCTGTCGGAATACTTCTTCAATATGGACTTTATCTTGTCTCTATTTTCCATGTTGTTGATAAATGGGTTCCCTGTAGAACTGATAGACGCAAGTGATAAGCAGATATCAAGACACCCAAACAAGCATCCATAGATTAAGAGTTTGGCACATTGAAGGTCGGTGGGTAAAAACGACAAATACTTGCCTAAATGAGTAAGACTATTATCGAATTCCGTCAATGCTCCGATCTGAATTAAAAAGTCCTTAGATTCTGTCAACGACTTCTGTTCTGGAGGGTCAATTCCACTATTCAAAAAATCCTCTACCTTATTGATACCCATTGATTTGACCATCAAGTACAAATTCTCTAAACGAATTCTTTTGATCTCTGGTGTTGGCTGGGCTTTCATCACATCGTCTTGCGTATCTTTAGTGTACATATGATAGCACGTACCATTAGTGATACGCCCAGATCTACCCCTTCTTTGGCCAACCTCGGCCCGTGAACACCATTCTTCCACTAATTTGGTTGCATTGATGTCCGTATTGAAGTACATTGTCTTGACTCTTCCACTGTCGATAACGACAACACAATCAGGTATTGTGATGGACGTTTCCGCGACGTTAGTTGACACAACTATCTTACGGCTGCCGTTTCTAGGAGAACTGAACACCCGTTTTTGATCAGAAGAGGAAAGGGCAGAATGAAGAGGTAAGCACCAGCAATTTGATAAAGAAGACAGCTTATCAAAAGCACGCTCAATGGCTTTAATACACTGGTTTATTTCCATGATACCAGGCATAAAGATCAAAATGGAGCCATTATGGTCGCCTTCTGCACTCAACTTCTTATCAATATGGTGGGCAAGCTGAGCATATAGCTCATAGTTGATGTTACCAGATTTGAAGAAGTGAGAGTCTGGTTTGGGTTTGATGATATCCCCGTCAAAAGTAGTCATAGAGTAATCCAAATCTTGAAGAATAGTGTCAAGATAAACATCTTGAATAGGGAAAGTTCTTCCTTCAATGTGGAGATGGTTAACTTTAGTTTCAAAGAAAGACATGAACACCTCCGTGTTGATAGTGGCTGACATCATGATAATCTTCAACTTGGGAAATCGCTTTAAAATTCTCTTCAAAATAATAAGAAGAAAATCACTATCAACTGAACGTTCATGAACTTCATCAATGAAAACGTACTCCAAATTATTGAAAATTGATGATGATGAAGTAGCAGCATTTTCTGAGCCTAAAAAGGACTGAAGGATTCTAAGCAAGACCCCAGTGGTTACAAATGAAAGTCTTGTATGTTTGCTGGTTTTGTTTTCACCTCTAATGATGTACCCTGTTTCTTCTCCCACCTTGTCGATTCTTTCTTCACTTATTCTTTCAGCCAAACCAATAGTTGAAATACGCCTTGGTTGCGTACATATGATAGTAGAGCTGAAGTTTCCTTGACTGCTCATATGATCCAAAATAAATTGGACGATTTGCGTTGATTTCCCGGACCCTGTTTCACCTGTGATTAATGTTACCCTATTAGAATTTATTACGTCCACTAACTGAACCCTCTTTTTCCAAGCTGGTAAGTTGGTTCTTTGGTTGATCATTTCCTTTAGTTTGGGAGAAGTTTGTCTTGATGCATACTTCTCCTTCATCAAGGCTAAATCGTGGTTCAGCAAAGTAGTTGTTTTCTTTGATTTGTTGGTATTTGAACTGATATTTGTAGTGGTCGTAGTGTTCATTCTGGACTCCGTTGAATTACTTCCTTCAGTCACCTTATCATGAATATCCACTAATGTCCCTGGATTATCTATGACTCGATGAATATTGGTCTCCAACCATTCAACGATGGTGAAAACCATGAGATCTCCAATAATGTGATTGTCAACCAAGTAGTGCAATACCTGGCGTAAAATAGATAGCTTAATATAGTTAGCAAGGTTAAAAGAAGGGTCATTGACTATGAGTTGTATTGCAGGCACTTCATAGGGATAATTGGGTGCAAGATAAATTCGGACCTTTAATAGGTCATGTTTGATGTTCTCAGGATGCAACTCTATTTCTATGACTCTTTTATTAGAAAAGTTGCTAAGGTAACTAATCTTATGTTCGCCTATGGTTTCTATGCCCTCTAACTCTTGGTTCCATAGTTCAAGAGATTCTTCTGATACACCGATTTCTCCTGATGCTGGGGTTTGATTGATTAATGACTGGGTCAATGCTACTGCAGTCATCAATTCATCATTCTTATATTCCTTCAACATCGAGACAATATCGTCAATGTCAAAGCCAGACGACTGCAATCTTTGCATCATGTACTCAAACTGCAAGTCTTTGGCAATTTTAAATCGGGCTAGCGAATCCTTATCTGACTTTGCAAAGAACGGTGGTAAATCATCTTCTGGTATGTGGAAGATGAGCCATTCTAAAGGGTCCACAAATGAAGTTGCATTAGTGTATTGGAAGGACTCTTTGATATGCAGCTCTCTGAACCCTAGAGACTTTAATAACTCAAAGGTGGATTTGTCCAGCGACTCTGACTTCGGCCCCACATTGTCAAGCCATTTAATGTGCTTCTTCAAAGACTTTTCAATCGACAACCGTAAGTCCGATGGGAAGTCGATAAACGGTGCGTTTTCCCAAACTTTCTTAGGAAAAGAAGGAATTTTGGAAGTCTTTTGTTTAACAATTGCAGCACTATTAGCTTTAGATTTCAAATTGGATTTTGAATTGGAACTAGCAGTAGATTTCTCTAAGGCTTTTGTAGTGGTGACAATTATGTTAGTTGGCTTCTTGATCTTCAGTTCGTTCTGCTCTTTAATTTGCTTCTCCTTCTCCAACTTTGCTTGTTTCTCTCTTTGGTTTAAAACAACTAGGAAAGGATTGGCATTATAAATATAGTCATGTTTCTCCTTGTTCGATTTAAGTATCTCAAGTCTTTTCTTTTCTATATCTTCCCAATAATCTCGGAATAACCTCGGAAGCATAATCTTCATGTTCTTCATAAAATTGATGCGGTGCAATACATATGTAGCAGCATAGTGTCGAGCAGAATTGGTAGTTTCCTGTGGAGTATACAAATCGCTTTCAGGAATCATCTTAACTTGGATGACTTCTCGGGTCTTAGGGTTCTCCCATTTCAAATGAACTATTCCAATGAACCCATTGGGCTTCTTCATCATATCAAACTCAACCTTTTGCCATTTCTGTTTTTGACAATGCTCGTAAAGCAATGTGGCTGGTAACTTTCCTGTCCATCCAAAGTTATCCCCCACCACAATTCCTCTAGCGGGTTTCTTTGGATCATCATCTCCATCTTTGCTCGCTTTACTGGAAGCATCTTTCTTACTGTTTTTGGCATTCCCCTTCTTATCTTCAGGAACAGGCAGCGCTTTCAGTGACGCTGGCGCCGACTTACCCTTTTTGGCCATAATATAAGAATATTATTCCTTATTGTTGTTAGTCGTCAATGGCAGTTGTTACAGCTGATCTGTATCTTCTTGATGCATATCAAGTTTTTTATTGTGTAACTGCATATAGCGGATCAGTGGTATAAAGCAGAACCTCTCAAGTTAAATTTTACTTCAAAAAAAACAAAAGCAAAAATAATGGTCCCTGGCGGGATCGAACCGCCGATCTTGGCGTTATTAGCACCACGCCTTAACCAACTGGGCCAAGGGACCAAGAAAAGGAATTGACACGGACAGGAATTGAACCTGCAACCCTTCGATCTGGAGTCGAAAGCTCTACCATTGAGCCACCGCATCACCCTTGACTAAGTGCTGCATATTTTCCGAAGTGGTTTTGTGAGGCCAGATGTAGAAGCTAATTTTGTGTCATCTGAAGCTAAAAAATAGATTTCCTCCGGTTAACTATGTGGCTTTTCCTTAGCTGTTTGTAAACACCGTTTTAAACCATTGGTGACATTTTTAGGCCTGGCCAAGCCATCACGAATAAAATCAAATGTTTCGGGGGGTGTAGTGACTCCTTCGGTTTAAGGACTAGTTTGCTTATAGGCACCTTGTCTCAGTTTCGTCCTATTCCATGATATTCTAGATTATCTTCTGATGCCGCTGGGTTAAAGTCAGTTGCAATGGAAAACAACTCTTCCACATAGAATAGTCGACTGTATAAAGTAAGTCCTCAGATGCATGTAGTATATGCATAGGAACAATAGCCGCTTTTTAGTTCATTACAATAACTTAACTTGTTGTCATAGAAAAAATAAAAATACCAAAGGGGTTCCTTTGCACAGGAAGACATCAATCTTGATTGTTTCAAGTGTCGGATACTTAATATGGGGTATCATATGTTCTTAAAAGAGAATAGGCCAATAACAGGAGAAAGTTCTGGTTTGCCTATTGATACTAAATAAGAAGGAACGGCGCAAAATCCCAACAAGACAATCAAAATAGATTAACGAATGTGTTGATTGCATGTGCATCTACTGCTTTTGTTTATGTTTGGCTAACGTGTTAACGCCAAGTAGTTGGCCCATAATGTCTGAGGATAATAGTAAAAAAAAATTGTATCCGATATAAAGAATAAAATACACTTTGCATGTTGCAATCTTCCTAAATTTGTGCATTGATATGTGGTACTTATTAGTTAAAAATAGTCCTAGACTCACCGCTGTTACTCAGCAGCTGCAGAAGCATCGTTCATAATAAGATTACTTACTAAAAAGGATTACTTTTACGGGTATTCACCCGTAAATGATAGTGGTTTATTAACACTAAGTGGAGTCACACTTATTCTTAAATGGAATTTTCTTTCATGGGTTTTCTTTTTCTCAATACAGTTTTGGAATATAGTGTTCAGCATAAGATAGCGTCTTCCAAATAGTTGTACAATAAACTTGAATAAAGAACATGGGTGTGGTAGAATGATTTTGTATTTTTGTCACATTAAGACCTGGCCGGCCACTTAACCATTTATAATCTATTGCTTGCTTGCTTGCTTTCGAATCACTCCAGAATCGCTAACCACAATCCCACATGACGTCATATTTCAGACAAAAGTGTCACACTTTTTGTGCAAAGTGTCGCGATGTGGTTTTTGTCTGAGTGATATACATGAGAAACGGGTAGTGCTTATATCCGATCCTCCGGCTGATATGATTTTTTTCCGCTTGGATGCGGCATTTAAGCCCTACCGTCACACATTGATAACCTCCGTCCGTTGCAACATTTGAAGTTACAGCCGTGGAATCAACAATGTAAGCTTCTTCCTTTCTTCGGTCATTATGTTGCCATTTTAAGAGGATTGCAGTTGTTCAATCTAATCATTATCATCAAGCGATTGACTACGTTTGCCAGTGAAGTCATTTTTCGCAGTCGGTTTGAGGATATTGACGGCTCCATCAACACTAAACAATTATTTGAAAAAATTGTAGAAATCTTATCAAATAGAACCTTATCAAATAATTACAAACCGGCTATTATTATAACCTACATTAAAATTCGATTCTCATAAAATTAAATTAAACAATACATTGAAACATAACACTATCTCCAAATCCCGACGTCCTGAAGCTACTTATATAATAATGTTAACGAAGAAAAAGATAAAGTAAGCAGTAAACCAGGAATAACGCCATTGCTTTGCATTATATATAAATGATGTAACATTGCAATCCTAAAACCCGATCATTTCATTGAGTGCACAGCCCAGTAAATCCACTGAGGAACAGATCAAAACCCTCGCCTTCCATTACGTCAAGTCCATTCATTCCATATGGGGTATTTCGTACTTCCAAACTTGAAGGAATATAAAGCTGGTTACCTCCGTTTACTTTTAAGGCATCACTTGGTAAGCTTGTAAATGTTGATAATTCGTTATCAAAATCATTCAATACTCCATTCAAGAGCCCTTCACTTGTCTTAGCTGAATCAGGATTCAGGATCGAAACTGGTGTACTAGCTGTGGTTCCTGGTAACATATATTGCGCGTTGGGTGTTGAAGATTCAGTGGAGGATGCGCCAGAACTAAATAAATTCTGACTCCCGTTTGAGGTTGGTTGCTGCTGCTGCAGGTGTTGTTGGTGAGCAGAAAATACATTACTTAAACGTCTCTGAACTGTTGCATGATTATTGTTGGCATGTCCAGCCTTTTGAATGTGTCCATTTGACTTCAATTTATGGATTGAAGAAGCTCTTGACAAAGACAGACTTCGCTTTGTATTTGCAGCCTCAGAAGACGATACAAACTGATCATTGGAACCATTCTGTGGTGATGTGGCGGATCCAGGCGACTCTAAACCATGAGTTTCAAACCGATATGTAAGCGAAGAGAGCGACCCATTCGAATTCTGATGATTAAGTGTCAACTGATTAGAGTCCATATGTTTAGATGAAATGAATAAGGAAATAGACTTTTTGGAGCCTCCAGTCTCCTTATGGAAGTTTGGATCGAAAAGAGAAGTTGTCAATGGTCCAGTTGATGTTGGCACAGAAGATGATGAGTTGATATTTAGGCTCATCATATTATTGGAATAAGTGGAGTTGGAATCTGAGTCCACATCCAGATAATTCGTATAATCATTATGGAAGTTAGCCATAGAGGGACTAGTTGTGGTACTGTTAATCCCACCATTTATTAAGTTTGAAAATTGTTCATTGGCTGTGCTCGTACTACCGTCATTGGCAGACATACCAGTGGATAATTTATACCTTCCCGAAGAAAACCCTCCAAGTGTAAAGTTGTTATCCAAGCAACTAAGCTGTTCCGTCAAGCTAGATGCTGATACTGCTGCTGTCTCTTCTCGTGGTTGTCGAAACAGAGCATTCTGGTGTACGGGTGTATCAATAAAATGATTTTCCTCCTCCTCAACTTTAACAGATGAGGGCAGGGGAGAGCTTTCCTGGTGTCTGTTAATATATGTATGATCCAGACGATGTTGGGCAAACTCCTTTGAAGCCGATAAAATACTGGATTTGTCTGCTAAATCGACCGAAGCTGCTATACGTGCTCCATCTTCCCACTCAACGGGTAGATTGGAGAGTAAGCCTTCTTGATTTATAAGGTAGGTAACAACCTCATTCAAAGGAATGGTACAGTTTGAAGTTCCTTCTGCATCTGCTTCCAGTTGTTGTTGCTGTTGCTGCTGCTGCTGCTGCTGCTGCTGCTGCTGTTGACGGTGAAGTACTTGCTCCTGATAAGCTGTAACCATTTCGTCAAGGAAGGAAACCGAGGGTCTTGCTAATAAAACAACCTTCTCCAATGCTTTTGTCACCAAATCCAAACGGGTTTCTAACAATTCCACATATCCACTTGGATGAGTCTTTTCTTTCAGCTTCTTCTTCTCAGAAAACACGCAAATCTTATTATCTTGTATACATCTAGAGCATGGTTTTAACCCGTTACATTTTGTCTTCTTAATCCGACAAGAATCACAGGCTCTAACAACCCGCTTCTTCTTTGTATGGTGGTCGTCATGATGACGGTCATCATTTAAACTGCTATTTGTCATACTTCTTGTATTTGAGAGAGCTTTCGCAGTCGTACCGTTTCCATCTAATGAATCGAGGCCACCACTTATGATAGAATTGGAGGCACTTAAACCGTAACTACTTGTCTTTATGCCACCCATTAAACGATTACGATACATGTGTCGCATCATTGATGGAGCTAACCTCAAGGTATATATATGGAGTTAAGCCTCAGGAAATTCCTGTGTCTGGTGAAAATTGTCGGTATTGTTACTTTGTCGGTGTCGGAAAACGGTGTCGGATATCGGTAGGCGTCGATAAATTTAGGTCGGTGACAATTATTCGGTCGGAAAAAAAAGCACGGAGCGTTGGATATCTAGTTCGGGAACAAATCTCCGATTACACAAACGTGCCTGGAGAAAAAGTTCAATCAACCAAATTACGCAACCTGGTAGCGCTGTAAGGTTATTATGAGCAATAATGGTTATAGGAAGTATTATATCAAGAAAAAGAGCTTAGATAGTGCTTAGTACTATGAATGGTACAAGCAAAATCTTTTTTACTCCCTTATTCGTTATTGTAATAGATGATCCGGAAAGCCTATTTTAATGCGTTGATAGGCGACGTAGTTATCGAGGTCTGAGTGATAATTACTTAGGTTATGGTAATCTGTTTGTCTTCTCCGCTACTGTATGTGCTTTTGTCGTACCGTGTTAGGTGTACTGGTGTACACAGAGCGACGATGGAAGTGTAAACCTTTTAGGGGACGTTTACCAATTTGATATGCCGTGTGCCCAAAAGTTCAATTGTGGTAGTTTTAAGCACCTATTTAGCCGTATTGCAACACACAACACCTCTTTTAGTGAATTCCTGGGACAGTGTAGAATTAATGAAACAAGAGAACGGTATTCAAAAACATGAATCAATTCCTGTTATTTCAGTAAAGGCAAGAAGTTCAATTCTTAATATATTTCAAACCTTCAAGTTCCCATAGAGATACAATCAAAATCAAGTCGAGTGAAAAAAATTCAGCCTTGTGATAATTATTTGTCTTTAAATAACCTTTTATTTTGAGCGCTTGATGCCTTGGTGGTTGTCCTGCAATCTTCTGCAATTATCTGTGGACGTCTAATTTAACTCTATCGCCCAACTCTAGTTCATCTTAATAATAACCCCAGTCGCAAGAATAGGTGCATAAAAAACTTGCATACTAATCCATCGATAATCAGTAACTTACAGGTTTACGCATTTACGCACCTGCACTGCATTTCTATTGTGGTATATTTTGACACACAACTTCACCAATTGTTTCCTACACTCCCCGCCCCTCCCCTTTCTAGTATGTTGGAGCTGGTTCCAGGTACTATCGAATTCACGATGCACCTGGTTCTATTTTAAACAAGTGCACCTTCGCAAGCTGTCAACTTCTAAAAACCTGCGCCAGGAAGTTGCACCAGTAACACCATGGAATGATGGACTTCTTTTACTACACTATTTGCCATTTCATCTTTGCAGCACTGTTTATTCTGCAAGAAAGAATAGTCTATTTTTAGGTGTACCATGATCGTGTTGCTCAACATTCTAAACTTCAATAGTAATAAGACATAAAAGCATGCTCCGGAAAATTGCATCGGATATTTCTTACGTCCACTTTAGATCATAATAGAATTCTGTAAGCGTCGGTAACACAAAAAAGTTTCAGGTGGAACACTCCTCGTATCTAGTAAGTGATTCTCAAAAATGACATATACGCATTTATGGTTTGCTAGAGATGGCTTCGACAAACTTGATGATTTGACTTAGTTGTAAAGAAAACCTGAAGTTTACCGAAATACTCAAATACGAATTCTTAGGTTAGTGCAAGACTCAACCTAAGTTGCTTCAAATCTAAATTTGATCAATTGAGTGGAGTCTTCCTTCAACTCAATTACGGCGGAAAGAGGGCATAATAATGGAGGCTTATTTAGAGGCTTACGTCGTATTCTATTACATCTTGAGCGGAGAAGCCATAGAGCTCTGCCATATTATATGTAGCCATAGCAAAACTAGCCTTAGCAAAACTGAGACAATCCCTCAGCCACCCTAATTGTAATTGACTAATGCCCAAAGCCGCGTTGGACCTAATATTAATAAAGCATTTACGCAATTATACAATTCAGTTAAAGAAACTTCATTCTTATTTGCAACAATGAACAATACTCCAGAAAACTCATCAATCGAAGTCTCCTTTAACATAATTCACCGAATGGGAGTAATGATTGACACAGAGTCTACGATGATTTGAGTTGACATTGTCGGAATTGGCGCTATCAATGTATCATATTTTCACTCTTATTAGCTAAATATATTCCGTTAAGTTAATCCACGTAAACCTTCTATCTGCTTGGGAATGCTATGCTGTATTGTTCGAATGCACTACATACCTCATGCGGCTTTGTACTGGGGGTGATATTCTTGGAATATTATTAGTTCAATTTACGGCGGATAATACCCATTAATGATCCACTGACCTTGCATGCCACTTAAGATCTAAAAGTCTTAACTTCTTTACCGCTATTGGACAACATGGCAAAATAAATAATTATCCCGAAAATTGGCCCAACTACCACGGTGATTCAGTTTTGTATTTCGAACGTAAAAGTTTATAGAGATCTTTTGACTGATGTTACCTTCTTCCAATTTCCTCTGGTGGGAGTTGAAAAGAGAGGTTAAAACAAGGCTATACTTCACAAACGGATAACTTTTCAAGTTGTTCCGCTTCTAATTGTTCCGTTCTTAATGCAGTATAGCTCTTAAATGAACAAAATGTGTTTCTTATAGGATAAAGCTGGCATATTCAAAAATTGTTAAAGGTGGTGTTCGTGGTTTTAAATTTCAACTCAACCTTGTTCTAACCATTGTGAATAATTTCTGGATAGTCACCATAATAGCAAACCCCTTTGGGCTCGCAACCCATTTGCAATGTGAATGAACATTCATGCTGGCACCTGTCAATAAACTTGTAAGCTGCAGGTTTGATTTGCTTTGTTGCCCTAAGGAGACTCTGGTTGCAAATGCAAAACTCTTTGGTGTTCCTAACGTTTGCAAGGGGTCCATATCAAGCAATGTATAGCCGTTCGATAATACAATAGTGGGGACTAAGTTCATAAAAAATTAGTCAGGGTTGACATAGTTTTTACAAACTTTTATTTAGTGATCTATTCGTAGAAATCATGGAAAAAATAATAAACACATTTGTGGATTACTACCCGCTTACTGGTGCCCTTCATGTGGTTCATTCATTTGCGTAGGAGAATTCAAATTGGTAGGAAGCGATCAACTTTTCTTATTTCGGTACAACTGCCATGGATCGTTCTATGGATTCAAGGAAATGCCTTGATTCCATTTGTAAGCATGAGTTAGTAATTAAAGTACAACTTTTTTGTTACTGTTTTAAAGCTTTATTGTCATCAAACGACACAGTGGTTGTGGAAAACTTTCTGTATATTCCAAGCAATGTCTAATTATTAACACTTTTCAAATCGTGATAATCAGTATTCATACTTGCATTAAATAAGCTTAAATTCGATTGTACTAACTCTTAATTAGCCCGCGTGACTATGTTCATGGTAAAAACATATATGATGTGACGCAAACAACAATACAAAGCGTTGTCAATGGCAGCGCTCATAACTGGCAGTATGACAATCTCGCTCTGAAGTAGTTACAAGCGAAACATCCGAAGATATCACCGTTTTTACAGAATGATGTTCTAGATGTATGCACGGATTTACGAGCTCTCGCAAACATCCTCCTACATTCCAGTACTCCAATCTGTAGCACATGAACAAGAAGGACATTACTATGCAGTATATCTTAGGCAGTTATGTACTATTACGGTTTCTTCATTCAGCTATAAACTTCAAAGTGTCTCGTGATTAGCATCGTTTGGCACAAGTTAAAACATATACAATAGATAAGAGGCGCAAAGGACTTTAGTGGCTTGAGTACTTATTACTCGTTTAATGAGCAAACTTTAATTTTTCATTTCAAATCGCTTTGTAGTCACATCGTAGGTGTTTTTACTCCTACATGGATATTTCTTTGTCAAGATTGTACTTCCACCAAAGAAAGTTTTAGATGACTCTCTCTTAATCAGTTGGTACTTGTATATGTGTTTGCTAATTCTCGCATTTTTCTGTTTTCACAAAGTACATTTACGATTTCCTTTACCAATAAAGCCATTGAGTTTGAATCTTTTCAGGATCATAGAAATTGCAATTTCTAACAAAAGTGTTTTCTAACCAAAGGAGTGCTACACGTCAAGAGATCTCATTAAAACGGCATTACTACATTCTTACGAGTTCTTGTTACAGTTTTTTTTCTGTATCCTATTTTTTGTACAATAGTGTAACAATTACCATGAAATATCAGCTTTGTTTTATTTAGATAAACTAAAAAGAAAGCTTTCTCCTCCTTTTTTACTAATGGAAAGAATCATTCTTGCTATCTAACAGTAGTGATGCCAATTCAAGACACAGTGTATCAGATTCCAGTACCTTTCATAGATCTATATTTGCAGTTGAAGATTGTACTAATAGCTTTTGGGTTACCCGCACTTACGTCTGATGATGACTCTTATACGGCACAGTAGTGTCATATCTCAAGATGATCCACATTTAAAGTTCATGATATTTCGGCAGAGTCGGTTATGTACTATTTGCCACTAAAGTCTTGACTTATTTGTATTATGCCATTTGTATTACATTATCCAACTACTACTCATGAAGCGTAGCATTTAGCCAATAAGAGATTACCACAGAGGAACATCAGGTGTCCCCGCAATTCGCAGGAATACCTAAGCTTGTTACGGGAGCCCCCGGGATGTTTAGCGACAATCACCGAGCACCCATGGGATGTTGTTCGTATTCCCGTTCGGCCTTTAAGAACCTGTGGGGGAATATATGAATTTCATTAGAATACTAGCTAAAACTTTGAGCATATCAGTTATTGTAGTGGTAGGTATTAAATTTAGTTACTACCAAAATATCAAACGTCATCACGATAGTACTAAATATCTCCGTTCATCCTAAACAATAGTATTAATAATCCACCGTAGAAAAACTCAATCAGAGTCATAATGCATTTACGTGACGTCGTTTGGTTGCAATTGAATAGAGTTCTACAGTGTACAGAATCTACTTAATCACCTTCTGTCAACACAACACATCTCAAGGTTGTGTATGTATGGATCATTATCATTTGAGTGTTTTTTGCATTGGCATGGCATGTTTAAAAGGCCACTATAAGCATAATTAATCAACATTACATGCAGTACCAACGGAACAAAATTCACCGCGCTCCTCGGAGTTGAGCACTCCACTCTTGGTTATTCGCTTACAGAATCCTAAGGACACCCGTCACCCGGCCCGTTTTCCCTATATTTAGGCGTAGAACCGGTGCACACACGTCTTTTGTATTAGCAGTTACCACGCCGCGCAGCCCTGTAAAGGAATACTCTCGCTCCCAAGACGGACGAAGGAATAGTGTGCCCAGGTACCTCTAAGAGTATACGTTAAGGCACCCCTCAGAGCAAAACTACGCTCAAGCTGATGCAACATTAAAAATTGTTTCTGTATCTAAGATCAAAAAAAATTACACAGTAACAATAATCCGGCAGCTTGTGGTATGGTGTGAAGTGGAATTATTCAGGTTTCTTATTCATTGCGAAAAATTATGGGTCCGTCAATTTGGACAGCCGGATTCAAGGGTATAAATATGGGGGATCCCCCCGGACGAAAAATGTTTTAACGAAAAGAATTTTGTTCACCAGGATTTCTTGATTTGATTCAATTGACCTAAACAAAGCATTAACAAAGAACAACACAACAAAATGGCTATCAACGTTGGTATTAACGGTTTCGGTAGAATCGGTAGATTGGTGATGAGAATTGCCTTGGGCAGAAAGGACATTAACGTCGTTGCCATCAACGATCCTTTCATCTCTCCTGACTACGCTGCTTACATGTTCAAGTACGACTCCACCCACGGTAGATACAAGGGTGAAGTTACCTCTGAAGGTGACAACTTGGTTATCGACGGCCACAAGATCAAGGTTTTCCAAGAACGTGACCCTGCTCAAATCCCATGGGGTAAGTCTGGTGTCGATTTCGTTATCGAATCCACCGGTGTTTTCACCACCCTCGAAGGTGCTAACAAGCACATCCAAGGTGGTGCCAAGAAGGTTCTTATTACTGCTCCTTCTGCTGACGCTCCAATGTTCGTTGTTGGTGTCAACGCTGACAAGTACACTTCTGACTTGAACATTGTCTCCAATGCTTCTTGTACCACTAACTGTTTGGCTCCATTGGCCAAGGTTATTAACGACACTTTCGGAATTGAAGAAGGTTTGATGACCACTGTCCACTCCATCACTGCCACTCAAAAGACTGTCGATGGTCCATCCCACAAGGACTGGAGAGGTGGTCGTACCGCTTCCGGTAACATCATCCCATCTTCCACCGGTGCTGCTAAGGCTGTCGGTAAGGTTATTCCAGAATTGAACGGTAAGTTGACCGGTATGTCTTTGAGAGTTCCAACCACCGATGTTTCCGTTGTTGACTTGACTGTTAGATTGTCCAAGCCAACCACTTACGCTGAAATCACTTCTGCTGTCAAGGCTGCTTCCGAAGGTGCCTTGAAGGGTGTCTTGGGTTACACTGAAGATGCTGTTGTCTCTACTGATTTCTTGACCTCTTCCGAATCTTCCATCTTTGATGCTAAGGCCGGTATCTTGTTGTCTCCTACTTTCGTCAAGTTGATCTCTTGGTACGATAACGAATACGGTTACTCCACCAGAGTCGTTGACTTGTTGGAATTGATCGCCAAGAAATAAGTGTAGAGCTTATGGTTTCCTTTGTGCCTTTCGACCGATGGTTAATTTGGCTCTGATGACACGATTACGCTTATTAATAAAGATATTTAACGTATATAGTTATTTTTATATTTGAGATATTGAAATACATTGTACTGCTGATAATTGATTGTAGAAGACTCAATTGAGTTATCCCTTTGATCCGAAACTCTGAAGTGAGAAGCTTCAGTTGGTACTACCTCCACATGTCAATTCAATTAGGTTGAAAATCAGCTGGTTGTTGGGTGCCAATGTGCAGAATTATGCGATTAGATTGCTGCTATTGCACCACTCAATAGTGAAGGTCACATGATTTCTTGATTACGCTAGCTATTACATAATCAAAAGGTTAGTGAAAGTTACACAAAAATCTGTTTATACCGATTCACTGTTTACACATGAGAGTACTTTATAAGAATTGAACTAAAGGAATCTTCGGGTTATCTGTGTTGCAATGACTTCCGAGGTTGGTGATGACATAGACCCCAGAATATTCCATAATAAATCGTTTCGACTTTATAAAACCAATAGGGCGATCTCCGTTGACTTCAGCAACCAGCAACTTCAGTACATACGACTAAACATAACCAAATACGTTTACAACGGAGTTACGTCGATAAGCAATAGTGGGATCTCCAATGCATCCGATTTTCTTCGAGGAGTAATTGTAAAGCATGTGGTTAAGAAGTTGGATGTTACACCAGAAAAAGAAGGCGATATTGATGATCCAAATATTCTTGGGGTGAGCTATTTGACCGTAAAACAGTCGGAAGTAGGACTCCGATTGCTTCTAGTGTTTATAACGGGAGAAACCACTGATTCCAGAAGCGTTATACTTATGAAAAATGGTATGAGACAAGGATACATTGCCTCTAAGGACTTTGATGGGTTCATGTTAACACTTCTCCAATCCATGCCATCAGAGCAAACCCCAACAGAAACCGAAAATATACCCTTAGCAATCAGAGCATTGACGTTATCATCGGAATACCTTATGGAGGTTGCCAATAACGTACTATTGATGTTCCAAAGAAAGTTTGAACTCTCTCAGCTTCAGTCTTTAGAATTGGTATTCGGTCAGGGGAATGTCCGACTGAGAATCAACGATCATCTTCAAAACATAGCAGTGTCTGTTCCCTCCGATGACTTAATAGTACTACTTGAAGAACCTAGTGAGTCTTCCCCAATAGACACAATCCTTGAGTTTGTTTCCAAAACCACGACCCTTAACCTTTCACGTTTGGAAGTTGTTCGATTGATTACTGGACCTTTATCACTATTTGGTGATGGTGGGGTACGGATTTCTACAACCCATAGTCAGCTACTTCCGTATATTATTTCTACATTATACAGTGAGCTTTGACATAGTATAGATTAGATTAGGTTATTATAGATAAGAACACTAACAGGGATACCTATTCGTTCCCAATGTCACACCCAAACAGGCA
This sequence comes from Lizanozyma spartinae, assembly GCF_019049425.1. Classification (NCBI taxonomy): domain Eukaryota; kingdom Fungi; phylum Ascomycota; class Pichiomycetes; order Serinales; family Debaryomycetaceae; genus Lizanozyma; species Lizanozyma spartinae. The sequence continues at coordinate 76,568 of NW_025065062.1, forward strand.
ATTGGCGTCGCATATAACCTTAAACCCACGAACACCTGTCCATAAGGTGAAAAATTTCAGAACACCCCAACACCAAAAGTTTTTCGCGGTGGTGGAAAAGTTATTGACAGCAAAACTAAAAATCCCACCCATTAGTTGAGTCTTTCTTTCCAATTGACCAAATTCAAAGGCTTCTTTGCTTCTTAAATCCGTTCAGACAATTCGGGACATCACCATTGGCTACATGGAAGTGTGCCAAAAACCCCGTCTCTATTCCATATAAAACACGTCAACGTCGAATATAAACCAGTATATTTAAAAAGCGCGTTCTTATCACCAACATGTCTTCCAACACCACTGCATCTTCTTCTAGAGGAATTAAAAGTGGCAGTAAAGAAGATCTCCGTCAGCGTAAGAAGGCGTCCACGTCGTCGTCACTCTCTGGCTCCTCAACCCCAGAGATTCGTGAAGCTGAATTGGATAAACGTGAGTCTCATAAAAGATCCAAGTTCAACGCGAAACTAGAAAGCAAATCTTCCTTGGCTCAATTGGAATCATGGCTTGCACCTTTGGTATTCACAGTTCTTGCCTTTGCTGTCAGATTATATCGTATTTCGGCCAATAACCACGTTGTATGGGATGAAGCCCATTTCGGTAAGTTTGGTTCTTATTACCTTAGACACGAATTTTACCATGATGTCCACCCCCCATTAGGTAAAATGTTGATAGGGTTGTCTGGTTATTTGGCTGGTTACAATGGTTCTTGGGATTTCCCCTCTGGTGAACAATACCCTGAATACATTGACTATACTAAAATGAGAGTTTTCCAAGTTGTTTTCTCTGCTTTGTGTACTCCCTTGGCTTATTTCACCTGTAAGGAAATAGGTTACTCTGTCAAGACTACTTGGTTGTTCACCTTGATGGTCACCTTGGAATTGTCCTATATCGTTTTGGGTAAGTTCATTTTGTTGGACTCTATGTTATTATTCTTCACCGTTGCTACTGTCTTTGCTTTCACTAGATTTAATAACTTCAATACTAGTGAATTGGAATTCCTGAGAAAATGGTGGAAATGGTTATTGCTTACCGGGTTCTCCATTGGTTGCACTTGTTCCGTCAAAATGGTGGGTTTGTTTGTCACCACTTTGGTTGGTATCTACACCGTTGTTGATTTATGGAATAAATTGGGCCAAAAATCCATGTCTTGGAAAACCTATGGTCAACATTGGCTTGCAAGAGGTATTGCTCTTATTCTTATTCCAATGATTATTTTCATGATCTCCTTTAAAGTTCATTTTGACTTGTTGTACAAATCTGGGACTGGTGATGCTACCATGTCGTCTCTTTTCCAAGCCAATTTACTCGGGTCAGATGTTGGTGGTGATGCTAGAGATATCATCATTGGTCATTCTGTCATTACTCTTAAGAACCAAGGTTTGGCGGGCGGTCTTTTGCACTCGCATGTTCAAACTTATCCTGAAGGTTCTAAGCAACAACAAGTCACTGTTTACTCCCATAAGGATTCTAACAACAATTGGATTTTGCAACGTCCTAGAAACTTACCTCCTTACGATGTTACAAAAGAAAACCAAACCGAATATGTCATTGATGGTAATATCGTTAGACTTATGCACACTTCAACTGGGAGAAACTTACACTCTCATGATATTGCTGCTCCTATTGGTAAATCTTATAAGGAAGTCTCCTGTTATGGTAACGTAACCATTGGTGACGACAAGGACCATTGGCGTGTTGAAGTTGTTGAACAGTTTGGTGACGAAGACAGAAAGAAGTTGCATCCTTTATCTACCTCTTTTAGATTGAAGAACGTTGTTATGGATTGTTATTTGGCCACCTCTGGAAACAACTTGCCTGCTTGGGGTTTCAGACAAGGTGAAGTTACTTGTATTAAGAATCCATTCAAAAGAGATAAGAGAACTTGGTGGAATATTGAAAACCATCAAAATGATATTCTTCCACGTGCTGATAATATCTCGTTACCTCGTACATCTTTCTTTAAAGATTTCATTCAATTGAACTTGGCTATGATGGCTACTAACAATGCTTTGGTTCCAGACACTGAAAAGCAAGATGATTTGAGTTCAAGTGCCTGGCAATGGCCCACATTGAATACCGGTATTAGAATGTGTGGTTGGGGTGTTGAAAATGTCAAGTATTATATGATTGGATCTCCAGGTACCACTTTGCCATCTACTTTTGGTGTATTGGCATTCTTTATTGTTGTATTATACTTCTTGTTAAGATGGCAAAGACAATTTGTTGATTTCCCCACTACTCAACCACTCAGATTGAAACAATTCCTTATGGGTGGTATTTATCCTATGTTTGGCTGGGGTTTACACTTTATGCCATTTATTATCATGGGAAGAGTCACTTATGTCCATCATTATGTTCCAGCCTTATACTTTGCCATGTTGGTTTGGGTTTATGAATTAGAATTGTGGTCCAATGCAATCACTCGTTGTAGAGGACCTGTTTTGGGTAACGTCTTGCACTTTTTGTCATATGTTGGTGTTATCTATGCCTTTATCCACTGGAGACATTTGGTATTTGGTATGGACGGACCAAAGGAAAAGTTTCTGTACTTGGATCTTTTCCCAACTTGGAGAGTTGGCAACGATAACTACGAATAAGTTGCTATTATTATCTACTGACACTTGATACTATTCTTATTTACTTTATATCAATAAACAATAACGTTAACATTAACATTAACATATGTCTAGTGCAATACAGCAGTAATGTTAGGTTATCAATGGGTTACCCGGACCAACATCACGTGACCAAAGAGTCCGGGGGGTTAAAGGTGAAGTGCGATAGTGACTCCGAATAATTTCTATTACTAACAGTAATTTATCCGTAAGAGCAACATGATTAGAAGTTTAGGTAGAGGTATAAGATATCTGTCTGTTCGGTGGAACGGAACGTCATCGTCAGCAGCAGCTGTAAGCAAACTCAAAGCCTCTGGTTTCAGTCTTCCTCAAAATAATCCACCACCTCCGCAATTAACACCAGAGCAAACTATTCAGTTACAAACAGATTCTGCTGATTTTGCTATAACAAAACTTGTTCATGGCGTGACGCCCAAAAAGCTTGCTATAACGGAAAGAGCTGTTTCTAAACTCCGTCTGATCATTGAAACAGACAAAGACCCAGATTCAGCGTTAAGAATAGGAGTAGAAAGTGGGGGATGCCATGGATTCCAATATAATTTGAAGTTAACTCAAGTAGCCAAAGAGTTGGCTCAAGATAAAGATAACGATCTCTATGTGTTCAAGAGAGGCCCAGCACAAGTTATAATTGATGATTCAAGCTTAGAAATCCTACAGGACTCCAAAGTTGACTACACTAAAGAGTTAATAGGTAGTCAATTTAAAGTAGTTGATTCTCCATACACTTCTACATCGTGTGGGTGTGGATCATCATTTGATTTCGACTTTGATAAGTTGGAAGAGGCCAAACTGGCTAGAGGATCATCATAATAATTCAAACTACGTAAATAGTTTAAAGTGCCTTAATACCATCAACACTTTCATTGGCATAGAACCGAACATCAATGTCTTCATCGTTCTGTAAGATCTCTAAATGCTTCCACAAGTCTTGTTCGATTAGACCTCGGTACTTGGGGTCCAGAGCTAACTGAGTGGCAATCAACAAATAGGCTTTGGCCACGTTGAATCTGATGTTGGCGACAGAATCTCCAGATAATTCATTGATAAAGGGTAAGATCTTTTCTGCAATAATTTCATGAGAAATAGCAGGAACCAATTTGGTAATAGCAAACAAGCACGTGATTCTAGTAATGAAATTAGAATAGTTTATATTGTTGGTGTTATTATTGGTGGTAGTATTATTATCATCGTTATCATTATCTTCAACATCGTTGTCATTCATTGAATCACTCTTATTGTTATCACGATGGGCACTTAAAATCTTTGCAATGATCTCGGTGTTAGCCCATTTGGAGCCAAATATAACTGCCAATTCCTTCAAGTTGTTGACGGCAGCTTCTCTAATGGCATAGACTGAGTCCCATAACCAAGACATACAAAGGTTTAATAATTCATCATTGAAGAACTTCTCACCCAATTGCTCGGCCAATTTAGGAATATACTCAATGATAGCCAACCGAACTCTCCATTTAGTATCTTGAGCCAATTCAGTGATTGCTGGTAAAAGTGATGTGGATAACATATCAATCCCAATGGTTTCGTTCACCACAGATAAGTTACTAATGATGTTTAATCTGACATCTGGGAATTCATCTTTCAACATATTCAAGAAAATGGGCAATAACTTGTTTATGGTGTTTTGCTTTTGTAAAATAGGTGATAATTCAGTAATTGAGGAAGCCAACGAAGCTCTAACGTTCTCCTGGGGGTCTTGGCTTAATTCATTAACCACGGGTATTATTTTAGCCAAAATTGAAGATTTGGTGGTTGGATATTTATTTAAAAGACCACAGAAACTTGGTAATTGTTTAGCAATGGATTTTCTAACTTCCCCTTCATTATCCTTCATTAAAGCAATGAAAGGATCAATTAACTTGGCCAAATCCTCACCTGAAAAATGCTTTGCAATATCACTGAAATAATCAGCAGCCGTGTATCTAACTCTCCAAGATTTATCTTCGATAAGCTTTAACGAATATAAGAGGAACTCTTGGTTGTGCAGAGTATCTTTAGCATGGTCAAAGAACTCCAAGATGGATATCAAAACTTTAATACTTAAAAATTTAACTGAATCTTGATCGTCATTAATCAAACTTTGGAACATTTGAGAAATGTATTCCCAATCTTGACTCGTGATTGGTTCAATGGTTTCACCGCTGGTGAACAAATCAATTATGGCGGGTAAATTATTAGCCGCTGCTCTTCTAACCATGGGAGCCAGTTCATCAGTAACCAACTTCAAATACATCGCCAAAAGGTTCTTTCTGGTTTGAGCATTAACCTTCAAAATAACCGACTTGTATAAGCCACAAGCAGCAATCTTCTTGGAAAACCAATTTGCTTGCGATAAGTTTTGAATCAAGCCCAAGAAAATGGTGTTCAATTCTTCATCAGTTAATTCCATACTGATCTTATTTAACGATTGAATAGCCTTGTCTCTGACAATGGGCTCTTCAATAGAAGCCAAGGGTAAAAGAATTTGGATCAACGGTTCACAGTGTTCATGACCGCCAATCAAGGGAATGAAATCCCCTAATTTACCTGCCAATACAGCAAACACCTCGTCTTCGTCATCATGAGCCACGTCCAATAAAAAGGGTAATAACTCACTAAGTGTTCTTTCAGGTCCAAGGGCTATAGCAATGGTATCAAGCTTCTGCATGGCTTCCACTCGATTCGACACGTCATCGTGTTTCAACTCATCCATTAGCAAGGCCAATGGATATAAGTCGTCGTTGAAGTTATCCATGATATTAGTAGTGTTATTGTTTATATTCGTCAAGAGTACTGTGACTATCAACAAGTGTTGGCTATTTAACCCTGTAGTTTCGTACCCTATGTTGAGGCGCACACGACGAAAGTGCGACATCAAGAAGTTTGGGTAGTATCATACTGTGATGCGATACAAGCAGTAGTACCGGTGGGGTCTGGAAGTGGGGCCTAGCGGTTCAAGTCTGAATATCTTAATGACACTTAGCCAATTTCTTTGTTTATGTTAGAAAGGTTAATAGCTTATGGAATGCCCCCCCCTGCGGTATGGCTACACCCATCAATGCGACATTTTTGGGACCCAAATGATGCAACCCTACAAAAATATTCCTCTGGTCAAGTGTCGTATTAAACGTAGTTCCTTTGGAAGGCACCACTACTATTACAAACCATTAAGTAATGGTGTAAGCATCAACAAGTAGCATCATAGTAATAGTTGCAGCAGACAGTACTATTAAGAGAATTTATAGTACTGCAACGACTAGTCTACACATTTATAGACTACACACTACCACACTAAAATAAATTCTCCACGTTTCTACAATTACCTTCAGACACCCACACACTCAAGCGTAACTTACAGTATGCCCTCGCAGATAGACGTTATAGATTCCCATATTGCTTCCAGTGAAAGGGAAAAGTACAATGAACTTCTCGCACTGGAGATACAGCAGTCCAATCGTTCGTATTGGAAGTTCTCCACAGTCACCGGTGTGTTCAAACAATCATTAACTGAAACCAACGAAGCCACTTTTGACTATTCAAAGGAAAGGTTCGGATTAAACTTGGAATCCTGGGATAAGGTGTTTGATTATGTCCATGAGCTTAACGCCACAGCCGAAAGTGACAATGTTCGGTACAAGGTACTTTTTCTAGCTAGACACGGACAAGGATACCATAATTTGGCACATTCTCAATACGGAGATGATGCTTGGAATAATTATTGGTCGAAATTAACCGGCGATGGGAAGATTGTATGGGGACCCGATGCTTTATTGACCAACTTAGGGTTATCTCAAGCCCATAAGAATGGCGAATTATGGAACCAAGAGATAGCTAAAGGGTTAAAAGTCCCTCAACGGTGGTTTGTTAGTCCTTTAAGTCGCAGTATTGATACAATGATCCATACATGGACGGATTTGGATTTAGTTGATTTGAAGACCGTTCGGCCCTTAGTGATGGAAAATATCAGAGAACAAATGGGGGTTCATACTTGCGATAAAAGACTGCCACGATCAGTAATTGACTATAAATATTGTCCCTTGGGGATCGAGATAGAAGACGGGTTTGTGGAACAAGATATCTACTATCAAGATGATTATCGAGAATCAACGGCTGAACAAGCCATTCGACTCAACAAGAGTCTCCAAGATATATGGGGAAAGTACACCACCAAGGAAGAGTCAAATATTTGTATAACCAGTCATAGTGGTAGTATTCGGAGTCTGTTACTAGTGTTGGGCCATCGTCCGTTTGCCATTGGTACAGGAGGAGTTATCCCCGTTCTTGTAAAGGGAGAGTTCATCACTAATGAACAATAGAAACCGCTAAAGTCGTATTTAGAAGGAGGCTTTCATAGTTATGTTTATGTTAACTGGATTATTAAGTCTATGCCGTTCAATTCGTATAATCTGTTAAAACTGTAGCAACAAATGAGTATGCACTTTGACAATAATCCAATTTCGTCATCTTGGTCTCTATATACCAGACACACAGATGAACTATACAGTACTGTGGTAAATCAAATCTTCTTAAGAAGAGTCACATCTGATACCCGAGAGAAGCTTTACACAGTACAGCGACCAGAAACAGTATTTTGTCACAAGATCAGAGTACCAAAGAACAATAAAGGAATGCATTATTTTTTAGGGGATAAATAAGCTTACTCTTATGATAATTTTCCCGTGAGGTATGCTGAAGGAAAGTTGACCGTAACAACGTTAGCCTTCCCATAGGAAAACAGCCTTAAAGGGCAGTAGGTGACGTTTGTTAGGGTAAGGAGTGTGTTTCTTGTCTTGTCTTGCCTTATCGCATGGTATCACAAGGACAAACAAGTAGAATTGTTACATTCAACAAGTGAAGGTGTGCACATCAGCAAAATGGCCTGCATGAGTGTACGACCCTAATAATGACTTCAGGAACAAAACTAACGAGGGACCCATAAAACAGAGTCAGTGAGGGCTTGCTTAAGGGCATGCCTTGGGTATACATACACATGCATACACATGCACACGCATATGTATGCTCTTGCGTATGTATATACGCTCATATACATAATTGAATGGAAGTATAAATATACACATGGGCAAGTACTTATACTCATGTTAATAAGTGCTTTTATTAATGATGAAAGATTCACACGACTAGATCGTTAAACAATCCAATTTCGTACCTTTGTTCAGGTGTAAGGCTTAGGTGTTAAAGACACAAATTCAATTGTCTCTGCTGGTTCTGCCACTCTTTCACGGCAGGACTTTATAAAAAACTCCCAAAACCAATATATAGACAACCTTTAATAATAAAGGCATTCCAACTATATATACCGACATACATGTATGTATATAAAAATATACATATATAGATACATATTTCACCTTGATTACACCCCTGTATCTGACATTCTTAATACGTAGTGAAACACTGTTATTATCAACGACACTTGTGGTTAGGTCATTCCATCGAAAGTAGTGTGCATCAAGGTGTGCGATAAGGAACCCCAATATCATCAGGATTTTCACCCAACAAGGTCATTTTGTTCAACATACGTTGGTGCATAAAGATTAAGGCTGACATTCCTTCCATGGCCATTATAACTTTACGGTGAACACATATTTCAGTCCCGTTAGTCTTATCGTGTGCCGTAATACTTTAAACAGGGTTATAAGGTACTATTATAATAAAGTGGTATATAGAAAAGTATTACCATCTTTCACATGAAATTCGGAAAGAATTTAACTCACCTATCGATTCCAGAGTGGAAGGGATACAACATAGACTATAACGATTTAAAGAAACAAATCAGACTTTTAACCCACTCATCATCAACAGACTTACGTCCACTAGAAGCTTCCTTCATTGAAAACTTTGATCATGTCACGCTCTTTATCAAGACAAAATACGGTGAACTTAATCGTAGGTTACAGTACTTCAGAGTAATACTATCTCACATACAAACATCACTAGAATCATGTTCCAAAGCAGCCATCGCAACAGCCAGAACAAGCCTCCATGAAGTGTTTTATCACGTGGTTGAATTGTCCATCGTACTAAAGAACTTATCAAAATTCATTCTCATCCAAAAGATAGCGTGCAAGAAGATCTTCAAGAAACTCCTTAAATACTATCCTGATCGGGAAAAGTCAAAGCACTTGATAAACCAGTTACGATTGTATTTGCATCTGGATCCAACGTCTTTTGTCAACTTCAATTTAAGTCCCTTAACGTTGGACTTGACATCGTTATTTGAAGATATCAAACTTGTCCATCGAGGTTTAGATAACCCATCTGCCATGCCCATACAACAACACATACAAACTGACAATAATAGACCGCCTTCTCCCTTACTTCTACATTCAAGCATCAGAAAAAAGCACTCTGTAACTGACTCATTGGCTACTAACGACACAGTGTCTCTACATAATGGCAAGTCCAACTTGGTTCACAACTCATCGTTTGCTGACTTGGCCAAATTGAAGAATAGTAACTCTAGCGTGGTGTTTGACGTCAAGTCTTTACTTAAAAAGAACTTTAACTTGTCATTTCTTATAGCAGATGATCCCAACACTCTCAACGAAGCATTACTCACGCTCAATGTGTATCTGAACTTGGAGATACTTGACCAAAACAACTTAATCTCCATCATATACCTTCAATCCCCGAAATTTGATCATAAATGTCCCTCCTTAATTATTACTCAACCAAACCAATCGCATCTGGCCATTATCTGTTATTCCGGAGGTCTTCGTCAATTCTCCTACTGTTTCCTCCCCAATGATTTTGTTCAAGAGTTCTTAACTGACCCCACCGTCTTGGAAACCATCCCACCACAGTTCCAGTCGAATGGTAGAATCGTCCAGACCCTAAATTGCTTGCGATACAATGAGTTCACTCCAAAGTTGAAGATTGTCAGCAAGAGATCTCGTTTTATATTCCATGAAGGTGATTTCGAAGAAGGTGTACTGCAGAGTCAAACTTCTCCAACCGGTGGTGCTCCTGGAACAGGAGCTGGAACAATAAGTAATAGTGGCGATAACCCCATATATCCGTCAAATACTAGCACTGCATCATTTGCTAAGTTTGAAGATGATTATCTCTTCACTTTAGACTACAACATCTACACCACCAGTTCACCAACGTTAGTAAAACTGTTGGATTTGAATCAATATGATGTTCAAATGGATCGGTTCCCCTTTGCTACACTTTCAGCAACATCCAATGATTCCAGCTTGTTCAACTTTATATCCAATTTAAAGACCAGCATAGCTGTCACAGATCAAAATGAAGCGAGAATTCTACACAACAAATACACATCTCCTTCACTCCGTCGTCTTCCAGAGCCTCTAAAGCGGATCATTCAACAAGAGTCGACTTTCAACATGTATAAGGACTTGAACTTGTATGATTATATGCTTTCATGCTACTGTAACGTCATACCTCAGTTTGAAGAAAATCACTATGCCAATTTGCTTTACTTGAACTTACTCAAGAAACTCGAAGAGGTTAGCGGAGGAGGAGAGTCCAATGCTGTTGATGGAGAGGACAAACAACAATTGCTTCGAAGAGTGGGGAGTACTATAGGCATGGAGAATTGGAAATTCGGTGGAGGTGGAGGAGGCGGATTTGGAGCCGGTTGGGGAAAGCATGGACCTAGTTTCAATGGTGGAGGCGGAGGAGGTGTTGATGGGGAGCTCGGTAATATTGGAGGTGGCGCTGGAGGCGGAGGAGGGGGTGGATATGATAGAGGAAGATTTGATGGGGGAGGGGGTGGCGGGGGAGGAATACACGATAACTCCCCCACTACTCATAGTTCCACTCCACATAGTTCAAAATCAGTATTCACAGACCCTCATCACCGAGCTATGATCTCACGATCTCACAATGATTATAATGGTGATGGTGATTATAATGATGAAGGAGAAGGAGAAGAAGATGATGGTTTTATGATGTTTGACTCCGTTGATGATGACAACATTTCATTATTTATTCGACCTCAGAAACGATCACCTTTTAATGACTACTTTTCCAATCAAATTGTTCATGAAGATGATGATCATCATGACCGGTCAATGTTTGGATGGTTTAGTAATAAGTTCCACAAGTTGCGATATTGGGTTCGAGGAGAACGTGGTTTTGACGAAGAAGAAGAATTCAATGATATATATGGACAATTTCTTGGACATGAATCATTTGGGAACTACTACTACTATAACAATAATAGAGAAAAATGGTATCATCATCATCATCATCATCAAAATAATGCATACTTCAATGGCTACGACTCCACCCCCGGAAACTACGATAGCATCAACGAAGATCCTTCGTTCTTAGCAAGAGACAAATATCAATTGGAATATCAATATCAATATGAACAGAACTTTGATATCAATTTATCATACATTTATTTTGCACTCTGCGTGATATCTGTTCTTTCATCAGGTATAGCCTTGGGGATCATCTACACGATTATTAATAGCTATTCCGATCCTCAGGGCCGAGTTTGGATCTTTGACAATTTAGGCTTATTTATTACTTTGGTGCTGATCTTATTTTTTTCACTTATGTTCAGTTTTATGAGCATTAACTTGAATTTCCAACGGTTTCTGCCCACACCAAAGAGTCATCAGTTAGTGTTATGGATCGGGTTGGTGATGGTACTGACGTGTGCCATGACATCTTTCATTATCTTATTGTCGCTGGTATAGGTAGAGCACACGTACGGACATACGTATGTAAATACATACAAACATACATACAAACATACATATGTAAATACATATAAACATACATACAAACATACATACATACATACATACATACATACATACATACATACATACATACGTATGTACATGCACACTATACATACATACATGCATACATTCGTGCACATGCAGTCAAAAACATGGGGTAATCTGTGATAGCACCAAGGATATATTTTTCCACATCACGTGACATATTCGTCATCCCACGCATTATCAAAGCTTACCCTCAATCAATAACTGATTGGATAGAAATTATACCAGATCTCTTTACCATGAGCTGCTGTCACGTGCTATGAGGAGACGTTATATACCTTACAATGCCAAAGAATAATTATCAATATAACCTTGTTTGTGACACTACGTCTATGATAATTTTCATACTAATAGTCAATTTAGTAGCTGTCTCATAGATTATCTTCAATTGTCTTTCTTCTTCTACTACCAAGCAATAGCCGTTGATAATTGTGTTTGTAGTGATTTGCATTCATCATGAGCGTCACTCAAACAGAAGCCAGTAAGTTAAGCACAAGATAAGCGATAAGCATCACTGCAACGATGCCATCATCACCTTTATCTTCGTCATAACCTCAGTACTAACAGCATTTTATAGTTGCCTATGTTATCAATAAGGCTGGTGGGTCATCTGTGTTTGCCACACAACCTGCTAAAACAGTGGAATCTGCCTTTAAGCCACTTGTAGACGTTCAGTCTTTATTGGCAGCCAATGATCCGTATGCTGTTGTTATCAACACTCTTGAACAACAACCAGAACATCGTGAAATTGTTACTGTTGCTACTGATGGTATAACCTTATTAAAGAACTTGCCTTATTTATCTTTGTCAACTTTCCAAACCAATCCTGTGGTTTCCCATGTTGAATTGAACACCTTTGACTTTAGCATTGTCACTGCTTTGAGAGACTTGTCTTTCCCTATCTTGGTGTCTCAAACTGTTGCTGAGAGTGCCAAGTTTGCTAACGTTGGGTATAAGTTGGCTTCCTTGTTGAACAAGCCAGTATTTCATTTCTACGTCCCTGCCAAACCAGAATCCATCACCCTCTCTAAGATCGTTGTTGGTGGTGCCGATGAACCCTCTTCTGTTGACATCACATCTGTTCCAGAGTTGTTAAACCATTACAAGGTGACACCTTTTGAAGTGGTGCAAAAGGTGCCCTCTCCAAAGGACGCTTTCTTGTATTTTGGTCAAGTCACCGAGGAATTGGCTAAGGCTGCTGCTTCTGCTAAAGTGTTATTGATCTCCATCAAGTTGTACAAGCCATTTGATTTGGCTTCCTTCTTGAAGTTGATTCCCAATTCCGTGGAGACTTTGACTTTGATTGAACAATCTCTTGTGGCCACTAATCAAGGTACTAATGCCGTGTGTCCATTGGCCTTGGATTTCTTCTCTGAATATCCTCAATACCAATCATTGAAGAACTTCTCCAAGATCATCACTGCCACTATTGGCTATATCTCTACTGGGAAATATTCCGAAGCCATAGCCAACATTTTAGCCAATACTAGATCGGAATCACCTATTCAAAGCTTATCATTTGGAAAGTTGGACACTGAATTATCAACCAAATCTTCCATCAAGAGAACCCAAGAGCTGTTGGAAGCTATTGAAAATGCCGTCAAATCTGAATCTGCTTACTTGAAGCTCTTACAACAAGTTAATTCCAATTCAGAATCTTTAAGAATCTTAAACCAATTCAACCAAGATTCAATTGGTGTTGAAACCAACCCAGAATTTGGTTTTGGTGCTTTCTTGTATGATGACGAACAACAACGTAGACTAATTGATTTGGTTTACAATGCTGTTAAGGAAAACAAGTTCCAACTGCCCCATAACTCTGAATTATTGGAATTATTATCTAAATGGTTGGTTCAAGTTAAGGATTCATCATCTACATCTTCCATAAGTGCTGATGATGTTGCTAAGATCATTGAATATTTGGGCACTGATTCTTCAGAGTCTGGAAAACAAATTGCTTCCTTAGCCAACTACTTTTCCACTAAGAATAACTGGTTAATTGGTTCTGATGCCTGGTCTTATGATTTGGGTTCTTCTGGTGTTCACAATGTGATAACATCAGGTAAGAACGTGAACATGTTAATAATAGACTCTGAACCTTATGAAGAAAAGACCCAATCTGAAAAGAAGGTCAACGGATTCAGAAAGAAGGACGTTGGCTTATATGCCATGAACTATGGGAATACTTATGTTGCTTCTGTTGCAGTCTATTCATCATATACTCAGGTGTTACAAGCATTCATTGAAGCTGAGAAGTTCAATGGTCCATCAATTGTTTTGGCATATTTACCATACCATAGTGAAAATGATAACACTTTGTCTATTTTAAAGGAAACCAAGAAAGCTGTTGACTCTGGTCATTGGCCCTTATACAGATACGATCCATTTTTGGAAAACGAAAAGGATGCTTTCAAATTGGACTCTTCAAGTTTGAGAAAGGGGTTGAAGGATTTCTTAGATAGAGAAAATAAGTTGACTTTATTGGCTTCTAGAAACCCTGAATTATCAAGAAACTTGACAGCATTAACTGCCAATGCTGAAACAAAGGCCAGACAAGCTAAAGTTGCTGATGATTCTTTCCACAAATTATTGCAAGGATTATCAGGACCTCCACTTACTATTGCATTTGCATCAGATGGGGGAAATGCCGAAGCCCTAGGTAAAAAGATCCATAGACAAGCATTGGCTAGAGGTTTAAAGGCTACTATATTAGCTATGGACGATCTTTCAGTTGAAGATTTGCCTAATGAAACTAATGTTGTGTTTGTCAGTTCCACATCCGGTCAAGGTGAGTTCCCAACTAATGGTAAGCAATTCTGGGATGGTATTAAAGGAGCTAATGATTTGGATTTATCTGCCATTAAGTATTCTGTGTTTGGTTTAGGTGATTCTCAATATTGGCCCAGAAAGGAAGACAAACACTACTACAATAAACCAGCTAAGGACTTAGATGCTAAGTTGAAGTTATATGGTGGTGTTGAATTGGCTGAAATTGGGTTAGGAGATGATCAAGACGCCGATGGATTTAGCACTGGATTCAATGAATGGATTCCCAAAATTTGGAAAGCTTTGGGTGTTGATAATGTTGATGGTATTGAAGAACCAAAGCCTTTGACCAACGAAGACATGAAGATTGGTTCTGACTATTTAAGAGGTACCATTGTTGAAGGATTGAATGACCAATCTACCGGTGCAATCTGTGCTGTAGATCAACAATTGACCAAGTTCCATGGTATTTACATGCAAGATGACCGTGATATTAGGGATGAAAGAAAGGCTCAAGGTAAGGAACCAGCCTATGCTTTCATGGTTAGAGTAAGATTACCTGGTGGAGCTGCTACTCCTCAACAATATTTAAAGATGGACGAATTAGCTGATACCAGAGGTAATGGTACTTTGAAGTTAACCACCAGAGCCACTTTCCAATTACATGGTGTGGTCAAACATGATTTGAAACCAGCCATTAGAGGTATGAACTCTGCGTTAATGGATACTTTGGCAGCCTGTGGTGATGTTAACAGAAACGTCATGGTTTCTGCCTTACCATCTAATGCCAAGGTTCACAGTCAAGTTGCTGAAACTGGTACTTTGATTTCTGAACACTTGTTGCCTAATACTACCGCCTATCACGAGATTTGGTTGGAAGGTGAAGATGAAGGTGATAAGCCTGGTGATAGAGAAGTTTGGGAAAACCGAAAGGAAGGTCCGACCAAGAAGAAGACTTTAGTTGCAGGTAATGCCTTAACTGATGTTGAACCAATGTATGGTCCCACATATTTACCTAGAAAGTTCAAGATTGTTATTACTGTTCCTCCATACAATGATGTTGATGTTTGGGCCCATGATATTGGGTTAATTGCTATTGTTGATGAACAAGATAATGTCACTGGTTACAATTTAATGGCCGGTGGTGGTATGGGATCCACTCACAATAATAAGAAGACATACCCCAGAACCGGGTCTATGTTTGGATATGTTTCTGCTGAAAAGGTTCATCTTGCTTGTGAGAAGGTAATGCTTGTTCAAAGAGACTTTGGTGATAGAACCAACAGAAAGCATGCCAGATTGAAGTATACCATTGATGATTTAGGAGTGGAAGTTTTCAAGCAAAAAGTTGAAGAACTATTGGGCTTTAAATTTGAAGAAGCCAGACCTTATCAAATCGACTCCAATGTTGATTATTTCGGATGGTGTAGGGATGAACTTGGATTCAACCATTTCACATGTTTCATTGAAAACGGTAGAGTTGAAGATACACCTGAATTACCTCAAAAGACCGGGCTAAGAGAAATAGCCAACTACTTAATTGGTAAATCTGGGGAGTTTAGATTAACAGGGAATCAACATCTTGTGATCTCCAACATCAGTGATTATGATATTGAACATGTTAAGCATTTGTTGGCCATGTACAAGTTGGATAACACTGATTTTTCAGCCTTGAGATTATCATCAGCAGCTTGTGTTTCGTTGCCCACTTGTGGATTAGCCATGGCCGAATCCGAAAGATATTTGCCCAAATTAATCACCAAATTAGAAGAAGCAATTGAAGAATATGGATTGAGACATGACTCCATAGTCATGAGAATGACCGGGTGTCCTAATGGATGTGCCAGACCATGGTTAGCTGAAATTGCTTTGGTTGGTAAGGCACCAGGAGCTTATAATTTATTGTTAGGAGGTGGACATTATGGTCAAAGATTGAATAAGATCTACCGTTATTCCATAAAGGAAGACGAAATCTTGGATATCTTGAAACCTATGATCAAGAGATGGGGGTTGGAAAGAAACCATGAGGAGCCATTTGGTGATTGGGTCATTAGAGCTGGGTATATCAAGCCTACAACTGAAGGTAAGTATTTCCATGAAGATATTCCTGAAGATGCTTAATTAATGTATATGAAGAGAACAAAAACAGTTATAATACAGTTATAGTGTAGTAGTGAAGTAGGAACCTTTGATATTGTAGGTGTGGTGTCAGGGTGCATTGGTGTTAGGGTGTAACTTATCGTTTATTCCTCCTTATTTCCATTACTTCTTCAACCAACCGCTTTAATTCTGGTCGATGTCGACGTTCAATGGTTAACACTTCTGAGATCTTAAGCGTCCACAACTTAACACTAACAGCATTCAATCGACGTAGAAGTTTCTCTCTCATTTCTGATTCCACCGCAGTCATTCGGGATTCCAATTCTTGTTTGTGTATACGATGTCGAGCATTTAAGAATGCTATAAGTTCTTTCTTTTGTTGTCTGGTAAGAGCCATGGAAAGATTGTACTGAATCGAATGGTGCGGTATCTGTACTGTGCTGTGCTGTAGCAGTGCTGTACTGAACTGACGGTAGTTGTGCTGTAGTTGGAGTGTTATTTAAGTTTATGCGTACAATATCTTTGAGGTCACGTGACTGAAAAGTAAAGCTCGATTCATTATACAATCATTCATTATATTACCTTAACCAACGTATTCGATCATTCTGAGTAACGATAGAGTGTAGCACAGCATGATACTGTAGTAGCAGTGAAGATCGTAGCAGTGTACTGTCAAAAGAAGTGGCAGCACAGTTGTAGTATATTAGGAGAAGGTGCAGTATATGCAGTCTTATAGTAGTAGTATAGTATAGTAGTAGTATAGTATAGTAGTAGTATAGTAGTAGTAGTATATTATAGTATATTATAGTAGTAGTAGTATATTATAGTAGTAGTAGTATATTATAGTATATTATAGTAGTAGTATAGTAGTAGTAGTATATTATAGTATATTATAGTAGTAGTATAGTAGTAGTAGTACATGTTGATTACGTCAGCACGTTGCCATCGAAAATTTAATCAACAACTCAAGCTAACCTCAAGGTCAACTACACCTTAAGATCAACTCCACTCTATCAAATTAACTCACAATGGTTCTTGAGGCTACAATGATAGCCATTGACAACTCCGAGTACATGCGGAACGGAGATTATGCCCCTTCAAGATACGACGCTCAATTGACAGCCATGGAGTTTATCTTCCAGAGTAAAGTCAACTCTAACCCCGAGAACACCGTTGGCTTACTACTGTACGGAGACAAGGGACCTCAGATTCTTTCTACTTTAACCACCGATTTCGGTAAGATCCTTTCTGGATCTCATGAGGTGAGCATAAGCGGCCAGAGTCATTTTTGTAGTGGGATCCAAGTGGCAGCTTTGGCCTTAAAACATCGCCAAAATAAGGTTCTGCATCAAAGAATTGTTATTTTTGTTGGCAGTCCAATCGAAGAAAGCGATAGGGAATTAGAGAAGTTGGCAAAGAAAATGAAAAAGAACAACATTGCTATCGATGTTATAAATTTTGGTGAAGAGGGTGTCAACTCCGATAAGTTGGATCGATTCCAACAGATAATAAATAATCAAGACAACTCTCATTTAATAACCGTCCCCCCCGGTCCTCGAATGCTCTATGAAGCCATTGCCACCTCGCCTATATTGATGGAAGAGGGATTTGATATGGGTAGTGGCAATGGTGGCGGGGGAGGGTACGATCCATTCGGGGATATCATGGATCCGAACGCCGACCCGGATTTGGCTTTGGCCTTGAGACTTTCTCTAGAGGAAGAAAAGGCAAGACAAGAACGTGAGGCCAAAAAGGAGGAGCACCAACCGCTGAAGGATGAACCGTTGGAGAAAATAGACGAATCAAAGGAAGATGATAAAGATGATGATCATGTGATGGAAGAGAATAATACACAATAGTTTATACCACTAGTTATGTTAGGTTATACTAATATAAATATTGGGTGCGAAAGAAAAGAAGTAGCATTTCTTTCTCTCTTTGTTTCTGTACGCGCGGCTATCTTAACATGAAGAGTAACCATCGAGAGTTGAAGAAGGAGAAGGATCGCTTCAAAGGATCAACGGGGGCGGGTGTTGGCGTGGGTGTTGGTGCGGCTGGCGCTCCTATTGGAGGTGGAGTTCCCGATTCCTACTTCCTTCGCTACAACCAAGTCACAGTTAAAGAGATCCCCCTTACCAAATCTCATTTCCTAGACGCCTATTGTAAAGGGAAATGGAACCTTTCTCAAGTACCCCAACCTCCATGTTTTGAATCAGGCGGGTTCATGGAACCTCCACTATGTTATAATGAAGACTCAAGATATAAAGTCGTGGAGAAGTATATGAATCTTCCCCATTGGAACGATAAGAAATTGTTTAAAAAATTGTTTGGTCAATTGAAAAGACATCTAGAAGTATTAGGAATGTCCGTCTCCTTAGTAAAGGGGTCCAAAACCTTCATAAAATATGAAACCATGTTAGGCTTAACAGATATCCCCCGGTCGGCATCAATTGATGCCCATGCTTTACTTTCCCAAGGATATTTTCTACTTTTAGACGCTTCAATGGACTGGAGAACGGCTAGAAACCCTTTGGTTAATGGTCCTCCTCATATCAAATTCTATTGTGGAGTTCCCTTAATCATTGATAACGTTAAAATAGGAATATTGGCAATCTTTAGTCCATATCCTAAAACAGAATTTGATTTGGATGGTTGCAGAAAGTTACAACTTTTGGCCTCACAAGTAATAAATACTTTAACCACAAATTATGATGATATCGTGGCCAAAAATACTTCCAAATCTTCCATTCCAAAAACTCAATTCAATAATGAATTGGCAGAACTAACCTTAAAATTGGGAAGAGCAACAAGCAAAGGTTCAAATTTGACTTTAATTGATAGAGATGGATCTGGTGGTCCCTATTCTCAAAGTGGCTCTTTTAGATTCACTAAACTTTCAAATCTATCACCAAGGGATTCCAAAAACCTTATTGATAGTGAACTTGTTAGAAAATTGGCTTATCAACTGGGATCTTTGAAAAAAGCTGCTTTGAATGTTACCAAATTGATTGCAACCAAATATTCTCTTGATTTTGTTTATGTGATTGAAGTTAGAATTGCTGATCCTTACCGAATTAAAGCCAATTGTTTTCCCCCGGACCAAAATAAAATTGAAGCTGAAAATTATAAATATGCCAAAGACTTAATTAAAATGCCGGGGCAAGATTATGATTTCATGTCGAGGGTAGTTGGTTCATATGCCAATGAGAATCCTCAAGAACCTTTACAATTTGAGAAACAATTGCATTATAAAGCATTTGTATCTGAGTTTGGAATCCAAGTGAAACGTCAATCAAAGCATAATAAACGTGATCCTAGAGGTGGTGGCTACTATTCCACGGGCACACTAATTCCATTCCATCGTCAAGGTTCAAAGTTACTTCGAAAGTATCCAATTGGAGGGAATAAACATAAAACGGAAGATCCAGATCGATTGATAGATATTTATCTTCGATCAGGGGGTCATCTTATTGGGCTATTTTGTAATGCCAATAAACCAGAACTTTCGGTTGATCAAATATGTGATATCTTTAGTACCATATCTGTTCTTCGAAGAATATATATTACCACATAATCTAAAGGTAATCACCTTCATCTGGAAATTCCTCAGTGGATTTAAATAATTGTAGCTCATCACCAAAATCATTATCATCATCATCATCATCATCATCATCATCATCATCATCATCAATATCACTCGCAGTTTTACTTTCAGTTGATATTTCTTTAGTATTAGTGCCTACAGTAACCGTTGGTGTAATTCCAGCAGCCTCCATCATCCAATCATCGTCTTGAATGTTAACTTCCTGTGGTTGATTGGACCTGCGAGTCCTAGCACTGCTCTCATTATCATCAATAATAACATGAGATTCACCATTGTCTTCTGGAACAGCAGAATGAGCTTCCACTTGGGCTTGAGCTTGGGCTTGAGGATCGGGCTCAACTTGATCTTCTTCTTCTTCTTCTTCATCAACATATGGACCTGACGCTCTTTGGGTTTTCTG
Source organism: Lizanozyma spartinae (assembly GCF_019049425.1). NCBI lineage: Eukaryota > Fungi > Ascomycota > Pichiomycetes > Serinales > Debaryomycetaceae > Lizanozyma > Lizanozyma spartinae. The sequence continues at coordinate 96,893 of NW_025065062.1, forward strand.
TATCTCTGCATTGATTAACTCCCTTCTATAAAACGTTATCTCCGAAGACGTAGCACCTCTGGCTCTTAACAACGAGATACAATCTTTAAACGTAGCTTTAGGAAACAATTGATGACACCAAGTCTGATAGAATCCCAATACAGAGCTCAAATTAGTCAATTCATTCTCTACCTTTAAGTTTCTAACTTCCTTAGCATCCAAAAACCTCTGGCTCTTGAGTTTCTGGTGTAGCCGCTTATCATTGGACCGCATGGCTTTATAGATTCTTCTATGGTTACGCGTGATATAGGAAACACCCTTCTCTTCATCTAGGATTCTAGTAGCATCTAAACGGGCAACTGGTTTCCTTTTGGTGATGCTGATGTTAGTGTCAAGGCCAAGGATATCGTCACCAGCATCGTGTGAGGGCATAAAAGTCTCTTCATCTTCAAGAGACGACATGATGAAGAATGGAAGAAGCTAAAGGTGCTTGTATAGTGTAATTGAATTCGTTATACGCGTTCCATCTAATTACCATCACGTGAGTGTAACCATGTGACCTGATTGAATTTGTTCTGGTTATAGAGTGACATTTCACGTGACATTGCTTTCTAGCACGTGGGAGATTAAAAAATCATACATATAAGAAAAAAAATAATCTCATCTTATCTTTCTTAAAGTTTCTCTTTATCTATACCTAAGCCTTAACGTAATGAGTACCCGTTTCTCCACTCTCCGTCAGACATGGAGTTCGCTTTCAATCACCGATAAGCTTCTACCTTTGGCCATCATACTTGCTATGGTACTTGGGATCTTACTTTCTGTGTATGTTCCATCATCAAGAAATGCCTTCAACGGCGCAGAAGTTGTAGGGGTCTCAGCTCCCTTAGCCGTAGGACTTATCATAATGATGCTTCCTCCCTTATGTAAGGTTCGTTGGGAGTCCTTCTTTACGTTCTTCTCCAATAAGAGATACTTTCGGGCCATGATCACTTCATTGGTGTTGAACTGGATAGTTTGCCCCTTTCTAATGTTTGGTTTAGCATGGCTTACGTTGTTTGATAAAAAGGAATATAGAAATGGAATAATCATGATTGGGTTAGCCAGATGTATTGCCATGGTGTTGTTATGGAATGATATTGCCGGTGGAGATATTGATTTGTGTGCTATGATTGTTATTGTTAATAGTGTTCTTCAAATCATATTGTATGCTCCTTACCAGTTATTCTTCTGTTATGTTATCACTGGAGATTACCATTCCAACGGAACAAACAGCATTAGTTATGGACTTGTTGCAAAGAGTGTTTTGTTTTTCCTAGGGGTGCCCTTAGGATTTGGATTGGTGGTAAGATTCCTCGCACTTTTCACTGTTGGTTTAAAGACATATGAAAAGAAAATCTTGCCCTTTATTTCTCCCTGGGGATTCATTGGATTAATGTATACGATTATTGTTATCTTTATTGAAAGAGGTAATGATTTCATCAAAGATATAGGATCTGGTCTTAGATGTTTTGTACCCTTAACCCTTTATTTTGCCATCACTTGGTTTGGAACATTCTTTGGAATGCGTTGGTTATTGGGTAAGAGTTTGTCAGTTTCCCCAACCAACACCAACCCCACATCCACTGAACCTCAAAGTCCAGAAACTGAAAAATTACTTTGTGGTTGTGAAGATCAAGTTGATGAGGATAATGAGAAATGGACTTGGAAATGTGGTGCAAGTTATTCCGAAACTGTGACTCAAACATTTACTGCAGCATCTAATAATTTCGAGTTAAGTTTAGCTATTGCTATTTCGTTATATGGATCTGGAAGTCGAGAATCAATCGCTGCAACTTTTGGACCATTATTGGAAGTTCCAATCTTGATATCCCTTTGCTTTGTTGCTCAATACTTTAAGAATAAGTTCTTATGGAGTGATATCGATAGACAAGGTAACTCAACAGATAGTGACCACAATTAATGCGCTAGTCCCTGAGTCACGTGCGCACATTGGGCGACTCGCACTATTTTATTTCCATGACTTTAATTAAATACCAATAATGTACGTGATTGTAGCAATTGCTAAAGGTATACGCATACCCTCGTTCGTAGGTTTTACATTCATACCAATCTGCGCACGTGACTATACCTGTTGCCGTAGCTCCTTGTCTATCGGTTTTAAGCGAGTATTCTGTTTGGTAACAATATCAAGATGAAACCTTAAATGACGTTATAGACTTTGGCCTGAAACGGTAATAAGCGGCTACCAACGGCTCGGATCGTACCCGGGTCGCAGTTTACGTCATTTGTGGTTCAAAATCAGGAAGTAAATTGAATATAACAATGTTCCAAGGGGGGTCCCTTTGGATTTGAGTCACTTTCCATACACTAATACTTTCCATACACTAACACCAAAGCCTAGACTATTATCATAATATAGTCAACATGTTAATAATGTAATACTGGAGTAAAAACAACGAATGTCATAGTAATGTGCCATAGCATAGTATTATATGGCTGCCTCTGTCAACCTGGTAGTAGATTGCGGTTGATGACTTTGAGCTGTGCACGGGGTTAAATGTAATGGCTACTCGTAAAAAGTAGCCCACGCCGTACTACTTTACGATTGTAGTGATAGCAATATTTGATAGTTATAAATCAAAATGACAATGACCAAAGTCCCTTATTGTTTCACTATAAGTAGTCCGAGACACCCCCAATATTTGCGTCAAGCTACAGTAATAAATATTTATTTGTCCTACATTAGAAACACTACTGTTAGTAATACTACTTTAGTACTACACTTATACACCACTGTTGTTACTACTACACTTATACACCACGGCTACTACTGCTACACTTATACACCACAGCTACTACTGCTACAGCTACTACTATCATATCTATTCCCATGATACTATCCCTTGTTACGTTTACCGGATGCTTCCTTTTCCCCTTAACGCTCACAGGCAAAGTGCTCTCCAAAATGACGGACTTTGAACGGGAAACAGAAAACGGTCAAATCAACTTGGGTCAATTGATCGACCATTTCCGGTTCTTACTTCATTATTGGATCTGTTTCGCCAGTATCACCTATTTCGAATCGGTGTTGGCCATACAATTGATCCTAAACCTCGGAGGTCTATTGGGTACAACTATGACCATCATGAGTACCATGTTTAAGTTATGGCTCTTCTATGGCCACGGATGTTTAATCATCAACAAGTGTTACATTGCTAGAATTGGTGCAAGTCTCATTGGGTCGCCCACGTTCTCTTTTACTAAACTAGAACAAATCTGGATAGACCCTGTTTCGATGATCATCTTGTCGAGGAAGAACATCTTGTTGAGAGCATTGCTCGGTATATGTTCTGCTGTGTTTCCCATCTACATCATCAACTCCATCCACAGTTTTGTCTCTCGAATGCCATATAACACGTCGTTCCTCGACTATTCGTTAAGGGAGATTTGTTATATGGACACCACTCAAGATCTACACACTCAGTACAACGAGACTATAGCCTTTATTGGAGGCTTGGTTTCTTCAATGGCCACAACCCCAAAGGTCAAAGAAAAAAGTTACCAGCAGTGTCAGCAGAATCATCAACTCCAGCAGCAACAGTACGGCCGTAATCGTCCCAAAACGAGATCGTTTTCAGACCCAGAATGTGAGCCGGTGGTATGGAAAACAAGGGGTAGATCTATTTCTTGTAATGACCCAAAGAACATTCCATTCGCTCCTCCTCAGGGCTTTAGAGTGAAACAAATATACCCAGGCTCAAGGATATCATCACCTGTTTCCTCTTTGGGAGATTCACAGCGGTCAATTCCGTCGAATAATGAATTATTGCACCCAATGCCAGAACTGGGTGGTGTAATGAATCCTGAAACAAATTCTAGACCTTCAAAATTGTTTACCATAAATCGAGACTTCTTCCAACGGAATAAACACAAGTTCTCCCTGCCTCCTACTATCCTTAATCCTACTGCTGTCAGATTTGTTCGAGCTAATACCGCTCCATATCCAGCATATGATGTTTAACAATGTATAGGATTTAATCTAGATTCATTCAGTGATAAAACAACCACATAATAGAGACTATGTAGCCAAAGTAGATGTTGTCTGCACTCTTACGTCCTTTAATGAAACTGAGATCCACATAATCACGTGACCAAAAACATGTGACAAAAAGCACGTGACAAAAATCAAAATCTCTTTAATTGTTGCACTGTGGGCCCTTAGATACATTTAAGCTGGACACTCTTCATCATGTCTTACATAGCTGAATACCATCCGCGTATTAATACAATCACTGTCTCGGCCCAGAGGGAAACTCCCATAAAAAGCATCTCCATCAATCATGGTCTATGTCTTCTAGGAGATCAAAACGATATCACTAAATATACTCTTCCAGCAGTCCGCGATGACTTCACCCACAGTTATGTCATCACCAAAGTCAATGCTACCCCAAGCTCTGACATCATTAATGTTAGTATCGATGTAAAGAGTGATCAACAGCGATCTTCTCCCCCCACAATCAATTCCTTTGTGGAGCACCAATTGATATCAAAATGGTGTTGCAAGTATCTACAATTACATACTCCTCAGGACGGTGTTACCCGGACAAACGAGTTCAGATTTGTATGTGGCCAATGCTCTAATTCTATAATTGATTCTAAGGAGTTCAAATTCATGGATATGCCCTCTGAATGGTGGCATGAACTTATGGAGTTTTGGCATTGTCATAAGCCTCATGATAATAGTGACGGTGCTTTGAACAATTATAACGGGATCTTAAAGCCAAAATTAGGGTCTATAATTATTGGAACTTACTACCTATTGATTAACAGTGAGCAACAACATACTTTACCACTAAGCATAGTAGCTGAAACTGTTTGTTGCTCCAAATGCTCCTTTAAATTAGGTGAATACAACAAACAAGGTCAATTCTTCAAAATAATGAAGTGGCATATCAACCTTAGTTATAACGATGGTACCATTGAAAAGTTTAAACAAAACATTTACTTATATGATGTCTTAATGGATCGTCTTAATATAACTGCATCAAGATGGTTTCAAACAAAACTAAATGATGATCAATGGTTACATCTTTGGTTAATAAATGTTGGTTCACTGGTAATTATTAATGGGAAATCTTTGACTAATGCCTTAAAATTGGGATTCAGAATTGACAATATGGAATTATCTGGTAGAGATAATCTTGAGACATTGACATTTGCTGAAAACAATGCAAATATATTGGCAGATTTATTATCAACGGTTCATGAATGGATTAAACCTTTTGTTCCACCAATTAAATCTTTAGATGGGGAATATCAAATCTCATACTTGTCGCCGGACGACATAATTTAAATAGTTTAATATATTCTTTATTGTTCAATAGCTTTCTTAACTGCTGGTACAACTTGCTTTCTTGATGCAGCGGTATTACCTTGATTAAATAATGTGAACGTGTAATTTGTAGTTTCACCAATAGAGTCAATGAAATCAGTATAAAGCTCAATGTTAGGAACATCATTATTTAAATCAAGACTTTGATTGACCAACTTTGGAATCGATTCAAATAATGCTAAGTTACCGGAATCTTTCGCATAGAAAAGACTAAATTGTCTCGAATACTTTCTAGTTTGTTTATCAGTGAATGAAGCAGTCATTACTAATAAATCCAACCCACTGGCAGATAAGAGTTGACTTGCTCCACTAACAAAATCGTCCTTATGAACAGTGCAGCAATATTCAAAATCACTGCTTAAAGAACTGAAACCAACCTTAATTGGTTTAAGATTACTGACAAAAGTGAAACTCTTATAATCCTTTCTTAAAATATCATAAAAGGTAAACCCATCCAAATTTTTCTTATAAGATTTCAATTTCTTAGTGTATTGTTTAAGGAAGGAGTCATTGAATGAACTATGATGCATATCTGAAAACAAACTAGTGATTTGTAATGCTGATGGATCCTTCTCTAAAATTTGGCGATAAACACCCAAGGCAATAACATCAGGTTCTTCAACCTTTTGACTCATGTTAGATGTATCTAAAAGCAAAGGAGCTAACAACAATTCCACCAATTCAGTTTGATCTTGAAAGATGCCTTTATCTTGGAATTGGTTATACCAATAGTTAAACACTAGAGAAGAACACGAACCTGTTGATTTGATTATTCTAGGGTTAGCTTCTGTGGCAATGCCCTCATCTTCATGGTGGTCAACTATCGCAGTAATTGTAGCCTTGCCATCCTTTAAATACTGCTCCCATTGGTCTCCTTGAACATTGCAATGATCAACTAAAACAAGTTCATACGTCGACGACATTGGTGACGACAGTGTCACCAAGCGGTCCAAATCTTCAACAAAATAAAGCAAATCATTGGTTATCTTATGTGCCTGCAAAAGCTTGGAAATATCCTTTCTCAACCTAAGCTCGGCTCGGGGGATGTTAAGCAACGGGATCATCCATTTACCACTGTGAAGATAGTTCATGTACGAATACGTCAACGCACACACAGTAGAGTCCATGTCACATGATTGGTTGCCGGTGACAAATCTAAGTGGGAAGGAATGGCCCTCTGATTGCAAGACAGACTTAAGCTCCACAAGGAAGCTTTTGATGGTGCGTACGGCGGTCATGTGAGTAGCGGAGGTTACGCAAGGCTGAAAGAAAACAAGAGGCAGTTGTTATGATTTTGAGTTTGAGATTGTTCTAAAATTTGAGCTTGATTTTGTGTCATTGACTGCATTTCCCCGAGTCAAAAGAACAAGAAGTCAATCTTCTACACAACTATATAGCCATTCACTGTCTTCTTCTTCTTTCTTTATTTGGCAAAATGTAACTTAATATCTAACCACTGTCTGCTTTGGACTTGTGCTGGAGACAACGACTTATCACCGTAGACAAGGGGAGAAAAGTAGAAGAAGAACCACACAATGGCTGACGTTGCTCCTCCAACTATGATATAAAGCTTAGGCTTATTCACAGTTTGAGGTAAAGACTTATTCGTGATGTTTGTGCACATGAAATCCACCAATGCTCCTCCAAATAACCCAGCAATAAGATGTGCTGGTAAGTAATGGTGTAAGAATTTTTGTCTATTCATCAAAAAGAAGGGGAAGTAATGGGCACAATAAGCAATAAATAAGAACCCCAAAGTATTGTATAATGTAGATCTGGCACGATCTGTCAAGACATAAACATTCCGACGTCTGGAGATTTGATCAGCCAACACAATTCCAACAAAGATTGAAAGAAGAGCAACTTGAATCCAGAACCCAATGATATTCCCGGTAAAGAAGATTTGTTTCTTTGCTTCATTATTATTGAAAAAGGAAACACCAGAAAGAGCCAATGGCCAAGATTCAGGTTGTGAAGCATATGGATGTTCTGAAGATAACATATTATTATGTTTGAACATCAAAAGTTGTAATTCCCACCATTTCTTCAAAAATGGCATAGTTTTAACAGGTTTAGGAACATAAATTGCTCTTGGATCTTTAGGATCCAAATTAACAATTTCATCAAACGTCCAAACATTATCTCCATCTGGAATCTTCTTATTACCACAAACTTCTTGATGTCCAAAACCCCATTCTGGTAGTAATTCATCGTCATGTGTCCACATAGCAACAACAGTATCAACATGAAGAACTCTGAATGAAGTTGCCTTAGTCTTAACAAGCTTCTTAGGGTTTTTATTATTGTTAGAACTCACAGAATCTGCATAACGAAGTCTAAACAAGGTTTCCTTATGTTTTTCATCAATAAGTGGTCCAAGAGCAATGGTAAATTCTTCATGTGTAGCCTTCAAAGGTGATGCAACATCATGAGTCCATAAAATACCTCCAGTACCAACATGTTGCAATCTAATAACATCATTAGTGTGAACGGGTCCAGTAGCAAAATTGCTAGGATCGTCACGTAAAACCATCCATTGATTCATAACATCTTGGGAAGCACCATCAGTGAATTTAATGGCAGTCACTTGTTGGGAATTGGAGGAGATTCTACCATCTTCATAACGCAATGGGTAAACTGCGTCATGAGAACGTAAAAGTGAATCAGTTTGTTTATGTCTGATGGTAACAATATCACCATAATGAACGTCTTTAGCTAATTTAACCATAGGTGATTCAGCTAAAGTTTCTTGAAATTCAGCAGACATAAAAGAATCACCAGGACCAGATTTAGTCAAGATAGCAAAATGTAAATAGAACCAAAACAAGTAAACAAAAAATGGAACTATGACCAAGCACCATAATCTTGCGTTAATATGTTTAAAGATTTCACCCACAGTTAAACCTTTCTTGTAATCCAACAAGAGCCATAATTCATGGGCACACGCAATTCCAATGGAAACATAAGTAAGAACACCAACGTATTTTGTAGAGATGGTACAAGACAAGGCAAGCCCACATAAACTTAACCAAGTCCACCACCATTTGGTGAATGGTTGTTTACGGTAAGTGGAGAACTTTGCGTAGGTGAACATTGTTAATGCCACACTAAGAATCAAGGTGGCATCCAAAAGGATCAATCTTGTCTCACTAATATGAGCGTTATCAAAACAGACAAAGATACTTCCTAAGAAACAACCACCTACTGAGAATCCCAAGGTTTTCAAAGTCATAAACATCACGGGTACTGTAATGACACCCTGTAAAGCCAGCAATCCTCTAAGTCCGATATAAGGAACATTATTAGAGATATAGTCATCACCAATATTGGTGAACTTGAAATGACCATCATAGCCCAAGAAGTACCCAGCAAGGGCAATCAACATCTTAGCAAATGGAGGATGTAAATCAAAGTAGTAAGTTCTCTCCAAGTAATAAGAGGCAAACTTCCCGAAATGTACCTCATCAAAAACAACTTGATCTGGTGTTCCAATCTTCCCAAACCGAGTATAAATAGCACATAATGTAACCACAGCTAATGCTATCCAATAATTTTGTTGTGGGTCCTTTGCAACCTTTGTAGTTCCAATGGTTGAATTGAGAAACTTCTCATCAAGATCCACCTCAGAGTTCTTGGACGAGGCTGCCACGGATCCTTGAGTCCGTTTGCCCGTCCGCTTTCTAAGCGATTGGGATGACATTGTTCGCTACAATTGAAGAAGAAGAAAACTATGTGTTAGTTCTTTCAGATTCTTTGGTAGCAATTTTTCATAACACGTCGTTATTATTCCAGAGAACGTCGCACAAAATGCATTCAAGTCACGATCGTATGGTAGCGACACACCGGGGTAGTATAAGATGACAGTTCGGTGTAATTATCAGAACGTCGTAGTAATCATCAGCACCACTAATAAACTATGGGGTTCATTACATAAGCTTATTCTTGGACCGTTTCTGATACCCTCCTCTGCCTCTAACAGTAGGCTGAATGGTGTACGAACCGGAGAACTGTTTCAGAACAGGAATTGTAGATGAAGAATGGTGCATATGAGGTTGAAGAGGAGGACTCTTGGGATAACCTCTGGTAGGTGAATGGATTGAATCAGTAGATGATGACTGTGAATCTCTTGTATCTGGAGTTTGAGACTCCAATGTATAATCAGGGTTAAAACATGGTTCAATATGTTTTGAATGCAGTTGATATTGATTTCCAGCTTCAGGAATGGATATAGGCTTACTTGTGCTTAGATGTAATATTCTTGCATTCTTTTCTTCAATAACTGATTCATATTTCATGATGATTGAATTCAATTCCTTTATTCTCTTCTCATAATGATTCACATAACCATTAATGTTCTTTCCCAAATCAACTTTATCGTGTTGAAGTTTACTCTCATATTTTTTAATTGTATTTTCATGAGCATTTTGAAGCTTCCCAAGTTCCTTGACCAAAGCAATATTCTTTTCTTCTAGTCGAATGACTTTTGATTTAATATCAAATACAAACATCGTCAGTGTGTCTTGGCTTGGAATAGATGGAGCTTGTTTCTCACTCTCCACTTGTTCCTTCTTTTTCTGTTGAAGTTGAAGGTCTTCTACTTTCTGTTTCAACTTTTCAATGTATAATTTATATTGTGTCAATTGAGTGTCCTTATTGGGGATTACTTGATTGGTGAAATAGTCCAAATCCTTCAGTAGGTATCCATTCTCTTGAGAAAGTTTCTCATTGGTTACTCTTAGGGTATCGTTTTCATTTTGGAGCTCAACCAACCGGTCAGTGATTTTTCTTAATTGTATTTCGTTGGCAGATTGGATCTTCTCAATTTCAAGACTTAGTTTTTGATAGCTTTCACTTTCATTATAACTTGATCCTCCATTGTTGAGTCGAAGTAAATCTCGCAAGGCTTTATTATTCTGTAGCGTAAGCTTAACGTTGTTGTACTTGTTGAGGAGCGTCATATAATTAGCAAATTCCAATTCGTTCTTTAATAAAAGTAATTCTCTTTGATAAAAGTCCACAACCCCACTGATATTAGTATTGGGACTTCCCAGAGAAGCAGCAGTAAGAGCATTACTCAATGTTGATACTGCACCAGTACTTATGCCATCACTAACTGCTAGTATGTTCATATTCCCAATGGATCTCTTATGAACCATAGTGGTCTCAAGAGAGGTGGTAGGAATGGAAACAGACCGTCCTTCATGCAACAACAAGGACGATGAAGCTCTCTTACCAGAAGGAGGTGAATTGTAATAGCTGTTCTCCTCTGGCGGAGGACTTCTATTTGTAGAATATAGTTTCTCATGAGATGCCAATAATTCATCTATTGGTTCGGCATCAAAGTGATCATCAACATCAAGATGATTGGATCTGGGTGTGTCAAAGGTGACATCTTTGAACCGGATCTCTAGCCCTGCTCCACTGTTGGCTCTATCGTTTGACAGTGTGAAAGAAGCCTGGCTTGAACGATTTCGAATGCTATTATTATTGGTTTTGAAACCACCAAGTCCGCCCCAGTGGTGCTTCATATTGATGCTGCTATTATTTCCAGCTGTCCCCGTAACCAACGACGATTGACGAGAATGATAACTTCTAGTGTCATAAGACTGTTCAGAAATATAATTTGGAATACAAAGGAAGTAGTTGGGGTTCAAGCCCAATGTCTTCAAACTAACTTCGTCATGAACATCATGTTGATGATGATCTATCCAAGCAGTAGGCCCAGAGAGTTCATTGGTCAACGTCAACTTATTATCGTTACCAAAAAAGGACAACTGAAAAAACTTTGGATGAAAATAGAAGCTCTTCAACAATACTTTGGTTTCTTGACTAAGAGTATCGTCCCACGGAGTTTCATGAGGATCACTACTTTCATCAAAGAACGTTGTCATGAAAGGCAAATCTGCCAATGTCAATAGGGCTGGCTTCTTACCTTTTAAATAGCTCTTTGGGTTCACAGCAAAGGAACAAAAATTGTATGGGAAGAGACCATAGAGCAACGTAGCCAAGTTCAGAGGGTCAATATTTAATGCGGTGGTCCCTTGTTCCGAAGTGGCTGCTGCCGCTATCTCCCAATAGTCACAACTGTCACCCAAACCCTTCAGTTGGATCCATAGTACCATTCTGATATAAATATAAAGCATATCAATGAGGTAGTCACCCAAAGCAGTGGCTATTTGGGGTACTACCATACAGAGCACAGATAAGGCACATACAATGATATGCTCACTTTCGTCCATGGCCAAAGACACAAGCAACGATTTGAATAAAGGAGTCGATGTTATACAGGAAGCAGAAGCGGAAGCGGGAGCGGGAGCAGATACAGACGATGATGAAGATGATGAAACAAAACCTGCCAATAGGGTCAATATGGGTAACCTGTGAACTGGCTTCAAAAAATAAGTATTGATAACTTCATAATATGTTTGAGGCAGACTAACGGCATAATCATTGATCAACATGCAACAGTTCTTTCTCATGAACCGGATCCGTTCGAAGTGAGGTTGGGTATTCAATTCCAAGTCGGAAAACTCCAACGACATGAAGGTGTAATCCCCCAAATAGACATCGATGATCTTAGACACCACAAACAGAGCAATCTGAGCCCTTTGAGCTAGCAATTCTGACTCGTCATTCTGACTCGTGTCATTCTGACTCGTACCATCATCGCTTTTGATCAACGCCTTAATCAACTCTCGGCACCCTTCCACCAAACGGTTATCGTAGCCCGCACTGTCTATGGCCGGTCGGAGATAACATTGGAGCCAGAAGTCCACCTGTGGTAGATCAAACACGCCTATGCACGGAGTTAGGAGCGTAAGGAACATACACTCTGTGGCGCTGTCGTTCTTCTTGGGGTCGACATAATGGTTGTAGATTCTTTGAAACTCGTGGTGCAAGATGAAGGTTGATTGATGGATGCTTTTGAGGGTATTGTGCTTGTTCAAGTACTGGTCTATAATACCATTGACCTCGGGTAACGACGAGGGATCTTCAAAGACATTGTTAAGCGCTTTGACTAAGGCCCTAGACGAACCAGACATATGTTAAAGAAGAACCGGAATTGGGTGTGTGACTTCAATAGTTTGGAAGACCTTATAAGACCACACACGTGATACAAGTCACGTGAAATAGAAATATCACGTGATGAATATATATATGGTAAACTCAGTTTACAACAGGAATACTGTACGACCCATCAGTGATTCTGTATCCCACTATGTCACGGCTTCAAGATACACGAAACCCTACTCAATTGATAAACCAACTCAACAAAGAGCTCCAGAAACAACTACAAGAATGTCAACTAAAAGATATAAAGTTGAAAGCACATAATTATGTATTTGGAATCGATAACCTTCAGGAGCTTATCTATTACATCCAAGCTACCACGTCATCAACAGGATTAGCCAATCATTACTATTTGAATGTGCTCTTCTTCAAAGAGTTTGCGGAACAGTTGAACCGCTTCTATCTCCGGTTCCAACAGCTCTTTCCCGAGGGAGGAGGAGGCGACGATTCCAGAAAGAAGCTGGAGGAAGTTATGGCCGTCTTGCAACGACATCACCATACGTTCATTAAGATGATCACTCAAATGTTGGAGGAGTATGACTTGAGTTATGCTTTGGACGGTACCCTAAAACCTCCCTCTATCATTGCTGAACTAACTGTTGATTTGTTGCTATCAACGTTGAGGGCCACCAGCCAGGCGGAAACGGAGTCTACCACCAACTGTTCTAGATTATATGCTTCACTCATTGACATTGGGATGAGCATTTTCGATGCTTTCAATCAACCAGGATCAGAACTAAAGTCATCATCATCATCATCACCATCAGATGGATCGTTAGGCACTAAACTATTCATCTTTGTATCAACACTCCTAAAGACCTTATATTCAAAGGGTATGACTCAATACATGAAAAGAGTGTTTGACTCAAGCATAAACCCAAAAACTCCATTGTCTATCTTGTCTCAATCCACAATCGTAATACCCATGATAATCGACTTTTATCGTTATTCAAGCTTCTGTCTTATAGACTTGGCATGTGAAGACGACAAAGATAACGACATCAATGATTCATATACCAAAAGAGCTCAGGAATACTTGGATATTCTTGTGACCATACCAAACTTAAACCTAAGTCTATTTCAAGGTCCAGAGATCGATATGCTCCAGAAATCAACGTCTGTAATGAAATCTTCATCAGCAACATCAATTTCTTTGCTTGAAAGAGAAGAAGTTTCCCTATTGTTCATCTTGAATTATTTGATCGGACTTACCCGAATAGAACAGTTGATGACTCCATCAATAACTTATAAACAAGAGTTGAAGTTTCTTGCAAAGTCATTGAAGTTCTCTCTTAGCAGTGACATAAGACAACAGTCGCTCCCCAATAGTCGAAGTTCTAGTATATCTTCACTATTCCAGATGCAACATCAACATCAAGAGTCTCTTATGGGTGGTAGAACTACCCAGATTGAAGCCATTTCTCATGACTCATTCTCTCCTGCTACAGCAGCAGGTGGTGGTGGTGGTGGTGGTACTGCATCAACTTCAAGCTCATTTTGTTCCAATGCTTGTTTAACTTCAATAATCCATCATGGATCGTATTTGGAGAAGGCCAACTTGGTATTGAACTTGTTGCGAGATCTAAATGCAGATAACTTGGACTTTAACAAGATTATAACGTCCTATAACAGTGATTCTAAGCTGAATACCAATTTCAAGCATTCCTTTTTGTTATTGGAACAATCAGAACATGGTAAGTTTCGCTATGTTCAGTTAGTTAATAAAGTCTCACGATTATTGGCTCTTCTTTCCCTCAAATATATGGTTGATGGAGTAGGTATAAATAGCATACCCAGAGTCCAATTGGAAAAGAAGTTTGAATTGTCTTTGGAGTCGGTAGTTTCTGTGAAAAGCTTATTGTCTTATTCAATTAATGTTGACGATCAAGTGGTTCAATTTAGTAGTATCAAACATTCACCAACTTCTATAAGTCAACAGTTAAAGACCCATGAACAAATCTTTGCAACTTCAAGCTTATTGCAAAAGACTTTGGGCGTATTAAAGCATTAAACCAGCTGTTCGTTAAACCAGTGATTTATTCGACCCGTTTGGTTCTTTGTCGTTTGGAACGTCGGAGAACAACTGGCAGCTCCTCAACTTGCCTTTTCTTGGTCACTTTGACCAGTGACTTCTGAAAAGGTTTATTGGACTCTTCAGTCTTACCTTCAACGACGCCCTCATCACCAACAATCAGTCCATTATCAACAGTAACTTCGGTATCAGATACAATGTCCGAGTTTTGTTGTAGTTTTTCATCAGCTATCAAAGGTTGTTCTTCAGCCACCAAAGGTTGTTCCTCAGCTACCAAAGGTTGCTCTTTGGGCTCTTGACCTAATGTATCTGCATCAGTTGGAATAGGCTCACTTTGATTAAGTTCTGGTTGTTCATCAGGCACTACTTCTTGTGCCTCTTCAACGATATCAACATTTGGTAATGCTGGTGAGGAAGAATCAGAGCTGATTGAGTAAACAGACATACTTTGGGAATTACCATCTTCCGAATTAACTTCAATCGATTTGCCTTCGTCATCATCATCTTTGGTATAGTTTAGTTTCTTCAATAATCCTCTTGTGGCACCATTAATTTGCTCAGTTGCAGTCATGTCAATTTCAGCCATAGGGGTCGAGAACTCATCGCTGACTTCAATAGCAATTGGTGAACCAATAGGTGTAACTGAATTCTGATGGTCAATGGTATCTTTTGTCTCCGGTTCCTCAGGTTCAGGTTCTCCATCATCAACTTGTGCTTTCGCAACTTTGTCTTCATCTGCTGTAGTTAATACTATCACGTTATCTCCTGCTTCTGCATCTTCGGTAGCGATCTCTGTTACATCAGCTTTCACATCTTCTATTTCTAGAACAGTTTCATTATCGTTTACAGGTGAAGTCACAATCGCTTCCTCTTCTGGTCCATGTGAAACCTCAGTACCATGTATTGCTTCTGCTGCGTCTTGTGATTGAGTCGCAACTTCTGAGTCTTTGGGTTCGGTAGAGTCATTGTGGACTTCCATTTCATTGACTTCAATGTGGTTGTCTTCCATTTCATTGACTTCAATGTGGTTGTCTTCCACATGGTTGTTCATTTCCACGTCGTTGGCCTCCACGTCGTTGGCCTCCACATTCATGAACTCAATATCGTCTTTGTTCACTTTCATGACGTCCTTTGATTTTAATATCATGTCGCCCTTTGATTCCAGTGTATAATCTTTGTTAACCTCCGCAGGAATCTCAACGACGTCCTTCTCTTCCAGTCCTTGCTTAATGTTGTCTTTCGCTCCGCTCAAGTTGTTAATGTCGACCTCCACTTCCATTATACTGTTGGTGCCCTCCTTCTCTTCCATTGCACTATTCATGACCTCTTTCTCTTCCACTGTCTTAATGTCGTCCTTCATTTCATTCAATGGCCCCAAGTTCAATTCAACAAACTCATTAAAAATATTAGGAGAGTCTTTAAGTATCTGATCTACATCTCTCTTCAACATCTTCAACATTTCAATGGTTAAAGGGAAAACATCTCTCTTGGCCATCTTCTTTGGTCTGTGACTTGTGGATTCAGAAACCGCAGTGGAATCATCAACTAACTTACCGGCCAGAAGGAAATAATTATAGAAACAAATATAAATTCCCACAACGGTGTCGTCGATTAAAGCAGTTGGACCAAACCCATTGTTGAACTTCTTCATGTCATTGACTGCATTCATAAGACAGATATGTGCGCTGAGTTCCTTGGGCAACCCATCAGCCTTCAACGACTCAATTAGTTGCTTGGAATTAACAATGAACTTCTTGTACGAAAGACGAACCAAAAACACTTCAGTGAAAGCCTCATTCATATGAAGCAGGCTTCGTATTAATCCACAAACTGCAACACATAATCTTTCCCAAGCATTATACAACTTGATCATTGTGGAATTCGATCTTCTTAGTTTGGGGAGCATTTGTATTAAACCATTCAAGTTCCTTTCCTTCACCAACAAATCAATATAGAACATAGCATATTCAAATGTATAACAGAAATGCTTACCCGGACGTTCATTTTCAGGCTTCCATATCAGCACTAACGTCTTGTTACTGGCTTTGACGGAAACAAAGAGGCCCATTTCTTTCATGGCCGCTTCCACATTACCAAACTCATGGTAATGAATATACGCCAATCTATATCTGGCCTTGTGGTGCCATTTCTTCTTGTCGTAATTGTCAACTTTATTTAAACACTCGATGATCACCTTATAAAACTCTGGCTTGGTCATAGTGGCAGCAGCAACATCAAGATCAAGCTTAGTGTGTTCTAGTTCAACTATAGGAGACTGTTTCAAGTACTGCAAAGCATCTTGAATATTCATGGAGTCAGACTTGACATACTTGTAACTGTAAGCACATAATAAATAATGTGGCTCAATAATACGGTCTGTAGAAGTAGACTGTTCCTTTGCAAGTACACCAGCTTTAATCAAAATATCAAGAACTTGTTTCGGGTCATGTTTCATTTTTTGCAATACCTTAGCATAGTAATAGAAGACAGTCCAATCTTCATCATTAATGACTACTGACATTTGAAGTGATCGTTTCATCAACTTCAAGCATGTCTTAAGAGATACCATATTTTTAGACGTGGTAACAAACGATGAAGATGATGAAGCTCCATTATTCATAACAAATTTGGGGTTTGCTAATACTTCAAAGGCATGGCCGTTCATTGGTTCCATGCATGCACTGTAGAGCTCCTTAGCAAAACTGGCCAATAACATTCCAATTACCTTCTTATAATAATTCTTTTTATTCTTTGGTATACCGACTGAAGCATTAATAGCCATTAAATAACAGATAATGGACCTTCGTTGTAAGTTGGCAGTGCCCACTTTCCTTTCAGGGTATGTCAATTTATCGGAGGTCCAAATCAAGTCGTCTTCAACTAAAAACCCGTACACTTGCCCAAGAATAAGCCAACTTTCAAGTCTATTGGAATTGTAGATCAAATCAGTTTCCAATAGCAATACTATGCTTTCCAATTCCACTGCTCTTGTTTGCATGCTCTTCTTTCTTAGTTTGTATGAGGAAAAAATCAGTAGAGCTTGTAAATAGTATAACCCACTCATCACCAATAAATTTTTGGACTTGACAGGCTCAAATTCCAAGGTGAATAATCCATAGTAAGTTTCTCTAAAGAATCTCGGAGATAGCCGTTCGGAATCTAAAAAGTAATTTAACACTGCCTTATTCCGTTTAAGTATCTCGTTGCTTTCAAAATCAGGACCTCCCAAAATCGAATATAAATCTTCAATTAATTGTTTCAGATCTTGTTTTGGTGGTTTAATAAGTGGATTCTCCTTGAAAAAAACTGGGAGTATAAAATCGCAGATCCCCTCTGCTGCCAATGGAGAATCTAGCTCTTCAACTTCAGTTGTCTCGTGGTTTTCAGGCGTGAAAGTGTCACATGTGATATTGTAATGGTATCTGCAGTGTAATATTTGAATGAGATCCTGTTCCGGGATTGTAGTACTTGAAATGGAAGTTAAAATTTGTTGAATGTACTTTAAGAATCGGCCGTGGTCACTATCACATAATCTTCTGGCTCCCAACTGATCATGAACCACTCTCATAAACTCACAGACTTTGGCTTCGTTGGAGTTCTTATAGTAAATCATAATGATTGAAACCAGTTGAATGCAAAAAGCCTTGAGTCTTGCATAAGAACGTTTGGATACAGAAAGAACCGAGTTCTTCCTCGGTGTTAAGATTGCTGCTTCTTCATGTAAACTGAATAAATAGAATAATTCAAAGAATCGAAGTAGAATCAGGAAAGTCCCTACATGAGCCTCTTTGTTCAAGGGAAGACAAAGCTTTACCGCTTCAAGGGACTCTAAAAACTTGGAGGTGGATTCAGAGAATGAATTGCAAATCGTTAATAAGGTCAATTGTCGGTTCTTAATAGGAAGGTCTTGGTATTGTTGGCTTTGAATATAATCAAATAGAAACCGAACATAACTTTCATACCCACTTTGGAGCTTGATAAGCTCATTATCTCTTTCATAATGATCAAATAAAATACTCCATAGATTCAACTTAAGGTCAATTGAAGATGTTTCTAAAAAGTCTTTCAATGATTGTCTCTCAGATAATTCTCCGTCCATCAACATACTTTCAAGCACAGATATGGACTCAGTATTCCCGCTATCGGCGTAGACTATCTTTGCAAAGACACTTAACACAGATACAGTGGAGATCATGGAGTTAACGTTTTCAAGGTTAAGTGTTGGGATATTGCCATAGTTATAGTTGGACAATTGCAACCATTGCGATTTGTCCTGAATGAAGCAAAGAATATCAGACAATAATTTGACAAGATAGTTAGTGCTCTTCCAGTTATTTGTATCAAGCTTTTCAAGACAGATGTTGGCCCATAAAAACCGACCCTTTTGTTTAAGCAATTCAGACGTGAAAGGTTGTGCTAATGAAGCGATATTATTATCAATGAGTTTGAACCAAGCCTGTAATCTTGACTTCAATTTGATAGCTTGCATTGCCAATATCTGCATATGACCTTTTGCTCCTTTGGTAGTAGTGGTACCTTTTCTGTCGGTGATCTTATTTCTTAGAGTGTAATATATATCAGTCAAAACTTCATAGAAACTTACTGCAGTGGTGAGATCTAACTCGTTGACTCCGATATCGGTACCGATACCGGTTCCAGTTCCAGCTTCAAGTTTCCGATTCAAATCTTCAAAAACATACGGTTCAAGTTGTAAAGTCCACTCATTAACAATATCCATAAGCTTGGGATTGAATTGGAAATCGGATATAAGACACACTTTGTTTCCATTTAAATTTTGGGGTTGGAAGAACTTCAATAGCAAACCTATCTTGAGATCAGTTAAGTTTCTATAGGGCTGAGCTTTGAGTGAGTCGAGTATGGAATCATACGTTGCAACATGATCTAATTTTTGGTCTTTTGGAACATCTTTAATGAGGACTTTATTACCATAATTTGCCAATATTTCTAGAAGTTTTTTATTCTCCGTTGTTCCGTCTTGACCATTGGAAACAGACAGATTTTCAAGTATGCAGTGGGAAAATGATGACGTCCAATCATCAATAATCGTCAAGAAGTCAGATATATATTGCGGAGTTGTTGTTCCATTTGAATCATCTTCATCACTGAAATAGTAATCAACAATGTTGGAGATTTGCATATGTTTGTCCAGCAGATCTATTTGCTTTAGGAATTGATTGAATGTTTGGAAAAACAGTTCAGATTCAATGAAATCTTTACCACTAATGACGTAATCTATTTGTTCTATGCCCATTGAGTCATTCTTGGCCAATCTTTTAGAGGATCTATGTGTGAATTTGGCTTCTTGATCAACCAGTGGCTCTTTGGTGGCAGGTAACTCCGGTGTCTGCTCAATGATATCGTCATCTTTTCCCTTTGATAGTTCTACTGCTGCTGTTTCTGGTGGAGGAGTCTTCTCCGTCTTCTCCTGCTGCTGTTCATGAGTAGTTTCTGGAACTTCTGGTACTTCTATCTCAACTACTTCTTGTGGAGTCTCAGAGAACAAATAAGGATCAACATATTTCAACTTTATCTTAACAATATCCGCTATTTTCTTCTTATCTTGACAACTCTTAGCCTTGTGGTCAATGGCCTCAACTACTTGTAACCAGGAAATCGATGTAGAACTCGGCAATTGAACTTTAATGGCTTGTTTCTTGTAGGTGTTGTGCTGTTGGACCTTGAACTCGTCTCTAATGTCATCTAGAAACGCAAACTTGGTATTTATCATCTGGCGCTCTGTCTCGAAATCAGTAACACTGTGACTATGACTTTGTCTACTATGACTGACATGCAACTGTTTGAGTACATTGTTGTATCTCTGTAAAGAACGAGAATCAACAGGTAGAAACCCAAGTACATCATCGCTTTCTTCAGTTCCACTCAACCGATACTCTAAAGTGAATCTGACCAATCGAATCAACCCCAAATAAACAAACACCTGGTATAGCAATTCAATGACCTCTTCATCGCCCTCTTGGTAAATGATAGCAGCAGTTAGATCCTCAACCATCGTGTAAAACAATTCTTTCAGCTTATCACACACTTTGGTGTCCTTCTCGTCGTCGCCAATGAGCTGACCCACGAGGTCTGGGCCCTTCAGAAGAAGATCCAAATGAAGAAAGCCCCGGTTCCGGAAGATCAAGTACCGCAACAACTTGACGTTCTGAGACACGTAATTCAAACTATCAACTGAATGGTTCATGGATCCATTTTGAATGCCCTTGAGATACGCCTCCTCTTCAAAGTAATGATTGCCTATGACCGTTAGGGTGAATAGTTCTTCGTAGAGTTTATTTGCCTTTAGTAGTGAGCCTTGTTTCTGGTACGCTAATGCTCTTTGGAAGGTAGAGAAGGCTTGTTCCACTTGGATTTCTCGAGTGTGCTCTTCTTCTAGCTCCTTCTTTGAGGAGGCAGAGTCTTCGGCCAAGTTGATTGGCACGAACGACGACATACGTGGTGACGTCGTAGTGATGTTTACATAACGATATTAACTAAGAACTTATTTTGTTAGCGCGACTCACTGGAGTCGAACACGGGACAAGGTCAGAGGCCGGAGTCAAGATCAAGGGACTGAGTCAATTACAGAGCACAGTACAGTTTGACGTCTACTAAATACATTACATCTATTTACACTAATTAATTCCCGTTGTTTGTACACTAACCTGTTGAGTCTTTTCAACATCATCTTCTTGTTCGTCATCTTGCTCATCTTGTTCCTGTTCTTCTAGTGCCCTTTTAGCAGCTTTCTCTTGCGCCTTCTCTTGTCTTATAATAGTTCTTCCACCAGTAACATACCAAATGATTTGACTAGCAAATATACCCACTTCCAAGAAAATCACTATAGCATACAAGATCACACTCATCACGTCCATTGTACCCACAACAATCGATAACATTGAAAGTATGGCACCCAAACTATCTGTAGATAAAAAAACAAAATTGATCCCCACAACTCGTCCCTTTCTTTTCCATAATTCGAAATACGGAGGTATAAGTCCAATCCCAAGTAATATAGATGCAATAATCCCCACTATCAACATTGGCCATTCCTTTCCATCACGATAAAGTGGTCTGAGCCACAATATAAGCCCAACTTCCAAACCACCTCCGATAAGCACAAATGCTGATACATATACAATAACCTTCTTAATAGGCCATTGCACCGGTGGATAATAAAGACATTGACACCAAGTACATAGACAGAAGAAGGTGAAAAGTTGAGGTTGGATCCTTAATGGTATGGACCCATCGGTTCCTATAAAGTATATGGAAAAGGGGATCCCACTGGCGGCCCATAGAAACATCATCATTGGTGGAAGCCCTTCACATTGTTTAACCATATAATTCCGTATAACTTGAGGGATGAGTTGAATACACCAACAGATAGTACCTGCAGTTCCCAAAACATTCTCCGCTATATCATTTCCCATGTCAGCCTTCCCGAGCCATTCAAAATAACTTACACTGTGTTCCTTTCACGCCTTTATATATAATGTCTGCTAACAGTACGCAAATTGGCATCACCTTGGAATTCAATAGGATTTTGCCAAGGTTTGGTACACAAAATGTGCACTATGAGATAGCCTAAACGGGTATAACTATGCGAATACGTATAATGACTCCCTTCATTTTAGGTCATAATAGCCGCACTTTGGGTCAGAGTAACTGCAGAATTTACTCTGACTCACTGTACTCAAAGTCATAAATTTGCTCTTCATTCTGTAACGTGAGTTCTTCCTCTTCGTCCAATGAAATCACTTCAGGGCTCGAGTCTACTTGGATTATCTCATCAGCTCCATCGGTCGTACCCGGCTCAATACTACCTTCACTACCTCCGTTCCCTTCATCCAGATCCAAGTCAATGACTTCAACCGGATCAGTGACAGGATACAAAGATGTGTGGGGCTCTTGTGAAACTTTTGAATTCAAATTGCGCTCTGACTCCGTGTATACTTTATTGTTGCGCTTTGGTTCTGGTGATGGTGAGTCATTGGATGGACTCTCATTCTCATTGTCGACCATGATTGGTGGATCACTTGACACTGTGCTATCCAATGGGATTCTATTGCTTGACTCTTTGATATTGTTCGGGGTGTTGCTGCTCTGGACTAACTGTAGTTCTTCTTCTTTCTCTTCTTCTGATTCTATTAAAAAGCCCCCCTCGTTGTCACCAAACTCAGAATCGGATAAATCTGTAACTTTTCCGGGGGTATCAACCGAGTTTATATTAACTTGTAAACCACTTCCTGAATTGTGACCCATTTGTGGTATAATTTCTGCCATTCTATCGTAATAATCTGAATCATCGTCATCGCTATTATCCTCCACATATCGTTGTCGATTGTTTCTAGTATTATATCTCTTTTTTACTACTGTAGTTTCTTCATTCTTCCATTCTTCATCACTTTCAGAATTCTCACTGTGGACGCTATAAGCATCCAGTTGATTGTCCTCCATCATGAAACCCCCTTCATTCTCAAATTCTTCTTCTTGTTCCTCCTCTTCCTCTTTACCACTAATATCGGGGGTTATTCTCTCATCCTCATTTATGCGGCCATGTTCTCTATCTAACCGAGACTGGATACGGAGTTTGGTTAAAAAAAACTTCCAATTCTTAAGAGCAATATCCTCTATCAATTTGCGTTTGGCTTCGTCATCTTGTTCCTTGATATTCTCTAAAACGGCCAATATACCCTCCTTAAACTGAACATCAATTACAATACCGCCTTCCTTAATGGTTGGCATCTTGTTACTCTTTCGATTCTTGAAATCAAAATTAACAACAGCTTTAGCATAGTCAATCTCTAGAATCCTGGCTGCTTCCACCATCTGTTTAACGGTGTATCCAGTATCATCCGCTCTGACTAGATACCCGTTCTCTGGCACCATTGAAGGAGTATAAACATCGATGTTTCCATAGGCATTTCTAGGTATTTTCCCATTCACGACTGCCGGAGGAATGAAGAGCTGAGTTTGAAAATGGGCGTATAATCTCGTGACACCGTCATCATCATCACCGCCTAAGTCTTCATGTAGTTTGTTTGCAGGCTTCTGTTTTATCTTTAAAGGTTGAACACCTATTTTTAATACTCTTCCTCTCAAATACCATGCTTTAGCTGATTTCAAATCGTATACATGGGATCTTTTGTACACAGTAAGAACTTTCTCGACATTTCTACCACTTTCTTTAGTACGAATTCGATATTTCCCACAACTACTAGTGGAATCCTTGGGATAAATAACTTCATTCTGACGCAATTGAGGTTCTAATGCATAAATTGGATGGTTCTTGAAGTCTGCAACATTTGGTGGCATTCCCTCAGCCAAATCTCGTTCTCTAAACTCCTTTAGTTCAAGTATATCAAGATCTGAAAGCTTATCTTGTCGTTTCAGGGAGTTGAGTGATTTTATAATATGTTTATACCATTCAGCATCCTCTTCAGATTTAAATTCAATTCTTTTCTTGACATTTTTTGCATTGAAATACTGACAATACCTTCTGGTGACGTCCATGATCCCTCCTTCGTTATCATAAGCAATAGCATAAGTTAAATGGTTTCTTGTCTCCTTTAGAGGGACTTCAAACTTTGATCGTCTTCTCATGGGACTAACCTCAACAATATTTAACACTATTGGATCCACACTTAACCATTTCTTAGTGTATTTGTTCCATATTTCAACCCAAAATATAGGATATGAGGAGTCCTCAAATAAAACTGAATTTGGAGGATGATACCCACCTTGGGAATTGCGGCCAATTTCTTCAAGTATTTTATCTTTCCGGTTGAAGTATGCCATAGATTTTGGTTGTGCCGGTACCGGTGCCTGTTCCGGTATAACTGAAGCTGTTGTCTTGTCGTCTGAAGCTTTCAAACTTTCCTTGGACACTATCAGAGTAACATCGGGGGCCTGGATGGAATACACCAACCTAGCAGTTAAGCCCAAAGCTCTTGCCAAACATAGAAACCCTTGGGCTCCTATATCTCGTGAGCCCTTCATTCGCTCTACAAGACCACTAAACTTGGGGAAATCAACATTCTTCAACGTGTATCGCTGTCGTAAGCTCAATTCATGCCAATTCTTGTATATTATGCCCTTTGAAGATACTTTAAACCGTTTCTTGTAGAAAAGCATGAGATCGCGTACACCATCAAGGAATCGACGGGAATATACCACATCTTTGACGGCTTTGTCGGCCAATTGTGACCCTGTTTCTGGATATAGCAGATTCAAAATGGATCTGGGGATTCTCTTACGTAGTTCCAGTTGCAATGGCTTATTGTTGCACCATTTGTTCCGAACATGGCCATGAAGAATCATGGCCACCAAATACGTTTGGTGGATCAACTTGCGTTCCTGGCGTTCTTCCTTTGATATGGGAGGGAACCGTTGTTTGACTTTCTTACATCTATTGCTGGTAGTAGAGTCTTGGTCTTGGTCTGAAGCCAATGAGAAGGTAAGCACTTCTGTTCGCGGGTCGGGGGCTGCTTGTTGTGGCAACTCAGGCAAGGAGTAGGTCACGCTATCAGTGTCATTATCCAATGCAACATCTTCAAACTCGTCTGAATCGTCTGAACTGTCGATGTGAGGAGGTGATGGTGCAAAAGAAGATGGCGATACTCTTGGGGGTGTTGATGGTTGTGGCTGTGATTGTTCAGTCGTCGCATCATTCACACGTCTACGCTTGATACGCGTTCGGGGAGGCTGGTCTTGGGTAGGAGTCTCAAGTATCTTCTCTCTTAGTAGTCGAGTGTACTGACGGTCAGCCCCAGTCATTGGGAATGTCCATAGAGAGCTGTGGTGTTAGGGACTAATAGTAGTTAGTGTTTATATTTTTCTGTGTAAGACTCAAAGTCATCACACAACTAACATCACCATACTAACTGAACTAAGTCTTCCCAACCGTATTAACTATGACTATACGAAGTCGAATATGATACGATTAACACTACCGAGCATTAATGTCCGGGTCATACAATCAATTCGATTCATACCCATACGACCTAACCGAGTTCTACCCATCCGACTCAAGACAACCTCCATACCATTCCAAGGGTTCACTACGAGACTCTTGGATAAACAACATAGACAAGCATACAACACCATTGAAAGAGATATACGACGATATGGAAAGAAAACCATCCGATTGGACGCTTCTATCCGGAGTCATTTCATCCAAGTGCACTTGGAGACTCCTGCTTCCACTACTGCTAACTCATTGGCTTCTACAACGATGATCCAGTATGCTCGACCCAAGAGGGAGAATATTTTGGAGTCCATAGTGTATTATATATTGATGACACTTAGACGATTGAAACATGGTGGGAATGACCCAAACCATATCAACAGTCAACATGAAGCACTGAGTCAGTTTGTGAAAATTAGTTCAACTCCGTTATCATCTGATATGGAGTCCAAATGGAATACCTCCTTTGCGACGGAAACAAACTTACTCATGGAGTACTATGGGATCCTTACTTGTACCGCAAGAGATAGAGACACACTCGAAGACTTGGTCCAATTATTCTATACCGTATCATTTCAAACGTTCGACTCTAATTACACTGTGGATAACAGTTTGATCCCCTGGATCAATTGTGTCTATTCTGATGGCGTCATACAAGCATGTGGGTGTTTAACTGGGCTAACAAGTATCCCTGGGTTCATTATTGGTGATGTTTTACTGAGAACTCCACTTAATAAGGAAGATTTATACTACCAAGTAGACCTCTGGATGGAATACATTCATGTTGTGTCCAGTTATTACTATGGAAAACCAAGATATATTAAGCAGATATTTGAGGATATCATCAAGAACTGCATTGCATTCGATTGCCACAAGTTGCCCGTCTTGCTTTCTCATTCGTTAAACTATTTCAAGTCACCAAAAACAGGGTATGTCTTTACGTTTATTGATAATGATTATATCAATACTCTTTTATGGCTAACAGCCTCACATGCATTCAAGACGACTTGGACGTCCATCTCATCAATATTAAAGGCTCAACAAGTGCTAGTGCGGGCTATATCTGACACTACTGATAATCTGGTAGTTGCCCATCTTTCTTTCAAGGGTAACCTTGGGATTGTCTTGGGACTAAAAGATGTGGCCATCACCAAAGCTCAACAATTACTTGAATCGGCAACCATCCGTTTACAAGTCACTAATCCAGGAATCAAAGTTAATGAGTTGAAACACTATCAAATAGTCAGTCTCGCGATTTCCAAAACCCCTGAAGAACTTGTGAATGGTTTCAATTCGTTTGGTGATGTGAAATCGTCTGACGTTTGGTATTCCTTCATTAGAAAGCTCTTTGAATTTGGAATGTTGAACAACACTCGATCTAAGAGTTTACTAGTGGAATTATTAAAGAAATCCTCAACCATACTTTTAACCAAAGAGATTTTGGGTTTGTTGTTGAGAACTATAGACACTGTATCTGATCTAGAATTTATGATCAGAATGTTTTACAAGTATAACTTGCATCCCCATTTTAAGAACGTTATACTTCGGAAATATGTTCAAATCTTATACCGAACTCCCCACGAAATCATCAGGAATTCTCACCAAGTCCGGTACTTGACCAAATGCTATCTTCCTAGTGATCATAAGCCATTACACACTCATGTGGACTACGCCCGATACATTTACAACAATTGTTTCCAATATTATTCCACTTCATTTGTTGGAGTAGCCCTTCAAGGTGAAGCTAAAGTGGATCCCAATGCCTTTTATACAAGATATGAAGACTTATTAGTATCCCAGAACCGTATGCCTGATGAACTGTGTTTGCTAGCTTTACTTACAAGTGCCATGAATGTTTCTCAATCAGATACTACTTGGGGTAAGGGTATGTACCCAGCACAAATGGCAGTGAATGTCTTTAAAAGTAATGTCATGACCCAACGGTACCAGGAGATGGAAATCGGATCCAATGATGAAACAAAAGTTTTTCCAACCGATAAGCTTTGGCAGTCGTACATTCAATTACTTGGTAAGTTTGAATATACTCCAGAATTAGCCAACATTATTGAATGGTGGACTTCACTTAAATTTACTCCCAATGAAACAACTCTTCTTTGGCTACTTCATTCATTGCCTTCCGAATACGCTTCCTTATACATTTTCCATATGGATAAAGTAAGACACGATAGTCAGAAGGACTTTGAAAACATAGACAACCACAAGGAACCGCTTACCATTGAAGACGTAAGCAGCTGGCCATGGCCCACACAAGACAAGTTGAAACAATTTAACGCATCGGTTAGGCTAAATCATTAGCCATGTATATAGTAATAAAAGCATTATACTGTGCTACCATGTTACCCCATACTTTGCAACTCCGAGGTTACCATGATTATGTAATCATTTACGTAATCACAACATAGTCACGGCATTATAGTTGATTCACTTAATCAAAAAGTAATCAGTTGTAAAGGATCAATTGTAGCATCGTATCTCATACAGTCTCTCTCCCACACTTAGCGCAAATCAAAAAGTTTGTTCGGGTTCAGTCCTACCTTGGTCCGACCCCGGAACCCGGCCAATCACATTGTGTGGAGGAGTCCGTAGTCACCCGCGCCTTTATAAGCAGGAGGGTTCCCTCCAAATCGGACCTGAAAAATTTCCACCATCAATCATCCCAATCCAAAAAACTATGTTACAAGCCGGAGTTAGAAACCTCAAGACCGGCATCAGCATTAGAGCCATGTCTGCCTCCACACGTGCCCTCAGTGGTACCAGAATAGAAACCGATGCATTTGGTGAAATTGAAGTCCCCAACGACAAGTACTATGGTGCCCAAACTGCCCGTTCTAAAATGAACTTTAAGATTGGTGGACCTGCTGCTCGCATGCCCGCACCCATTGTGCATGCCTTTGGTGTATTGAAGAAGTCCACCTCATTGGTCAATGAGGAATTGGGAACCTTGGACCCCAAGTTGGCTGGTGCCATTCAAGCAGCTGCTACTGAAGTGTCGGAAGGTAAATTGGATGACCATTTCCCATTGGTTGTTTTCCAGACCGGTTCTGGTACTCAATCCAACATGAACGCCAATGAAGTCATCTCCAACAGAGCCATTGAGATTTTGGGTGGAAAATTGGGTTCCAAGAAACCTGTTCACCCTAATGATCACGTTAACATGTCTCAATCATCCAATGATACCTTCCCAACTGTTATGCACATTGCTGCTGTAACTGAAATCAACAACTCATTGTTGCCCGAATTGACTGCCTTGAGAGACTCTTTACAAAAGAAGTCTGATGAATTCAAGGACATCATTAAGATTGGTAGAACCCATTTACAAGATGCTACTCCATTGACTTTGGGTCAAGAATTCTCTGGTTACGTTCAACAATTGACCAATGGTATTGAAAGAGTCGAAAAGACTTTACCAAACTTGTTGTACTTGGCTCAAGGTGGTACTGCTGTTGGTACCGGTTTGAACACCAAGAAGGGATTTGATGAAAAGGTTGCTGCCACTGTTTCCAAGTTGACAGGGTTCCCCTTCAAGACTGCTCCTAATAAGTTTGAAGCTTTGGCTGCTCATGATGCCATTGTTGAAGCTTCTGGTGCTTTAAACACTTTGGCTGTCTCCTTGTATAAGATTGCCAACGATATCAGATACTTGGGTTCTGGTCCAAGATGTGGTTATGGTGAATTGTCTTTACCCGAAAATGAACCTGGTTCTTCCATTATGCCTGGTAAGGTCAACCCTACTCAGAACGAAG
The DNA here is from genome assembly GCF_019049425.1 of Lizanozyma spartinae. Classification (NCBI taxonomy): domain Eukaryota; kingdom Fungi; phylum Ascomycota; class Pichiomycetes; order Serinales; family Debaryomycetaceae; genus Lizanozyma; species Lizanozyma spartinae. Next base: position 126,121 of record NW_025065062.1, read on the forward strand.
CTGTTACCATGTTGTGTACTCAAGTTTTCGGTAGCCATGCTGCCATCACTTTTGCCGGTGCTTCTGGTCAATTTGAATTGAACGTCTTCAAGCCAGTGATGATCTACAACTTGTTGAACTCCATCAAGTTGTTGGCCGATGGTTCTTACTCCTTCAGAGTTCATTGTGTTGATGGTATTGTGGCCAACAAGGATAAGATCGACAAGTTATTGCACGAATCTTTGATGTTGGTTACTGCCTTGAACCCTAAGATTGGTTACGATGCTGCTTCCAAGACTGCTAAGAATGCTCACAAGAAGGGCTTGACCTTGAAGCAATCTGCTTTGGAATTGGGTGTTTTGACCGAGGCTGAATTTGACCAATGGGTAAGACCTGAGAACATGATTGGTCCTAAGGATTAAGTAGTGTTATTGTAAGTAGAATCGTATATATATATTACCATTATCTTCAGCAGTGTTGTAAGCAAGAACTACGTTCAACTTCTCTTTATATGGTCGTGCAAATACCACTTATGCTCACGGATTCAAGAAGTTGAATCGGTTTTAACAACGACCATCAAATGGACTCTACTACGACCACTATGGCGAACATATTCGACCAAGTAAGACGAAAAGGACAACTACCGCCTGTTTCCAGAAATAACGGCGGGACCGCAAGCCAAACCGGTGCGACATCGGCAACAATACCGGCAACACTGGGGGGTAAAGTGTACCAATATGGAAACGGGGCCACCAAAGTAGTGGACCCAGTTGTGGCCCAACTTAAGGAGAAGAGGCGGCTAGAAAAGGAAAAGAAGGAACAAGAAATGAGACAGAAGAAAGGACTTGCTCCCAAGACTTCTTCTAAGCCTTCAGCACCAAGATCAAGAGCACCATCAGGACCAAGGCAACCTTCATCATCTTCATCTTCATCAAGATCTAATGGTAGTCGAAACCAAGGACGACCATCGTCGACTCGTGCTCCACTGCATGGCGCTCCACTGTTTCCTTCTTCATTTGTGGAGAGGAAACCACCTGCTAAGAAGTTGAACTTCAATGATCTCATGAAGAAAGCCTCAACTATAGATCAGGCTACACTTGCCCTCTCTATAAAAGGTAAGTCCAAATCCCCAGAACATACTAAACCTGTTAAAGGAGGTCTCAATAATAATAGTAATAATAGTGCCAATGAAGGTCGACGTCCAACGCTGAGAGACATTCAAAGAGCCCCACACACCAAACAACGACCACCATCATCATCCACAAGAACCAATGGAGAAAGCGCAAAATCTAGATACGGTTCTCCGCAGCCTATAATCAGAGAACCAGTTTCTGTAAGAGCCCCTATCCCGGTTAGAGGGCCCTCTGCTCACTTGCTGCAGAAGTTGAAATCAAAGAAAGAAGCACCCAGACTGAGTAACAATAGGAATGTTCCTTCCATTCGAAATGGCGCAGCAGGCTATGATGATCATGATAACTACTCTGACGATGACGAATTGGACTCGTTTGTGGTGGACGATGAGGAGGAAGAAGAAGAGTACGGGCAAGAACAACACTATGGACAAAGCAGAAGGAATGATATTTACAGTCACAAGGATACTGGATACGACAGAGACGAGATTTGGGCTATGTTCAATAGAGGTCGTAAGAGATCTTATTATAACTCGTATGACGATTATGATTCTGATGATATGGAAGCTACTGGGGCAGAGATCCTTGAGGAAGAAACCAGATCCAGACGTCAAGCAGAGGTTGAAGATAGAAGAGAGTTGGAAGAGGAGAAGAGAAGAGCTGCTATGAAACGAGCAAGATATGGTTGAAGATGGTACATATTGATATTATAAATGCATATGTTTTTATCAAGCTAAGGTACAATTAAGTATCCTTATGATTGTAGTCACAACTGTACGCAGCTTTGAAAATCCGGCTTTGTAAACCTCCAGCAGATTCTTGGATATGATGGACACATTTGTATTTGACTCACTCCAAGTCGTCCCATTACTGACCTTCTACAAATTTGCAATGTACTGGAGTAAAGTTCTTATATACCGTTCCATCGCGCAACAAATACCCTCTCATCTCACATCTATACTAGTCTTTGTTGTGGCAACTGCGAAGAAATCCATCTCGTATATATTCGATGACGGAGAAATACGAGCTCTTCCAACCCGGCATCAAGAGCATTGTCAAAGAACTCAAAAAGGATGCGCTATCGGTGAAAAATAGACTCCAATCGGTAATTTACGATCATCACCAAGTGCAGTTGCTTTGTGCCAAGTGGAACCTTTCAACTGTGGTAGCCAATGAACGATGTGGACTCTGGTATGTGGCCCCTGAAGAGTATATTGATACATGCTATTTCAAATCTACAGACGGCCATACTCACCAGTGGGCCTTCTCTCAGAGGCGGTTGAATCTCCATTTGCTAGAGACTATTAGCAAAGGGAACAATATCACTATTGTTGATTCCACTAAAAGGGGTAAGCTTATGCCTGACGCTCTCTCTAAAACTATTCCTATATGGTGCGCTGTGCTAAATAGTATATATTTTGACAATGAAGAGCTCGACGACAGTCTTAGGCTGTTCCAGAAGAACAATTGGCTACTAACACCTTCGGAAATGGTTGGTGATAGTGAAACAAGACAGATCCAACAGTTGATACCGTTGTTTGCTAGACAGGTGGCATCAAAGGGACTTATAACGAAAGAAATGCTAGAGACTATTCTTGGAACTGGAGACCAACGGAAACCGTTATTGTGTCAATGGTATTACCCTGGATGTTTGGGACTGAGGAACCCCTTGGATATAGATGTAAGCCAATTACATATTATATCTTGTGTCATCGCTTCCAAGAAGGTCAACGACATGGAAAACCGTATGACTCTTAGACTAAATGGGTCAGTGGTGCAATGGTATTACGTTCAAGGTTCAGCAGATGACCATGAGCTTTGGCTTACCAACGAAATATGTGAGGGGAAACTCGATCCTCGGTTCTTCTGGAATCACATCTATACGAGTTCTGATATCATTGATCCTAATTCCAACATGATATATGATTGGCTTGGAGATGATCAACTCATAGCCAAGATGAACAGCATTTGGACAAACTACGCACAGCTGCTTTCTACTAAGAATGGTATACTACCGGATATTTCTAATGTGGACAAAGAGGACAATAAAACAGGCATTTCGTTTGGTATAATCAATTCGTCGGTAGAATATGCAGAATTGGTCGACGCCTTTAAGGGCAATGTCGATCAGGTAATAGTGTTCTCTACAAAATACGAGATCCTTAACCCCAGGAAAGCCAAAGTCTTCCATTATTCTCTTGAAAGTGGTAAAAAGAGCTCCAGACAACTAAGAGATATATTTCCGGTGCTTTTACCTCAATTGGACACAAATTTGCCTATAATGGTACTTGGTGAAGACGATACTGATTTGGCAGCTCTGGTTGTGCTAATTCTTTTAAGTCAAAACTATGATGATGATTGGTGTCGCTGCCAACGACAGCAAAGGCCTAATAAGGACACTGTTAGACGTCATCTTCGACTCCTACTGAATGTTCGACGGGTGAATCCCTCAAGAAACACACTTCAAAGTGTCAACGCATATATTATGTGATATAGGACAGAAATAAACCATGGATACCTTGGTTATGACACGAAGCTAACAGGATAAGATACGGGATTTGCTAAGTGAACTAAATTCAGAAGGTTTGGACGTGTACATTTGATTCCATTCAATACCTTTATTAATTAAAAAAAATACTCATTTAAACCATCTAATAATGTCGTATATATATCTGGACACGTCCTTGAACGAAGATTGTTCTTCGTAACGAGGAATTTCAGACTCGTAGTTGTTTCTACTTATCCATTCCTCATCCAACCCATTGGACTTGGCAAGCTTAGCCCAGAAATAAGCAATGATTTCATTTTCATCGACGTTCATAGAAGTCTTTTGGTATTCATGTTCCATGAAATGTTCCACGGCATCCAAATTGACTATCAAAGTGTCTGGATAAGATAAAGCAAGTTCAATGGGTTCTCCTTCACTTGTAAGTGGAGCAGCAGCAGTGTTTGGAGCTCCAAGCATCATGACCTTGAAATCCAAACCAATACGTTGGAATTCGATGTCTTGAGCAGCTACTAAGCTGGTGGCTGATAACAATAATGCTAATGGTTTACCGAAGAACATGGTTGATATTGTTGTGATAAGAGAAAAGAATCAAAGAATAAACTACGGGTGTTTTTAATGTTTGGGGACTACGATGTAATATTTATACTAAGCATATCGAAGATCTTTGTGACGATCTTTATTCCTGTGTGTTGGTATGTATAAGCCTTTTGAAATGAACACTCAAGACTTCGCAGAATACGTGTTTTTGTTTACGAGTTCCCTCCTTTATTGTTTGTGTGAGTGCGCGCACACACCAAAGGCTATTGTCTTGGGCGCCTGTGTTGTGAATGGCTTGCTACTTCTATTCATAGATCCGATGCTTGGAACCATCAGGTTCTTTGTACCCCGTTTATTCATCGAACGCTGCAACAATGCGATCTTGCATATGCATGTACAGTCTCTGCATACCGAAAGCAAGCAAATGGTTATCTTAATCTTCTTTGGGCTAAATGGATTCACGTAAGTTGGAGGTGTTTCTACATAATGTATGCCATTATCATACGCCATTAGGTATATTAAAATGATGGTACAGTATGCACCAATTGAAAAGGTATATGGTTCTAGGAAACCCATGATTGTGTTTCTCAACTACCGTATAGAATTATTACAGATGAGAACGGCGGTGCTCAACCACCTTGTCCCCCACAGAAGAGAATAGATGCTCAAAGTTACTAAGTGAAACGAAGTTGTCTATTAGTGCCATAAGTCCTTCTCCTAATACAATCAGTTCAACCGCGTTAACTGATCTACTGTTATGGGTGAATAATTGGCTGAATTTGGGTGCATTTTTGTATTACGCTTATCCATAGTAAGTGAATCAAACCAACATGTGATCGACTAAAATCTGTTGGCGGTCTTTTTCTGTTGGTTGTCTGCCCAGTGTTTGATATATGCCTGCTATTCTTTCTTCTTCATGTCTGTTGAACACCTGGTCTCTGGTCAGTAAATTCAGTCCCGTACATCTTTTGTTAATGGCGAAAAGTGATATGCACACTCTCATCAGTTAGGCCCATGTATAGAATGTCGGATTTAAGCGCTACTGTTTTGTGGCAGAATTTCGACTGTTAATTGTAATCACTGAAATTATTCTAACCTATTACTAAACCACCATCAGTAGCAGTGAAAATCATCCCTAACCATTTAAGACGAGAATCCCACTAGCCCAGGGAGATTAGCCTTTTGTTAGTCGAACCTGTTGCTCAAGTATGGCGTTATTAAATTACGAGTTCGGTATATAGTCCGTTGTCCAAAGCCTATACGAAATATTTTAACTTTCTTCAAAAATTTCACTATATCACTGAGTCTTCTTTCTAATTTAATTAAAACAGACGTATATCAAAATAGAAAATGTCAAGGAAATTTGTTTGCTTACCAGGGTACTTACAAAGTGGGAAGGTGTTTGCGGAAAAGTCTTCAGGCATTCGGAAGATTTTGACAAAGAAGTACAACTGTCAACTTGACTACATTGATCCACCGATTCTTATCCCCAATAAGGAAGAACTTCCATTCACTCTTTCCGAAGACGAGAATGAGGCTAATACAAAGTTCAGTGGACTTGTTGATCTTAACGTAAACCGTTGTTGGTGGTCTCATAAATCTACACCTTGTAGATATGAACATTTTGATGAAGCACTTTCATATGTTGTGGATTATATTAAAGAAAACGGCCCTTACGATGGGATTATCGGGTTCTCACAAGGAGCTGCAATGGCAGCCATAGTTGCTAACAATATTAACAAGTTGTTACCATCCCATGAGAACTTTAAAGTGGCAGTGATTATCTCCGGATTTGCATTTGTTGAACCTAAAAATCCCGAAGATGACCGAGAAAAGTTGAATACTGAAATTACAGATGTTCTGACTTATACTGAAAACGTTAACCTTGTTCCAGGATATGAGAAGTATTTTCAAGCCCCAACGGATTTCGATACAAGCATTATTCTGATATATGGTAGTAATGATTTTGCTGTTCCAAATGTCAGAAGTCGTCATTTGGAGTCCCTTTATGCTCTTGCGGTACTTAATACTTTTGTACACGATGGAGGTCATTTAGTACCCAATAAAAAGCAGTTTCTTAATCCTGTTGTCGAACAGATTGAGTCATCATTAGAAAGCAAACCCAACTTATGATGGTGACGTACAAACGCTAAACTTTTTTGATCGATATTACATTCATTCTGAAGCTAGAAACTCATAGATTCCAATGAATTATATACCTCAATTTTATAGACCTCATTTTTAAGCTCACTGTCACATAATGTTCCCCCCAGTAGTGTTGTTGTATGTTACTTCTAAAGTTTTGGTTTATTACCTAATTGGTTTTGTGTCATCTTTAACGCAAAAGATCGCTACTCTTTAAATAAAATACCTACATCCTAATGCATCACATCCCAAAAGAAGAAGGAAGGTTATCCATCAATGACCAGCTCTTCTGAAGAAACAAAGGCAGCGAGCGTAGTTGCCACGCCTTCCCCAGTAGGAGTACAAGATGGTGCGCCTGTTACTGATGCCAGAGAGGAACAAGATGTTTCTGAATCATTTTCCCGAAGAGAAACTCGGAGAGGCTCGTACACCAACGGGAGAAGAGGCTATGATACCGTACCTAGTAAATCTGTATATGCTGAAGAAAAGGAGTTGCCAGTGTGGCTTGCTCAGGAAAAGGAAGCGGAACAGAGGAATAAGTATGATAAATACGGGTCTAGACCTTCAGCTCCAGCAGCCTCCACACAACGTGGAGAAAGAACACTGGAACATAACGATAGATATGCACGGTATCGTACTGGAGGTAGTGGGAGCAGTGGGACTGAAACTAGTGTGACTGGTATTAATAATGATATTAGAGATGCTCGAAGACTTAGAGAAGCAACAGCTAACGATTACAGGTCAAACAAACGATCCAAATACGAGGGTGGTAGCAGAGGTTATGATAATAATAGCAGAGTAGGATATGGAAATGAAGGGAATGTAGCATCGTATTCCAATCTTCCTATTACTCTTGGAGCATCAGAGTATCAAACGTTTCATAGTAATATCCGTGATAGAGATAACAAGGACATTAATGACATTGTTCGAGATCATTATAACCAAAGAACCAAAGTATCGAAATTTCAAGGGTCTAGAGTTCAATCTCCCATTTATAAGATGAGGAACTTCAACAATGCCATCAAGTATATGTTATTAGGGAACTTTGCCAGGTCATTGCCTGATTCAGGTAAACCCAAGGTAATGTTAGATTTATGTTGTGGGAAAGGTGGAGATTTGAATAAATGTGAATTCATAGGAGTAGATCATTATATTGGAGTTGATATAAGTGATGGTTCAGTTAAAGAAGCTTATTCAAGATACAGTAAGAACAAAGCCCATTTCAAACTGGCTCATAGAGTTCCTGATTCTAGAAAGTATACGTTTGAAGCATGCTTTGCCACTGGAGATTGCTTTTCGACTCCGATTCCAGATATTTTAGAGCCTCATTTCCCCGGTATAATTGAAAACTTATTCCCTGTTGATTGTGTTTCTGTTCAGTTTTCATTACATTATTCATTTGAAACAGAAGAAAAGGCCCGTACACTTATTACTAATGTTTCCAAGTCCTTAAGACCGGGTGGAGTGTTTGTGGGGACAATACCATCTTCAGATTTCATTAAAGAAAAGATTATTCGTAAGGACTTTTTGTCTCCGAAAAAATTTGGTAATGATTTATACCAAGTAACATTCGAAAGAGATCCTCCAGAAGACGGTGTGTTCAGACCACCATTTGGGAACAAATATAATTACTTTCTACAAGACGCAGTCGACAATATTCCAGAATATGTTGTTCCCTTTGAAACTCTTCGATCCCTTTGTGAAGACGCTGGATTGACACTTAAATATCGAAAGAGTTTTATTGAAATGTTCAATCTGGAAATTCCAAAGTACTTTTCTCAATTGAACCGTCACTTGATTGATGGTATGCGTCGGACAGATGGGAAATACGGTGTCGAGGGGCTGGAAAAGGAAGCAGTCAACTTTTATTTGGCTTTTGCCTTTGAGAAATTAGACTAGCCATAGTCATATATATTAATAGTCGTATATACTAATAGTCTTATATACTAATATTAATAAGTATAATAGTATATTAATTATTGCAATTAGTTTTAAAGTATATGGTCGTGTCATTATCAAGTCCACAAAGAGTACTTGTCCATATTGGTGAAAAATTTTTCAGAACGGGTAACTGAAAATTTAGTACCACTATATACTATTCATAAGATACATAAGTCCTCAAAATGCCAGTTGACCCTGAAAAGATTGCCAAGTTGCAAAAGTCTGCCGCTAAGAAGGTTGGTGGTACCAGAATTAAGGCCAAGAAGATTGTTAAGGGAGAACCAGACGATGTTAAGTTGGTTGAAACCTTAGGTAAGTTGGGATCCAAGAAGATTGACAATATTGAAGAAGCCAACTTCTTCAGAGACGATGGTAAGGTCTTGCACTTTGCGCGTGTTGGTGTTCAAGGAGCTCCAGATTCCAATGTTTTTGGATTCAATGGTTTACCTCAAGTTAAGGATGTTACTCAATTGATTCCTCAAATCTTGCCTCAATTAGGTGCTGAAAACTTGAACATTTTGAGAAAGTTGGCTGAACAAATTCAAGCTGGTAAGACTCCTGAAGAATTGGCTGCTGCTGGCGGTGTTAACGAAGATGATGACATTCCTGACTTGGTTGAAGGACAAAAATTCGATGAAGTTGAGTAAATCAATCAATAGGCTAATTAATCTACTGTTAATGAACGGAATATGACCATAGGAGGTGAATAGAGCCTTTTCAGTTAATACCACTTCTTAGAAATGTATATACAACGAATACAATAGTGATCGGAGTAATGTGGAAAAGATGTAGTTGATTTGGTCAAGTGACTAGGGCTCCGGTTTAATGTTACTACTTTTGGTAAATCTAGTCGCATACGTCGACTTTTGTCTAGACCCATTATGCACTATGTGAAACTTGAAGTATCCAGCACAAGGAAACACCTACACTATATTGTTCTATTGCATTCTGTGACAGCATACAAGTATGCGTCCCATGCATGTGCATCCTGTAGCTCGCACTTGTACCATATGCTGTCAGTTCATACATTGCTGCTGTTAATAGCAACTTAAGATCTTCTGTTCACTGTATACTACTACGCCTTACTCTATACACTCACCTACCCCACGTTTAACAGCCGATCCTCCCGAACAATGCAACTTGACGTAAACGACTCCCTTACTGTCAAAACTACCAGCAATCGAATGCACTAGGTTCATCTTTCGATTCCAAATACAGATATTGAGGCTTTATATCTCCGTACTTGCGACCCCTTTGAGTGTACTTTGAGATTAGCAACATATAAAAGGGCACCCAGTTGGCATAATATTTTTACCTCTGTCCACTTTTCCTACAACTACGGCCACCAAAATGGTTATCTCTCATCACATTGATTCTGAGGAATTGGAAGAGAAGGTGTTACACTCTCTCACCAAAACTCCCCTTGATAATAAGGAACAGTATATCTTCAAATATGACGCCAACGCTCTGGTTCCAAAGTATGAGATTCCAATTCAATCGCTGGATGAAGAATTGGTTTATCGGTATATGTCCGAAGGTTTGGCTTTGGATGGAAACCCTAAGCTTAACTTAGCCTCGTTTGTTAACACTGAGTTATCACCAGTTCAACGAAGATTAGTTGAAGATAGTTTGGTCAAGAACTTGGCTGATAACGATGAATATCCATCGTTAATAGACTTGCAACAAAGATGTATTACCATTTTGTCCAATTTATGGCATGCTCCTAAAACGACCGATCCTGTAACAGGAAAGCTGAATGTCAATTCTATTGGAGTGGCTACCACTGGGTCTTCAGAGGCTGTTATGTTGGGTGGTTTACTGATGAAGAAGAGATGGACAGAAAGACGTAAGAAGGAAGGGAAATCAACAGAAAACCCCAATATCATTATGGCTTCATGTGTTCAAGTTGCCTTGGAGAAGTTTGCTCGTTATTTTGATGTTGAAAATAGGTTGGTTTCCATTAGTGAATCTCTGGAACATATGACTGATGTAAACAAGATCAAGGAAAATGTCGACGAGAATACCATTGGAATATTTGTAATTCTTGGATCTACATTCACTGGAGCCTTTGATAATGTTGAATTGATTTCGAAGACCTTGGATGAAATTCAAGAAGAAACTGGGTTTGATGTTCCTATTCATGTTGATGGAGCAAGTGGAGGATTTGTAGCTCCTTTTGTGTATCCTCATTTGAAATGGGACTTTGCTGTATCCCGTGTGGTTTCAATTAATACTTCTGGTCATAAGTTTGGTTTAACATCTGCTGGATTAGGATGGATTGTTTGGCGTGATTCACTGTTGGTTCCTCAATCATTACGATTCTCCTTGGATTATTTGGGAGGAGTTGAAGAAACTTTTGGGTTGAATTTCTCCAGACCTGGGTTCCCCGTGATCTTGCAATATTTTAACTTTTTAACCTTGGGAAGAGAAGGGTACACCAAGATTTATAACTCATGTTTACAGAATGCTCGGTTATTGAGTGAATTCTTGGAAGAAACTGGCTATTTTGAAATTTTATCTGTGATTCATAAGAAGATAAAGACTCAGGAGGAAAGAGATATGCTTTTTACTGGACATTTTGATCATAAAATGCATGTTTCAGATTCTACTACCAACGAAGAATATTATCCTGGATTGCCTGTTGTTGCCTTTAGATTTTCAGATCAAATCCGTACTGATTATCCGGAGATACCTCAAAGAATCATCTCTACTTTATTGAGAAATCAAGGGTTTATTGTTCCTAATTATCATTTACCTCCAGATGAAGAGGAGAAACAACTTCTTCGGGTGGTGGTTAGGGATTCGGTAACTTTGAATCTATTGGAGCAATTAATGCAATCCATTGTGAAAAACACAGAGTTGTTACTTTCAGCATGTCTGACTGTTAAAGATATGATCAAACACCAAGAAGAAACTTCTGATGATGAAAAGAGAGAATTGGTTTATAAGATTTTCTTGTCTATTGCTTCTAATGGTACTGAAGATGCAAGAGAAGCTTCCATTCTGTTTAAATCTAAAGAGAGAACAGACGGTAAGTCTACCAGAACAGTCTGTTAGTATAATGTCGTAAAGAATGGATGCACATACCTCTTGAATAATGTCGTCCACTCAACTTTCTATGAGATTAACTCAATTGCACTAAAAATTAGGTGGCCATCAAATATGGCTTTAGATCTCCTTTATGAATGCTTAACATCTTATTCTAATCTACAAGTAGTTTTAGTACCACATACATGGTAATTAGGAGTCAGTTCTATTATATATAATGTATTGTAGTCGTGGTCCACCCAAAAACGCCCTCACCCTTTGAGGAGTTCCGTACAAATTGACGTCAGGCAAGTACCATGATGTGGAGTGTATAGTCCCTTTAGAATGCGCAAGAAAGCCCCACAGCAAGCAATCATGAATGTTCTATAAATGATCCTATAAATGGAGGGGATACGACATTGAATCGATTTTTTAGGATGTGGTTTTCTTATTTATTAGCTCAATTCATCCTCAAGTGCAATGGCTGATTCAAACGAATTGATTAAACATAAGGTGGTTGGAGCAATTGCCACCATTTTATCAATCTATGGTATTTTCTTTCTTCACCCCTTCCATGCTGGACATTTCACTCCCTTCTCTATGAACCATGTGGTTTACATTGTCTATTGGGTACTCTTTTTCCTTAACCAAGTGGGATTCTTGGTGTTTGCTAACGAAGCCAATTCTTATGTTCTGACTCACTTGATAAGTTTTGGTATTTTGAACTTTATTTGGAGTTACTTTTACAGCGGCCATCATTATATCGTATCAGAAATCATCCTTTTGATTAGTTTGGTCAATTCCTTGGTATACTATTTCTCCGTCAACAAATATGAAGATAAAGTAAGCTTGGAAGGTTATCTGGTAAGATTTGCTATCAGTTGGTTATTCTATGCTGTTTTCTGGAATGGTAGTTCTATCTGGGGTCACTTCAATGACAGATTGTGGTTTAGAATCCTTTGCAATATCACCATTTGGGACTTTTTGATCATCCCTGGTTTGTTTATCTTGCTTTTGAATGACTATTTGGTGGGCACTGATACTTGTATCTTGGTATTTGGTATCGCTTTGAAACAGTTGACTCACAAGGTATTTGCCTTGCAATGGATCTTTGCCTTTGTTGTTTTGGGGTTGTTGGCTCTCTTAACAGTTGCTAGCATTGCTGGGTTGTTCCGTAGTTCTTCCACACTTATTGTTGAAGTCGATGAAGAACAAAGACCTTTGGTAACTTAACTTCATAGGTATATAACTTTATACAAGTAGTGTATTTAATTGACGTTCTAACTAGTGTCATTGCTTAGTGCCGGCTTCAAAGGTTGAACCATCTTCTTAAGAAATGCCTGACGTAATACGCTCGGATGCTCGTTAAGGGCAACTGAAGTATACACAAGAATAGGGTCATGTTGTGCTAACGAGGCGTAAGTGTCTCTTTTAATGTTGCTGATGAACTGTTCTCGCGTTGTGTCGGGAGTGCCCAAGCCGAGATACTTGGTGCGATGAACATTGAACTGATTGATCTCCTTGAGCTTATCTGCCATATTGTTGTGGGAGTTGTGGGAGGTACTTTTGTAGGTGAACCATTCATAATAGAGTGTACTCAACTTAATTTTTGCAGTGTCAAACATAGTTAACAATTTTCCGCGACACAGATTACTATATTGGGTAGTGCTATCCAAACGTCCTGACCACCTTCCAGCTTTTTTGCACACTTTACTAATACAATAAACATTCAATGTACTGTGCATGACTACATTGGGCTCTGAGGCAATTGTAACTGAATCGAACCAAGAAAAATTTCAAGGCACTCTCAGCCTCACTAACGTTCGTAACTATGTCTAAAACCATGCGACACTATTTGCAACTTCCTTACGACGTGACAAGAATATTTCGATATCTCCTTGAATGCGGAGAAAACTGGAGGCAAATTTGCACCCCATTATGTTCCTGGACTGGACCATTTAGTTGGGGGGACGCGTGGGTAATAGAATTAGCTCCTAATTTGTAATTGATGAGAGACGAAGACGGGTACCACTATATATGTTTCGCATTACTTTATGATTACAGGAATCAGTGAATAATTGCACCTACGGGCAAGCTCTAGAGAGCGGCGGTATGTCTTCACTGGAGTAGTATGCACTATCTGGTTCATACGTACGTTCCAGGTCATAAATCCGATAATCACGTTCACGCCACCTACCCTCAACAGTATACGACATAGTCTGTACCGAATACATATGCTTTATGCATCAACTTGTGCTTTCCAGGCATTTATTAGCAGCAGACAGCAAGATTCATGGACTTAAGCGACGTTGAGCCAAGAAATCTCTTGGCTCCATCAGCCTTATTTCCATCTAGATATTGTGTCACTCCCGCCGCCCAGTGCTACCACCACTTTTGCGTTTTCTCTCAGGAATATGTTGCATCGGAGTGCACACTACGTATGTCTTTGATTTCCACTGTAGAAGCGGTAATAAACCTTAATTAGGAATGTGAATGCTGTAATCTTATCCTCTCTGTTTACAACAAATGCTTACATCCGCTTCTTCTGCATTCCACTCCCTAAGCAGGCTCAACATATAAAGAGGTGTCTGAATCGGGGTCTTTATCCCATAACCTCGCCTAGTCCGCACTAACCAGAAGCGCACTGAGAATCAAAGTCAAACGTACTATGGCTGATCTTTTGAACGTTCCACCAGAAGACAGAGTGGGTCTCAAGGTTAGAGATTTAACAGTCACAACGAAACCTACCACTAACAAAAAGAAGAATCAATATGATGAAGAGAAAGATGCTGCCAAATCTCCTTGTATCCTAAACAATGTTTCCTTTGATGTTGAAGCCGGATCGATGATGGCGATCATGGGGGGTTCTGGATCAGGTAAGACCACATTGTTAAACACGTTATCAGGTCGGATGAATGTTAAGAATAAGAATTTGCAATTTGATGGGTTTATTAACTATTCAGCTGGTGGTGGTGGTGGTGGGAGTCAATTGACTCATGTTTCATCCGCATATTTGCTTCAAACAGATCATTTCTTACCGGGTTTAACCGTTCTTGAGACCTTGAAGTTCCAAGCGGAGTTACGAATCTGGTCTAGTAGTTCAGAGGAACGACTTGAGTTGATCAACTTGTTATTAGAGAAGTTGGAGTTGACTCATTTGGCTTCAACTTTGGTGGTGGACTTTACGCACAAGATCCATTTGTCCGGTGGTGAAAGACGTCGTTTATCACTTGCAATCCAATTGTTAAGTAGACCCAAAGTCTTATTCCTTGATGAACCTACCACGGGGTTGGATCTGAGCTCCTCCTTGAAGTTGATTGGCTTGCTTCAAAAGTTCTGCCAGTCACAGGGGATCACGGTGATTCTCTCCATTCACCAACCAAGATTGGAAATCACAAACATGTTTGATAACATCTGCTTGCTTACCAGAGGTGGAAGAGTTATCTATTACGGTAATATTGCCCAATCCCAAGTCTACTTCAATGATCTTATTCCCCAAGGTTCACTTAGCAACTTGACTTACTCCAACTTTATTGACTACATTATAGATTTATCCGTTAAAGACACTTCAACAGAACAAACAGAACAGGCAACCGTTGATAGAATCAATCGTTTGGTGGAGAACTGGACCTCTACAAGATCTTTTGATGATGAACATATGGGCAGTACAAATCAATTAAAGACGTTGGAGTCAGTCATTCTTGGAGATAAGGCTGCTCTTCCCTTCTATGCCGAAATATATGTTTTGACCAAGAGAAGCTTCATCACAACTTACAGAGACTACATGTCTGTGCTTTCACTTGTGCTTGGTGGAGCCTTCCTTGCCATTTTATGTGGTTGGATCTTCTTCAGACCCACACCTGATTTGGCTGGTATCAGATCTTTAACCTCAGTGTTGTATGTTATGCTTGAAGTCATTGGGTTCAGTCCTTTGTTCATTGAGTTGGAAAGATTGTGTTACATCGATGGGCCCAACTATGTCAGAGAAAGAACAGATAATGTTGTGAGCCCCTTGGGGTTCTTGATCTCCAGAAGATTAGGCAAGTTGTTTTTGGAAGACTTACCTACTTCTATATTGTTTGGAATCATTACTTTCTATATGTGGGGATTGAACTCAGGCACAAGACAATTTTTCATTTATTTGGTGTTCACGGTAGTTAATTATTTGACTGGGGTATCTGTTGCAATGGTGGCATATGCTTTGGCTACTAGTTTCCCTTTATCAATTGTTATTGTAAACATTACTTATCAAATTATGAATTTAGGAAGTGGTTATTTTATTAATGCTTCCACAATGCCTGTCTACGTTAGATGGGTAAAGTATATTGCTTATTTTTACTACAGTATGGAAGGACTTGCTTCGAATCAATTTACGAATTGGTACGGTGCTTGTACTGCTGATGATCCTCAATGTGCTGAATTGAGTGGCTCAAGCGTTTTGAGGAACCTTGGATTTAAAGAGAATTACGTTAATATTCCCATAGTTATTATTGTTGCCTTCACTATTGGGCTTCAGTTGATTGCATGGGTACAGCTTTACTTCAAGTCGCCTGAAATGAGTATGGTGAAAGAAAAGAGGAACAAGATTGGTGGTAATGCTGATGATGAATTATTATTGGGCAGTAAAGAATCAGTAGAAGAAGCTGATCCTTCGATCGTTGAACAGGAACTTAAAAACACCGAATTGGAACGGAAAGAAGACTTGAACTCTTTGGAATTAAACTTGGCTGAAGTTTCTCTAGTTATTAAAGCCGGTAGAGGTGAATCTAAGGTCTTACTTGAGAATATTCTGGCCCATTTCAAGGGAAGTGGGTTAAATGCTATTATGGGACCATCTGGAAGTGGTAAGACTACTTTGCTTAACTATTTGACCAACAGATTATCCACCAAGATGAAGGTAGAAGATCTTACAGGGTCTCTTTATTTGAATGATTACTTGGTTAAGGATACGAAGTCTCTTATGAAGATTTCGTCGATTGTTCCTCAACAAGATTACTTGCTTCCAACTTTAACTGTACGGGAAACACTATTCTATCAAGCTAAATTGAGATTGCCACTTGAAGAACACAAGAACATTCCTAATTTAATTAGTTCATTGATTAGAAAGACCGGACTTACAGATTGTGCTGATTTAATGATTGGAAATGAAGACGTTAAAGGTATTTCTGGAGGAGAAAAGAGAAGACTTACGATTGCCATTCAATTATTGAACCGGTCAAAGATTTTATTTCTTGATGAACCTACCTCTGGTCTTGACTCTGCTACGGCTACAAGTATTTTGCAATTGTTAAAGGACTTGGCCCAACACAATGACTACACAGTGGTTTGTACTATCCATCAACCCAACCAAGATATGTTAAGCATGTTCCAGAACATCTTACTTCTTGGTAGAGGTGGTAAAGCTCTCTTCAATGGTGCACCTTCGAAGATAAGCTCTTATTTTGAAAGCATAGGATACCCTATTGTTGGAGCTGATTCCATTCTACAAGCTGCTCAATTGAAGAAAGACAACCAATCTGATGCTGGGGTGAGTAACAATAATATTGCAGATGCTATGCTTGATTTGGTAGGGAAACAAATCAATGAAACCCTTGAAGACTCCCAAAAACGGGTAATTGAACTTGCTAAGATTTGGTGTCAAGAACAAACCAATTTTTCACTAAAAACCACCGCCAAAGATCTATTAATAGAAGAGTCCCCTACCACCAAGTTGTTTCCTAGTTCACAGTTTGAAAGGAAGAGAAACCCTATGTTTTCACAAATCACCACACTTACTAGGAGACAGTTTGTTAACTCCATACGGTCGTTTGACGTTGTGTTTGCAAGGTACGTGCTGGTTATATTTTTGGCCATTATCTACGTATTATTTTTCACTCCACTTCGTCTGACTCAAGATGGAATCAATAACCGGTTGGGTCTCGTGCAAGAAGTTCTACTCTTGTACTATGTTGGTTTAGTGAACAATCTTTCGTTATATCCGTTCGAAAGAGACCTCTTCTACACTGAATACAGAGATGGTATCTATGGGGCTGGTGAGTTCATGGCTGCATATGCTATTAATGAATTTCCGGCAGAATTCCTTCCCTCAATTGTGTTTAGCGTGTTATGTGTGTTCTCCATTGGGTTACCTAGATCGAATGAAATGTTTTGGAGCTTCTTTATATGTTCCTTTGTGGTGATTCTGTGTGGTGAATCCTTAGGTATCATGGTTAACTCGGTCTTCAACCACTTGGGATTGGCAACAAACTTGCTATCTTCATTGGTAATTGTGGCTATCTTCATGGGTGGTACAATGTCGTTGCAGTTACCTCCATTCTTTAAAGCCTGGAACTACATTAGTCCTTTGAAATATGCTTCGGAAATTTTAATGAAGAAGATCTTCCATGAGAGTACGACATTCAGTTGTTCAGTGGGAAAAGTCACTGACGACTTCAGTTCTTGTACTTTAACCTCGGGTCCTATCGTGTTGGAAAATTACGGATTTGTTCATCAATTGCCTGCTTTTTTTGGTGGCTTAATTGCTTGTCTTGTGCTCTACAGAGTGGTAGCAGTACTCTCAGTCTTTATTAGAACCAAGTACTTCTTCCGTTAGTTTTGCACCTAAGTTTTTTGTACTCCAATGGGATGATCCGGTGGCATATCAGATGATTACCAGCATTTTCATCATGTTAAACTTGGGTTGTCTAGCAGAACACCTAAAACAAACACTATATTTCATAAATCTTTATGTTTGTTTTTGGGTTCACGCACGGCCCTTGGATTAGAATATAATAGACATTTGGTACTTAAGATGACTACAACTATATGTGTCTGTCAAGTATTGTGAAGTTTCCCTTGTGAGTCTTGTCAGTGAATTGAATAGATTGGTTGGTGAATTGGTATTTGCGCCTTTGCTTTCAACGATGACAAGAAAACAAAGGTGATTAATTCCATTGTCAGCAAGCAAGTAAGCACATAAGAAAGGAAGAGATAAAAGTAGCAAGCAATTGACAGGCATAAGGAAAACTTTGTATATTGAAGGAAGAGACCTAAGTATATCATTTAAGAACTATATGTGAACATGGACCACAGTCATTAAGTGTCGGATATGCATACCTAATTCCGACATCAAAACCGTTTGAATAAACTAATGCACGCGGTGTTATATGCAGAATATTTTTTTAACAGTTGTGGTTAGTCATAGTGAGGATACTATGTTATTGTTAGTATAATCATGAACATATTAGAACGCATGTCTCATACAAAATGCCAGGGTATATTTCCACTCATCCTTTTTGTATGTATTTACGTGTGCATGTATTTATGATAGTATTTAGGTATACATGGTGAAGTACTATATAGATAAATGTGTGTTTATGAATATACCCTTGATTAGATACGATATGTATACACATATGTGTATACACATGCTTATATACGATGAAGACATACACACATACACAAGTAAAATATAGATGTAATTCATAAGTGTATAATAGAAATATATTTTTTGGCTTGGTGCGGATTTGTATACCAGTCATCCTTCATAGGCGAAATTTTCCTCACCAAAAGTGATCCCCTTTTCTTTCAAACCAATATACAAATTTAGTGGTCAAAAGGTTAGCAAATTATTGTTTAAAAAGCTACTTGATATCGGAAGACGCACATACTTCTTTGTTTACGTTTACGAAGACCCACCTCGTCATTCGTATATTGATAAGTGTACATATTTACCCTCGTATACATCAAGACTCATATACCTTTTTCCCCACTCACTATGCATAAAGACGGCCATATAGTAAAGAAACTTGGATCATCACAAGATGAACCTCAAAATACAGCTCTGGCCCCCCCTCCCTTGGTGACATCTTTATTTACGCCAACCACATCGCCCCAATCAAACTCCGTACAATCAACAGCGGCCAGTAAAATCTCAAAAAAGTCACTGACAAGTTCCAGAAGAATGTCCAATGAAATGGCCTTTGCAATTAAAGATTTACTCCAAGATAATGATGATACTTCGCTCCAGATCTATAAAATGTACCAGCATAAAAACTATCTACCCCACAACCAACGTATACTGAATATCGCATGGAGAATCCAAAACAGAAAGTTGATGCGGGGGTCTCGAAGAACCATGTCGATGCCCACAACGTCAAGGTCTAGCATGCACATGACGGGTTCGTCGTCAACGTCCACAAATCTACAATACGCCTCCCCCCTGGGATCGAACCTGTCACAGCCCTCGCCTCTGAGGAAACCATCCAGTAACGTTGCCAGTGGCAACAACGTCAATAATATTAATGAAGGGACTTTCAACTCAAACGATCCAAGCGTGGAAGAGTTTGATTATGTGGCACATATCAGACGTATTTCTCAAGCAGCAGATTTCGCCGGTACCGGCGGTGGCACAGCAGGAACCGGAACCGGAACAGCACCAACAACAACTTCCTCATTTAACAGTACAACTCCCCTTAAAACGTCCCCAACAAGCTTCCCTTCGCATCAGGTGTCACCTCCGACTCATTCCAACGTGGACCTTTCGGGTGCCCCACGGCCGAAGCTAGAAACCCCTTCCACTACTGCTACTGCCACCACCAGTACGTCAGACCAGTTAGCAGGTTCCAATTTCCTTTCGTCATACATATCGTCCCTTGAGTCCACTCTCAAACGAGACTACGATAAGGAAGACATCAAATCAGAATCCGTGGACTCCAAGAGTCCGCCAATAGCACATGTTGGTGGTAACAGAAAGGGATCGGAAACCAAGCGAATCCTTCAATGTACAAACTGTTGGACCAAATCCACTCCACTCTGGAGGAAATCAAATGCTGGAGAGCTATTGTGCAATGCCTGTGGATTATTCTACAAATTACACGGAGTGCTCCGTCCTTTGAACCAACGCAACAATAATAATATCAACAACAATCATGCAACTCATATGGGACATACTGGATCTACCAATGCTTCCGCAACACTGTCAGCATACTCTCGAGACAAAAGATGGGATGTGGACATGGAAACAGACACTCCACTATCAAGGTCGCTTCCAACAGGTATGGTAAACGACAATGGGATTGCTTTAGGGATGTCCATGACTATGAGTCAGGGCCCAGAGTTCCAAGCAGCCAACGGGAACGTGGATGAAATTGATAAATTGTTGAACATCAATTTATTTCAAAGTGAATCCTTCACTATAGGAGGAAACAGTGACCAGAATCCCATCGACAACAGCATTAACAATAATAGCAACGGTGGTGCTGTGGACTACTCACATATGTCGACATTCGGAGACGAAATACTATTTGATCAAGTAATGTCTCTGGCAAGTGGGGGTTCAGGTATGGCCCCTACCACCGGTAACGGAGCAACGGAAATGGACTCTAGTTGGAATTGGTTAGACTTTGAACCTGCTGCTACCAATGGGTAAATTTGCCCCGTCCTTCCCGTATTTAGGTGATTTTCATACTATACCCTTATATATTCAATGAACGTGATGAACATTTAGCCACTAGAGCCATTATGGCTCCATATCCTCGTAGTTATATAGAAATTCTATTTTCGTTTACAGTAACCCAATACGGACAGGACATACCGCGAGATCCTTATCAAATTAGAAAACTGAGTGCGCCCACCGTTATTGGAGTGTCGTACCATCAAGTTGTAGCCGCATGTCACGGCCACGGCACTGAGCAATTAAAGCGTGGAGTTGGCTTGGTGAGCAAGTTATATAGATCGGGCCACGGCACAGTGGCAATGGTCTGATCATAATGGTGCAAATATTGAGCCAATTATCTGTCTGTTTAGTTGTCTAACTTATTCCTAGGACTTGTGACTTTCGTTTCCGAGGATTCGGATCCAACAGTGCCTTAGTGATATCAAACTCTTTAGCCATTGCTTCCACATGATTGTTTTGCCAATTACGCAAGACCTCTAGAGCATTGATTAGAGATTGGTTGGAGATATCTGACGGCTGGAGAACTTGTAAGTGATGGAAAGTAGGATCATACACATCTCGTAAAGCACGAGCTTCTCTAACAATTATGCTATCGTTTTCGTGATCTATCCTAGCATCTATCCCTTCTTGTTTAATCATATCTTTGATTACGTCATCAAAAGTCTCATATACATCAGTCAGTTGTGGAAGTTGTTGTTGGAGCCACCAGTGTATTCCTTGGCGAACTCCATGTTGGTCCAACACACTATCTATGGACACACTGGTATTCTCGTGATGGTTTACTACGCTTAAAACCAGAAGCTGTATGAGTTTCCATGTCATTGGCCCGTTAAGTCTTTCATATTGGTCTCTATATTTGCAATAGGTTTCAAAGGTTCCAAACGCAAATAGCTCCAAGGTTTTGCGATCGGCTTCGTCTGCTTCGTCACAAAGATCCACAAAGTTGAAGTTACCAGGCGCCACTATGTATTCCTGAATATCCATGTTTCAGTATCTTAGTAGTGTCATTAAAGTGTGGAGAGATTTTATGGTGGTAACGATTTTGAAGGTATACGGTTCAATTGTGCTTCGCACGACCGTGTACCCTACCATTAACTCAATAGCTGTGGCTTACTTTACTGTAATCTCCGGATAAAGAACTCCGAGAATCATATCCAAAAGTTCAAGTACAACAAGTTTGTTTAACTCCGGATATGTCAATAATTGTAAACGATTTCTAAAGAACTCATTTAAATCTGTTGACGTCTCTTCTTGGTAATAGAAAGATGATGGAGCTAACTTTGCAAATGTTTCAGCAATAGAGTCCATCATTTCTGAAAAAGAAGGACTATCCTCCATTGGCTCATTACCCTTATTTTCCTTTCTAAAATTGAATATGGCTTCTCCCAAAGCTGACATGATAGTACAAGATAAGCCTGGAATATCTAAGGTTTCAACGAGACCTCGGAGATACGAGATCAAAATCGCATTGACTTTCTGTTGTGTAAAAGTACCCAACTCCACTATACCTCGACAAAACAGTAAGGATGACGCTAGTAATGGCTGTCTTGTAGAAAATTCTGTAACCAAATCCACCAAAGCAAATGCTTGCAGTCTAAGAAGATCAATACTGGAAGGGGTAGTAGAGCTTGAAGCCATAATGACGTTGTATAGCTTAAGACACATTTGCTTCGCTCGATCTTTAATAGAGATAAACAGTGCTGTTTCTTTGGTACGGTTCTTTATTCGTGGGAGCACTTGTGTGTATATCTGCTTTATTAGAAACTCAGGTGACGAGAGCACATCGAGTGTTTTCTGGAGAACAAGGTCTCCGAGAAGACTAGAAACAAAGCTCAACACCAATGGTGAAGTTAAAGGTGAATCGAAATCAGGGAGAATTGCCTCTAATAGCTTGATACTCAATATTTCCAAGTATGTATTCCCGTTATTACCATCGTCGAAATAAGCGTGATTCGTCTTTAAGTATCTTTTAATAATCTCTTCATCGTCATTTCGGCCAATCAAACCGGTGCTCTTAAAATCCACTATCAATTGAAGGCCATTATCGGGGTTCTTCGGCACCAATCGCTGGAAATGAGCATGCAATATCCGACAACACTCCTCTCCCAACACTACATAATCCGTACTCTCCAGAGTTAGCCTTCCACAAACATTACCAATGACATCACTTATTATATGAAACAAAGTATGCTCAAACTCAAGGTCATTGGTGTTAAGTTTCTTACTATACCAAGAATCAACATATTCCACTATTAAGCCCGCAACAAACAAGTTCAATACCATGTTTAAATTGGCATCCTCCACAAGTTTAGGCACTTGCTTCACCACAGCAGCAGTTCGCCGCAGCAGCAGCAGCAGCTGGTATCTCTTATTACTGGCAAACATCTGGTATAGAAATTGCCAATCTGGCTGTTGTAGTGGATCGAAATCTTCATCATTGGTTGGTGTTCGGGTGTCCTTGGGTTTCTTCACCCCCGTGACAGTACTTCCGGTCGCGTTCTTTGGCCGTCGTTTCTCGTATTTGTTGCCTTTTAGTTTTGCTCCGGCGCCCACAATCCGGCCCGACTTCTGTTTGTTCATGTTGAAGTTACGTAATGACCAGTAGTAATTTATAGTATGTGTGTTTGCATTTGATAAACGAAATGTGGAGATACCGGGTCCATACACGACCTCAATTTTAAATGTGTTGTACACGACTAAATAAAGAAGTTGAAAAATGCATCTACAAAGATTATCATTCATGTTGTTACTTTATTCCATTCTTGTTCTAATTGAAAGTTGTCTCGGTTATTGATACTGCATTTGGCACAAGCAAAGATTTTATTCCACTGTTGTCATCATGATAAAGAGACTGGGTATTAGAATGCTAAGCACCGAGTGCAAAAGCCGGTTTTATCCGTTGAATGAAAGTTATGAGAAGCTTAGACATATACATTTCCCCGGAATAACCCCATTTATCCGAGGGGAAGAGATCCAAAAAGCAATAGTGAGTGCAAACTTGGACTTTAAGAATATAGAGGGAAAGATCCGTAGACAACAAAAGGCAGCAACAGCCGAAGGAGTAGTCATTAATGAATATGAAACTACATTATTGGAACAAATATTAGCCATGAGACCTCATCCCACTTTGCTTACATTTGAATTCGATAATGTGTATACGGGAGGTAAGCAAATGAAACAAGATCCAAATATAAGTGAACTTATTAAGGGCTATGAAGACATGGGATGCTCTTATCATCAATTAGAAAGAGGGGGTCAAGTCACATGGCATGGTAAAGGACAATTAACAGCGTATACCATATTGGACTTGAAACAATTTAAAAATTTAACTGTGAAATGCTTTGTGGATTCTGTTCTTCTTAAGGCTGCACTGACAACTTTGTCTAAGAACTATCACATCCAAACTTCTACGCATTCAGATAGCCCAGGATTGTATGTGGCTAATGGAGACAAGATTGTTAGTGTGGGATGTAATATCCAACGAGCCATATCATCTTATGGGATTGGCATGAACATAAATCCAGAAATGACGTTTTTAAATACCTTTACCATGTGTGGATTGGAGGGAATTCAAGCTACCTCGGTAGCGAAGGAAACAGGAATGCAACCATCAGTTAAAGAAATAGCAGATCAATATGCTAAAGAAGTAGCATTACTTCTCGGTATCAAAGTTGTGGAGCATATGAGCGGAGCAGAGTTAGAAGTATAATAGACCTCTTGTAATTAGTAGCATTAGACACTCTGAATTAAGTAGCTGGTTCCGGATTACTTCTTTCGATTAAGGATAGCAGATATTGTAGACGCTCTCTTTTATTCCGAAGAAACTTGTATCGTTCTATTTTCTTGTCATCAGTAGTCAATTTAGACAATTGTTCATCCGAAAGCGTTGTATAGGGAATACCTACTAATCTACCTCTTATAAGTTCTCTTTGACCTAACAAGTAGTCTCTTCTTTTACGACACTTGTCCAAACTTTTGCGAATCATTACCAATCTGCTCTTCAATTGAGGCTCAATAAGTCGTATAGCACTTTCTCTGGCATCTGTGACGTCCAGTTCAGGTACGAGTCCGTATATTTTACGAGTGTAGAACATACGAGAGAGGCCAGGAACTGCTTCTGTAGCATTCTCTAAAGTTCCATTCGAAGTCTGGAGTAAATTTAAGCATGATCTCAATCTACTGGTACAGTTGTCCAAGTTACTCATATCAATATGTAAGGGTTTACTAAAGAAAACAGTAGTACTGTAATGGTGTTTACATTTTGATTTCAAGATGACTCGGTATTATTGTTACGCAAAACTAAAATCATCCTTATGTAATTAATTACGTAAGATGAAAATATACGCTGAATATGGTAACAAAAACGTGTCTAGATTTATACAATCGTACATTGTATTAGTCTAACTACTAGTTAGCCTTACAACTAAACCCCATATAATAGCTGTCCTCTTTGTTTTAGACAGTAGTCCGAGGCAAGTACTAACATTAACTACTATTACACAATCTGATCACGACACTTAACCTAGTGGCACAAAAATGCTCAACTGCATTACAAAGCCAATAAACTCAACGACTAACCATTACCTTAACGGGTATGTATATAATAATTTCTTGAGACAATCTACTGTTATGTGAATTCTACCAAACCATTATACTATACATAAGCAGTACCATATAATAGCCCTTATTCCTATTTTGCTTTCGTGTGTGGATAGATGGTAGCGCCCCGAATTATTGTTTGTTTCAAAAGCGAAAGTGGCCTTGAATAAATATACAGTAGTGTATTCTATAGCTTTAACCCTACTATAAACATTGAAATAGTAATCATCACTATCCCTTAATAGTGAAGGCAGGAAATACTTAGACTACTTTGGAAATTGTACGTGGTTTTTTTCCCGGAACTTTTTGGCCTTCTCCATCAGATTTTACTATAAGGAGCAACTTTATCTTGGATCCGCTACCATCAGGTGCCTGATCCACTTGCCACAAGAGGTAATTTGATGGGAAGAAATATAGATGGCTGTGTCTAGTGACATACAGTTTGATTTGGTAGCCACGTCTCCTCTGAAACGGATGATGTTTGCTACTACCAATAGTAATAATAAGAGCGTAACAGGATCGGAATCAGGATCAAGATCGGGGCTGAATCTAAATACGAATTCAAACTCCCTTTCAAGTTTAAATTCTACCTCCAGTTCCAGTTCCAGTTCAAGCTCTAATCATAATGAAGAATCACATGTTTCAAGCGGAAGGAAACGGTCTAACTCACAGTCTCACGTGGTAGCTATGCCAACAGGTATAGGATCTCATGGCCATTTGGTTAATATTCAAGAAGATGGTTTGGAAACTATAATGAGTGATACCAGTCCCTTAGGTAGACGTGATAGTTT
Organism: Lizanozyma spartinae; assembly: GCF_019049425.1. Taxonomy (NCBI): domain Eukaryota; kingdom Fungi; phylum Ascomycota; class Pichiomycetes; order Serinales; family Debaryomycetaceae; genus Lizanozyma; species Lizanozyma spartinae. Next base: position 152,215 of record NW_025065062.1, read on the forward strand.
TGAAGCCTGTAATGGAGTTGTCACTGATAATACTAGTAATGAATCGTCGTCTGATGAATCCAACATAACACCTGGTCACCTTAATAATGGTTATGGGAACTACAATGGAATTAATTCTGGTTTGAACATCACTGGCCAAAGAAATACAAAGAATACATCAAGTTCAGCAGAAGCAGCAGCAGTACCACCAATATCAACCACGACTCCTTCGAATTCTGTCCGTGCTAAGGAAAAACCCTCTTCCGGTTCTTCGAAAGTAGCTTCAAACTCTCAGGTTTTACATGAAGGTTCTTCAAAAGAGGGTAAGCGTACAGCATGCGAATATATGGTGACTTTGGTCCTGTTGAATGATACATTTGTTAAGAAACAATTGCACGTACCATATTATCCTGAAACAATGAAGTTGGGACGTCCTATAGGAGCAAAGATCAAGCCAGATGTGAATAATGGGTACTTTGACTCAAGAGTTCTCAGTAGAAATCACGCTGATCTTTACATAGATCCCACGACTGGAGATCTTATGCTTAAAGATTTGAATTCTTCTAATGGTACATTTGTTAATGATGTTAAACTAGGAGCAGAACCAGTGGCGTTGCAAATTGGTGACACCGTTCATCTTGGGTTCAATATTCAGGCTGAATCTAATCATAAACAAATCTCCGTCAGAGTAGAGAACATCAACATAATCACCAATTACATGGGCAACAATATGATGTGGAATGATAAGAGATCGAAACATGTTGAATATGTGAGGAATATTTATAACCAATTGTGTACTATGGAAAAGGAGGAAACACCAGAAGAGGTAGTGGAGTCATTTTCATCATCCAAACGAATGGTAACATTTGACAATGCATTATTTGGAGATATTAATCCCAAATTTGAGGATAACTTGTTGGGTCTCTTTAATAAAAATGGAGCTGGTTTCTTCAATAACTCACAGATTATCAATAATACTGCATTAGAAGGTGTTTTAAATATTTTAACTCTAAGTTTGAGTGAGGTGAGACAACAGAATAATACCCTTAAATCTCTTGAAAGCTATATCAGGAAGTATCTGACACAAACAGACATCCTCGTGCAACGTCACATTGATGATATCACCAACCGAAAGTTTCACGAAATGGATATCAGTTTTAATAAGGAGAGACAACATCATCGCAGTATGAAGCTGGAGTACAAGCATTATAAGGAGGAAGCAGAAGGCAAGATAGACATATTGAAGAATGAGAACATTGAACTTAGTAATGAAGTAGGAGAATTGAAAGATACAATTCTAATGCTCCAACAGATGATGTCATCGTCTTCTAAATCATCTTCAGAAAAGGAAAAGACAAAGGAAGGTGAAACGGTGACTGAAATAAATTCCGAATCCAATTTCAACATTCCCAGAGATACTTTAACTGCTGCAACTGATCCAGTGGAATGTTTAGACACCCTTGCAGCACAGTTAAGTGAAGTTATTGAGAAACCAAAGGATGTTGATGATGATGACATCGAGGTCCACCAGTTGGAGCATCTTCTGAATAGTAGTGAAGCCCTGGAAGATAGAGATGATTGTATAGCTAAAGAAGTGGAGCAGACTCGAAGCCTGACGTCTACACCACCGCAATCGGCGTCTTCGTCATCATCGATAACGGGAACTACATCTCGAACCCATGCTGCCGTTTTGGGTATTTCAGCTGTCCTTATAAGCGTACTAATCCACCGTCTCTCTCAATAGGACGCGCAAGATTGTTAATTTTAATTAGAAGGAAAGGTAGCACTATATATAGTTCTTAAAAATTGGTGTTCGGGTGTTGTATATGTCAATCACATGACTCAACTAGGTACTACATGGAGTGGAACTTTGAAGTTTTCTACTTTCATATTAGTTAAAAATCTTCCCAATAGCAAGGAAAATCTTTACGGTTTCTTGTTTTGCTATACTTTTAAAGTTTCTTGACGTAGTTTATGCTATTACATCTGTTCACTTTACCCCGGTATAAATTTACCCTCGGAAAGGCCTCGAAAATTGTTGCGATTTATTCACTAATGTTAGTTTCAAAATGAACTGATTTCCTTTTTACCAGTTCTTCCTTTACATCCACGAGCTCGTATAATTTGTGATGAGTCTTATAAAAAGCGTATCAGGTATTGGTGCTAGGCGCCAGTTATCGATACTCTCGATCCCTGCGTTGCTTATGGTGTTCTCCAAAGAGAATCGGTTGGCAGACTTAATGGAGCAAGGGAGGCTTCATTACAACGATTCAAATACAGCACTTAACAAGGAAAACAAACAAGCTAAGCCATATTTTGAGCGAAGGGAACCTGATTATCCTGATCATATACCATTGACTCATTTAGAAAGGTTAGGTATGATAATTGGATCACTGATAGGATCATATTTCCATCCTGAAAGAAATGAATTTATTGTGGGGTTAGGTGAATCCACAGCTTTCCCATTTATATTGAAGAAATTACAACATCAAATGCTTTCAGATCCAGTGGGAAGAAGAATATTACGAGAACGTCCTCGAATGACTCTGACGTCTTTAGATTTAGATTATCTCCGGTCCCTACCTGCTAATACTTTAGGACGTACATATGTGGAATGGCTTGATAAGGAAGGAGTAAGTCCGGATACTCGTGTGGCAGTTCGCTACATTGATAATGAAGAGTTGGCTTATGTTTTTCAAAGATATAGGGAATGCCATGATTTCTATCATGCTATTACTGGACTTCCTATTATTATTGAAGGAGAAATTTCAGTTAAAGTTTTGGAATACTTCAATATTGGTATTCCTATGACTGGGTTAGGTGCAGCTTTTGCACCTTTACGGTTGAAACCTAAACAGAAGGAACGTCTTTATTCGATATATTATCCTTGGGCTATCCGTAATGGTTTACGTTCTAAACCATTGATCAATGTATTCTGGGAAGAATTATTAGAAAGAGATGTTGACGAGCTTCGTAATGAGTTGGGGATAGAAGCTCCACCCGATTTAAGAGAACTTCGTCGTCAACAAGGGAAGAAACTGGGGTCAAAGTCGGCAAGAAAAAGTGCAAAATGAAGAAATCAAATAATTTTTCACATGTACATAGATATATTATACGATATGAATTAGTGTCAATATTGATGCAATTATCTACTTCTTTAATGCAAAAGAAGAAACTGTTATGCAAGTATATCTTAAAATGTCCTTTGACGCATTCAATCACTCATTTGATTATATACCGGAATGAATTGGTAGGTGAAACTAGATGGTCAACTATCAACATTTGAGATGATTGCTGTTGAAATGATACTTGGAAAAGTGATTACTTGTTTTCATTGAACTATTCCTTTAAAAAGTGTCTAAAATATGTCACAATTGGTTTACAAATTTTTTTTGAAAAAGGCATGTAAAGATAACTACTAATTGAAGAGGCTTTTTCTGGGTTGCCTTATTGTTCCTGATGGGACGGCTGACACTACTAGTGCTATCACTTTTCTGAAGCTCGTACTAACTATCTTCAGGTAGCAGCGGATAAATTGCTCCAGATTGGTCCATCGGAGGATCCATACTTCGAGCCTATACCAGAGAACGAATTACACTTTTATCAAAGGAAAGGGGCAGTTAGAAAACGGAAACTTCCAGACATAATTCCTTCCAGTGATTTGAAGATCCTTGAATCAGTTAAACGGAAAGCCTACCGATTAGATTTGCAATTGAGTTTATGTGGACTTCGTCTTGGATGGGCTGGAGTTATTGGGTTACTTCCATGGATTGGAGACGCTATTTGTTTCTGTCTTGCGCTTCAATTGATCAAGAAAGCTGACTCAATTGAAGGAGGATTACCTCCTGCATTGAAGCAGAAGATGACTGCTAATGCTATGATTGATTTTGGGTTTGGATTGGTGCCCATTGTGGGGGATTTGATTAACATCATCTATAAGTGTAACTCTAGAAACTTTATACTTTTAGAAAAGTATTTGGTTGAAAAGTATACGGCGCAGGTGCCGGTTAAAGTCGGCACCAGTGGAGCCGATGGAGCAGCTCCTAACGAAGGGAAGCCGCCTCTACCTCCAAGGCTTGAACCCTAGACTTGAATTGATCTATGAATTGAATTATTTGATCCAATTTCATCAACTGGCCCTCAATGGAGTCACATTGGTTTAATAACTGGTCGGTGTGCTTCAATTCGTTATCTATAGATAGTTCATCGCTTAGGAAAGTATCTATAAGGGATTTTTTATGCATAAGAGCATTGTAAGTTGTGTCACTTAAATTTTGAAGATGGTCTTTTATCTTAAACATTAAATAGTCATACTTTAAACATAGATCTTTAATGTTTAATGGATCATCCGTTGCTTGTGGATCTAACTGTTCAGGTATTGTGGAACTCATACGGTGATAGTGTGTTAGGTAATCTATAAGCAGTAAATGGATGTTAACGCCACCAACAGACTAAGATGAAGAGTTGTTTTTGACCGGGAGTTTATAGTCGAATGCGAAATTACTTCGGAACTTACGAGTGAATCATGTATCGAACAATTTGTGTATTAAAGTAAAAAGATACATGCATAACTCGGGAGTGGCTGTAGATACACAGGGAACATTATGGATTCGTATATTTACAGTGCTTGTATTACTACGGATATTGTTACAACTGCTTCTACTGCAGAGTCAGGTAACAATTCGTACATATGAGCAATTATTGTACCTCCTATTATTACTACTTTATGCTTGTAAATTGTCTAAACTACAGTCTACTTGTAATAAATTACCTCTATCTGTGTGTCTGTTTGATTACATATCTGTCCGTATATCTGCACGTCTGTGCTTCTATCTATCTGCGTTTCTGCCTTCTGTGTAGCTGTCTTCCTGCCTTCTTCTGCCACCCTTCCGTTGCACCTTTGTTGATATCGCACACTTTTTTTCCAGCAAACGGGGAAACAAACTCGACACTCTCTTCCTTAGCCATGTCGTATTCCATTTCCAAGATCAACCCTAAGTTGTTACGGCGTATATGTATGTCCCTTTATTGGCACCGGAATGATATTATGAACTATGATAGTGGATAAAAGTAATTCAATTGTGATCCATCATATGTGACGAATCATATTGATACCATTTATGGCCTATCATTTGTGATGTATCATATTCGAATATATAATATCATTCCCTTTCCGTTCACCTACTAACCCCTTTAGACCGTGCTTGTCGTCCAACACTTCAAGAACCAAATTTGGCATTAAACCTTGAAATATGTGATTGGGTTAATGCTAAACAAGGATCGGCTCCAAGAGAAGCTGCTATTGCTGTTGTCAAGTTGATTTCTCAAAGAGACCCTCAAACTTCGGAATTGGCCATTGCCCTCTTAGATAATCTTGTTAAGAACTGTGGGTATCCATTTCATCTTCAAATTTCTAGAAAGGAGTTTTTAAATGAATTGGTTAAAAGATTCCCTGAATCTCCTCCAATTCGTTATAATCGAGTTCAAAGATTGGTCTTAGCCCAAATCGAAGAATGGTATCAAACTATTTGTAAGACTTCCAAATATAAGGAAGATTTCACATATATTAGAGATATGCATAGATTATTAAGTAATAAGGGGTATGTGTTCCCTGAAGTCAAAGTGGAAGATGCAGCCGTATTGAATCCATCTGATAACTTGAAATCTATGGAGGAATTACAAAAGGAAGAAGCAGTGGTTCATTCAGCTAAATTACAAGAATTGATTCGTAGAGGTAGACCTCAAGATTTACAAGAAGCCAATAAGTTGATGAAGATCATGGCCGGCTTTAAGAATGATAACGTTGAAGAAAATAAGAAGCAATTGACCAGTGATGTTTCTCGTTTGAAACGGAAAGTTGAAATCTTGGATGAGATGCTTGTTACTGTTGAATCATCATCTGGAATTGTTGAAGATTCAAATGAAGCTGCTATTGAGTTATATGCTTCAATAAAATCTTCTCAGCCAAGTATCACCAAGATTATAGAGGAAGAGCAAAATGAAAGTGGAGGAAACTCAGATCATATTCAAACTTTACTTGTTCTTAATGATAACATCAATGTTGTTATGAACAAATTCCAATTATTACGTAAGGGTAATGTTTCTGAGGCTTCTAATTTGAAAATTACATCTCTGGGTTCCGGTTCTAATGGTGGTGGAAGTGCTAATGATTTGAACTTGATTGACTTTGACGATGATGCTCCAATTAGTAGTGATTCCAAAGATGATCAAGGGTTTAATGATTTATTGAACGATTTATCTTCATTATCCTTTTCCTCCAATGCCACCTCCACTACTAATACTAATCCATTGAATTTATATGGTAGTGGAGGGTCCATTTCACTTGGTTTACAACAACCAAAGCCAACACCTCCATTACCAAGTTCCACCAATAATAATAGTCTTAATTTGTTGGGAGATTTGAATTCACCTTCACCACAATTACAAAGTAACCAATCGTCTTCCTTGGACCCATTTAATCTTAATTTCCCATCTTCAACGCCTACTACTATCACCACTCCCCAATCAAACAGTACCAGAATTATCAATGAATCGGATAAATTAAAAATTGAAGTCAACACTTTAGATTCAACCAGTACCAGCTTTAAAGGTGATGCTTTATTTTCCAATAATTCATTTATGAACACTTATGAAGACTTTAAATTCTTATTGGCTGTTCCCAAATCATGTACTTTGAAGTTGGAGGCTCAATCTTCCAATGTCTTGAGAGCTGGAACCAATAAAGGAGTTTCCCAAAGGTTTATTATTGAAAACCCCAATAATAAACCATTGAAAATTAAGTGGAAGGTTGAATATTCCTGTAACGGACAAAGATTCGAAGAGACTGGTGTGTCAACCTTATAAACAATTATAGAAACAATCAATTAATATTTTTAAGAATAAAGAAGAATAAAAGTGAATGAACAAAGAAGAATAAACCCAGCTATTTAAGGCTTCACCAAAATATCATCAACAACTACAATCACATAATCTTCCAACCCAGTGGCCCTTTTAATTTCAATGACCTTTGCTTGTTGTACTCCGTCAATGAATACCTTACTGTCCTCAACAGAGACCTTATTGTCCATGTAGTTATGTTCAAGCTTGAGCTTGTGTCCCAAAGCAATGTGAGCTTTGATGAAGTCATTCAAGTTGTGTTTAGCATCTTCCTCGGTATCTACAGCAAGTGGATACTCCCAAGGCTTTTTGGTATACTTATCAAAAGCCAGATCCAATGGAGCAAACACAAAAGTATGGTCATTCTTTGACTTATTTTGCTTCATCAACTTCTTGTGGTGACCTTTACAGTGCTTGCTTCTCTTAACATTTTGATGAGCGACATTTAACTCTGCTACATCAAAGTCTCTTAAATAGTTGGCGAAAATGGTTAATTTGGGCATCGTGTCTAATAAGGTGTTAATAGCCGAGGTTTCACCGTCACCAATGAAATCATCATCGGCTTTAGTAGAAACAGTTTCTGTGCCAACTTGGAGTAACTGTTGAGTCCTTTGAACAAGAGATGAAAGAACATCTTCAATGGAAGGCACAAACGACAAATCTCTCTTGGAAATGGTAGCATAGACAACAGGAATGTCGTTGCTGTCAGAAGAATCTCTCTTTGTAATAAGTTTCTTGAGATCAACGACATTCTTTGGTTCTCTTTTAACTGGAATAAACTTGTGAATATCAACGACATTCTTGGCCTCTCTCTTTGTAGGAACCAATCTATGAATATCAACGACATTCTTGGCTTCCCTTTTAGTGGGAACAAACTTATGGATATCAACGACATTCTTAGGTTCTCTTTTACCAATAGCAGTCAAAGCTTCAAGGTCACCTCTCTTACTGTAAACGGCATATGCAGTAGCAACAGCAGGATCAGAAACTACGCTGACATCACCTCTTTTGTTAATGGTGAATTCAATCAAAGGTTCAGCTTGGTTGTTTGCTCCAAAATCATAGACCAAGTTCTCGTCGTCAACTGCTCTCTTAAAAACTTCAACTGAAAAGTGAGCCTCTGCATCTTCGTCTTCCTTCCGGGAAACTAAAGACGATACAACGATCTCTTCCGAACCGTCGTCTCTCTTGCGAACAAAGATTCCGTATTCAGCAGCATCTCTTTTAACAACTGTCAAAAGCACGTCATCTTCTGCTCTCTTGCTAATAGTTCCAGAGCCATAGAAGATTTGGACTGGTTCCTCAACAATATCATCTTCCTCTCTCTTGGAAATGGTACCGTAAGCCACTTCAATTTCAGAGTCTCCTTCTCTGTTAACTAGCTGTGGTTCAAGCTCCGTGCCAATAGCTGCAGCCTGTGCAACCACAGCTACAGTCAAGCATGCAGCAACTCCAAATGAAGACTTCATGTTATAGTGTTTATTGTTGTCAGTAGTATCGTAAGGGAGATGGAAGAGACGGAAAAGTACTTGGTGATACTTTGAGGGTATTTTTATTTGAAAACAAAAGGGGCTGCTTATGTAAGGAACAGACTTTAGTAGAATTGGGGCTGACAACTACAGTAGAAATTTCTGGGGCTGCAGTGCATTGCATAGAGCGTTCACTTACACATATGTACGTTAGGGCCACGACATGAAAATTTTCAATACTATTATATGGGGTTCTTAATTTGTCAACCGATCCTTTCTAGTCCGGCTTGACCCGATCGATTTCAAACTATAGTGGTTTTTAATCTAATCATTTCTGGCAACAAATGTTTATACAACTGGCAAGTTCACTGGGTAAGCATGGTAGTGCTTCATGCACGAATACCATCCAAATGCTTAGAAACTTTATGTACATGTAGGAATAGCACGGTGCAACCGCACAGCTTAAGATGTCCCATAGGATAACTACTAATCCACGGGCCCAAGAAGGCATCGGTAGGCTTAGATAATGCGAATGTCGTACAATCAAAACTACAAGGCTTAGCAGGAAGAAACTGGGTTAAGTGCGACACGGGTTACCTTATTAAGAAGCGTCACCTTCTACAATCACCCCACACTAACTGGGACCTCCTTCATACCAAACAGTATACTTTGCACTTTATTGATCAGTATATATTGACCATTCATATACATGCTAGACTTCTAAACAAAGCTCATAATATTCAACCTCATAAACCCATAAAAAATTCGTAACAATCATCAACATTTTCGTCTTCATCATCATAAACTTAACCAAAATCATGGTCTAATTCGAATGCTTTTTAGATAGCTTTTCTCTTCTCTGTTCTCTAAACTTGTCCCTTACTTGATCTTTTCTATTTCTTTCGAAATCAATACGAACTCGTTCCAATGGCTCCTTTTTTGCAAGAAGTATCTCTTCGCCTTTGATGAGACCCTTCTCAAGCATCCCATTTAAATCTACAACCATACGGCATTCAGTCGTAACTGCCAACGCCAACACTAAAACTTGTAACTTCATTTTTGAATACTGTAGTTCACTAAAGAAACATTAATCAGAGTTGGGTTTCTCCTTTTCCAAAGCAACTAATTAAATAAAGGCTTGGAGAGGGGAGCACCCTGTGTGCACACTAAGAAGTTTGAAGATAGTCAAATAATGTACTTTTCTACCACATTAGATTAGAAAAGATGGTACATGCACAAGCAACTCAAGCGAACTATTTTTCATTATCAAATGCAAATTTGATTTGACAAAAAAAAGGTTTCATCTATTATCATCCGGTATACATTTTTATGTCCAATGCTTACGTAATCGAATGACTTCAAAATAATAATCACCAATCCACTGATATTCAAACCGTTGGATTGGTGATTTGCTTACGTAAAATGACATGCTCTTGATTACTACAAAAAGGCCAATTACAGTTTGAAGATACTACGGCAATTGGATTTCATTTGATCGTAGGCACCTCCATCATGCAAAATCATAAGACAAAAATATAAACTAAATCAATTGTTAGCAAAACCATTGATCAATACCATTGCTCTTCAATGCTATCATATTGTGAAAAAGATCAGAAATTTGGGTATACTGGGTCTGTCATATAGTTTGAGTACTTCAGACTGGTGCACAGCGTTTTGTCATCTTTAAAAATTTCACAACAAGATTGAAGACTATTCTTAAAACTGAACATACATTTATCTTGTTGATTGATCTAATTATATATTAGAAGAAGATCTTTGTTGGGAGAAAAGAGTAATCATTAAATTAAATTATTGAAAAATTTTCGGGTCCTTATATACGTTAAAAGTTGTAGTTTTGTGTCACCTCTCAGGTCCTTAGCCAGGGTTACCCGCCTTTCATGTGGTTTCCTATACAACCGTCAAATATACGGTTGTCAGATCAACAGTTTATCTGGTTTTCTGGTTGTGTCTGTGTCTGTGTCTGTGTCTGGTTGTCTAGTGTCTGAGTGTGTCCCGTCAAGTCACATTCCAGCGCCAAAGATCTCAAAGAGCTTGAGGAATTCAGCATTTGTAGCACCAACACCTCTGCCACCAGGGAAGATAGCATCCAATTGTTCTGACGTCAATTGGAACGTTTGTAAATCTTGTAAGTCTCCCAAGTCTCCTGCTGAAAAGGAAGCCGGGTCAAAGGGGATTTTTCCCGGTTCAAAGTTCAGGAAGGATGAAGCTTCAGACTGAGACTCACCCATGACACTCATTAAAGTATTAAAAGTGTTCTGAGGTTCACTTATATTTGAAGATGGGGAAATTGAATCTCGTGAAAATGAAGATTGCAGTCGAATGTTGTGTTTGGTGGCATTCAATTGTTCATTCTTACGGGCTTTGAACTCCTCACATAAACTGCAAAGATATTGTAATTCATTTGTAGTGAAGAATTCAAGCATGTTGGTTCCATCATGATAAAACCGAGGATCTTTGCTCTCAAATATAGCATCAGGATTGATAGTACATTGTTGGAAGAAGAATCTCGCCATAACATAAAGACGATGGGAATTCTTATATCTTCTACCAAGCTTTCTAAAGTTCCCCACAAACAATTCAGCATCTAAAATCACCATGTTGAAGAGAGAATTGATAGTTTCAAGTCTCGAGGCGATACTTGGATCAAGCTTGTTATTCTGCTTTGAAAGTTCCTTCTTGTGATGCAATAATCTGGCAAAAAAGGATGAAAGAAAACTGTGTGTCTTGATCATACACTTTTCCAAATGTGAAGTAATCAAAAAGTCATAGTTTTCTCCAAATAATTCAACAGTGTTATCTAAGATGTAACTCATAATGTACACCAATTGTACAACACTCTTGATATAGATTTTGAACAATTCAATTCCAGCTTTCATCGAAGGAGTTTTCTCAGAATTGTAAGCATTCTCATAGTGAGTAGCAACCATGAAATACATGGAACTTAAATTGGTTCTTAACTCAATGAACTTGCAGAACTTCACCACTTTCACCGCCCTTTCGCTTAGTATATTTTCTGATGGTATTAAAGGCTCCCAACTGTTCCGAGGATACGTTTCGTAGGCCTTATTGCTGAATGGAGGAACTATGGTACCCTCGGAATAGCTCAGAGCAAGAGTCATGTTTGTGGATGGAGATTGGTCTTCTTCTTCATTAGTAGCATTTATCAGACTAGGGGTTGACCTCATTATCCCAACAGAGGTAAGTGCTTCGGACCCTGGAGCAGGTTTACAAATATATTCTTTGAAGAAGTCTGTCCCAAAATACTCCAAAAATAAACCCTCTAGTTTTTTAGCATAATTCAATATTTCAGCAACCTTGGGCTTAAGTCGAATATTGGTTATCCTATAGCATATCCTCCTGTATCCCTCTGATATTTCCCATAAATTGGCATAACAGTCGTTCCATCCGGGTTGTTGGAGAGTAGGAGACTGCACATCTGAAATATCAAGACTTGGAATATTCATAGGAGTACCTCTGTACATGGCCGACGCCGTGTCTTGCATGACAATATAAGACCATAATCTCCTCCACTGGTTGATTAATGCAGCATTCTTATAAATAGTAGGGTGTTGATTGTAGGTAGTTGGGTCACGATGAATCCCGCTACCAATAGCTGAAGAACAGATGGTACTGAAAAGAATGTTTGAGTCAGCTCCTGCTAAACCTTCACCGTCAACTGGGTTCACTTTTCTGAAGAAATAAGCTAACGTGAGGAATAATATGTACTCCAATGATGACTTAGATTGTAAAAAGTCCCCAATACAGAAATGTACAACAGAACTAAAGTCTTCGACACTAACCCTTCCCACTTCGGTCATCACAGCTCGGTCGATTTCTGTGAAGTTGACTTCAGACATAGAATTATGCATCATAGACATATAACCTAATCGAGTGGTTAACAAGACGATTCCTAAGATATGCAAGTCTCTGTCAGACCGAATAACAATCTTAGTAATCTTTTCGTCAACAGGTTCACATTGTCTTTCTCCGGTGATTGATGCTAGATACTCCCAGGTTTTACCTTCGTCCAAAATAGCAATGAAAGGATGGACATAACAGAAAAAACGACGTAATAAGAAATGACACGTTCTTTTAGAGGGAATAACTTTTAATGCAATGTTGGCAATGGCTTCATATGATCTTTCGTTACCCATTTGCGCATGAATAAACATTTGAAGGTCTTCATGCAAACCTTCCTGTTCACATTTGGGGAAAACAGGTGTCGGGTTCTCGTCGTCAACTCCATCGTCTTCGTTTAAACCGTCTATTTTGGTCACTACTATTCCATCTTCTTCCATTTCATCTTCTTTGCCTAATTTTTCAGGTGTTTGGATCTCTTCGTGACTTTCTGAATCGGTTTCATTGAGGTTTATCGGTACACTCTTCCGCCTTAGCTTCTTCATGGGTGGTTGGTCCACTCCAGAAGGCGCAAGAGTTCTCTTTTTCACAAACTGACGAATCAAACCTGATTGAAATAACGCTAAAGCAAAGTATCTTAAAGTTTTTAAAAAGGAATCACTCTTTGTCAACCCAACATAAGTGAGAGTTCCTTGGTTCTGCCAGTTACGACCTTCAGTACTGAAAGAGAAACTAGCATTGGAAAACACGTCCATACGATCATTTTCCAATATATGCAATATAGAGTTGGGACCAATTTCTATAGCCACTAAGCCATTTTCTATGGTTGATGGTTCCCCCGCAACAGATTCAGAAGTGATGCTCTTGTCCTGAGGAGAGTCAAGTTCCGAATTGCTAATAGTTTGTGGTGACATATTGGATCTACCCAACAATCTTAAGTGATCTGCACTCTCAGGTCCTCCTGCCACCAGTGAGAGGGATGAAATGCTGCTACCTACTGTTCGCGGTTGCCGGAACTCATGTGGAGGCACATGATTAGTTTGGCGGTTTGGTGTTTGTTGGGCTTGCATAGGAAGTTGTTGTTGAATTGGAGGTGACATTTGCTGTTGTGGGAGGTGTTGAGGAGGTTGAAGTTGCGTTATTGGAGGCATATGCTGTTGGGCCATCATTGACGGAGGTATTTGTTGTTGCTGCTCAAGCTGCTGTTGATACTGATGATGATGTTGATGCTGATGATGATGTTCATGCTGATGATGCTGATGCTGATGCTGATGCTGATGCTGATGCTGATGCTGATGCTCACGCTCATGTTGATGCTCATGCTGATGATTCTGCTTTATGGCTACGCTTTCAGGAATCGAAGACACTCTGGAGGTAGATGTTGTCATAGGGGAACAAGCTTGGGGAGGAAGATGGTGGTTTGGTTGCACCAAAGCTTCCTCGTTGGGTTTCTGTAATGGTGGGAGGGTACCTGGTGGGTTCTGAGTACCATATTGGCCTGGGAAGATCATTGAAGGTCCAGAAGGAGCAGCTTGTGTATTTACTATTTGTTGAGGTATGTTAGACAAAGGGTGTACTTGTCTTAGGGCAACTGGACCAGGACCAGGTGCATGAGGAGGACCAGGAGGACCAGTAGGACCAGGAGGACCAGGAGGTTGCATTAGTTGGGAGTGTGATAGGGCAGCATGTTGTTGTTGTTGTTGTGGGTTATTATGTTGGGGTAGATTGTGAATTTTACTCTGAAGTTGTTGCTGCTGGTGGTGATAATGAGGGGCATTTGGAGCCTCTAATGGCGGAAGCTCAATGACATTTGAATTATGGTGGCGATCCAGCGTATCTGATTCATAGAAGCAAAGATGAGAGATACTCCTTCGCTTACAAAGACCACACACTGGTTTTAGACGATCGCATTTGGTCTTTCTCTTTCTACAAACAGAACAAGAAGCAGGAAGTCTGGGCTTCTTTTTATCGTTTATAGGAGAAGAAGTCAACGGATCCGGCGACGACTCCGTTGGCGATGTCTCGGGATCTGGAGGCGAGTTGTTCATGATGAGTAGAAGAAAACCCTGGTGGTAATTTTTTACTTTTCAGATTCTTTAAAGCTTGGTTACCACCCAATCGTGGGGGGTGAGGGAAGGTGGGGAACAGACAAAAGGTCTCACTAATACTAACGAAAAAAAAAATTACTATTGTAGCAATAGCAATGGTAGGGGATATTACTATGCCAACTATGAAAGGGCGTATAGTAGTATCAGTAACAGTAATAGTGACAGTGACAGTAACAGTAACAGTATAATCATATAGGAACTATATATGTCCATACTATGATGGATATAATGTTCTCTAGGATGATCCGAATGGTATGACTATAATGAGACTAATATAAATAATACTATTACTATTATAACTGTAAGTATTGTTACATCTACTATCAATTCGTTAAGTTCTGTTCAGGATTGCGAGCTCACACTATTTGTTTTAGATTATGTTACGTCTTTTATACATGTAATACCAATTGAAATAACCGCTCTTGCATTAAAACCCTCGTTGGATACTATAATTGGCTGGTCGCAAAATGCATTGAATGTTTCTATTGGCTTTGCCACGGAAACGGTGATCATTCCTGCTTGTTGCAGCCAAATTGTTCTTCAGCATGTTTGAAGGGTTCTTCGTCCACCATTATTATTTGGTTGCAGTTCAATTTATTCACTGCCTTGCTATTTTCAAAACCTCAGTCTATAAGAAAAAAATAGCATACAAAGGAGTAGTGGATTATTGCTATTAAACCAGCGTCTTAACACCTTTAAAGAAGGAGGGTTCCTGTTCGGAGATAGATTTCAGATCTAGGACCACACAACTCTTTAACGAAGGCGTTTTTTTCGGCTGTTTTTTCCCTCACAGAGTTCGCATGCATAACTTGCAACTGATTTCATGTCTGTAATTACATTAGAAAATCATCGTTTACACACAACCGGATCCAAAGTGTTTTGTTATTGAAAAAAAAACTTTTTTTTGATGATGTGGTTAATCCTAATTATGTGCGCTTGCATACACATACATGCATTTTATAAATGGGTCCAAACTCATAACCTGCAACCTCATAAATTACGACCATGGTATACCACTCCCGTCGTCCCTACTCATTAATATATTGTATTTTGATCCTTTGCTTAATACATATAAACGCAATGGTTGTCGTTTGACCCAAATCAAAAATTCTTCATATTTGTTATAAAGCAAAAATCTTTACGTTTAATCAAGATCCTAGTGCAATGTAGTGAACAATAGGATACTTAATGTGGTAGTATTCATACACATGCGCAATAAGCATGAAACACAACTGAGTAGGCGCTCATGCATAAGAATAATCTCCGCCTTAATTCTTATAGGTGTCAATCTACGATTAACAACAGTTGACGTGAATTATCCTATACAGTTAAGTAATAGTAATGGTCATGACTATTTAATTTCATATGACCAACTAGTTTAGTTGAATGGCAATAAACCTAGAAAAAGCGACTAAGCAGCTGTCACAAAATAAACTCGCCTATAGGTCATTACGTAAGCAAATGTCATTGGATGCTTATGTAATGTGTTACGTGATATAAAGATAATTTAATACGCGTAGCCTTTCAAGATCAAAAGACTGCAAACGATGATCTACTAATCGGTGTACCACTCAATTCCATTAATGAGTGGCAGCAGATCGCCAGCGGAGATGGCCGATAGTGAGGGCTATTCTCATTATGAGGAGTTTGATGATTTCATAGTAGACGACGGGAAGTATGCCTCTGGAGACGTTGGAAGCAGACCTCGTCAAGAATCAAAGGAGGGACAAGACACAGAGGAAGATGAACAACACGAAGAGCATTTAGACGCGAGACTAATGGACTTCCACGCGTCACATAACGCATCAAGGCCGAACCCTATTACTGTTTCACCTGAACAGCAGTTGATTAAAGCCCATATATCGGTGTTAGTTACTGCACTAGGAGGTCCAGATCATACCAGTACTGAAACCCCCCCTCCATATAAACTTGGATTAGACGCGTTGGCGTGTCTTAAAGATATCAAGCGATGGATTCGAGCAGTGGACGAAGCCAAACATGCATATGACGTTGCCTTAGCGTGTCATGAATCCAAATTAATGGTTGATTTGGTATCAATTACCAGTCAATGGGAAAGACAAGCAGCCACCAAGACAGTTAGGAGCCCTAAACAAATGGAAAGAATCATCATTGCGTGCTTGGAGCTAATGGTACTTTTGACTTGGCCTTTAGTGTATGATAATGATTTAAGTCCCCTACAAAAACTTCAATTTTCAGCTATGAAGAAGGCTCAATTGGCAGATAAAAAGTTGATCCTTCAATATGGAATGGGACTGACTTTAAAAGCCATGATTCGGTTGGTCTTGCCGATCATGAGCAAAGACCGATTTGATCGAGACAATAAGGATAATGCTTTAGTCCGGTTGGTTCTCTTCCTTATCCGTAACATTTTATTCATTCAACCGGGTCACAGTTCACTTGGGACAAAGAACGATAACAGAACTGTTTTAGACGATTTGCTTCCGGAAAACGTATCTCTTGAAGAAATTTCCATGAACACAGTTATCCCCACGTTTAAAAAGAATAAGGTGTTCCTCTTCTTATTGACCATGACTACCGCATTGGGGTCGGACTTTAATAAACAAATGTTTGGTCCTATCTCTTTGGAGTGTATATATTTACTCACTAGAGGCATCAGGCCAAGTGATCTTATTAGGAAACAAGTAGGTGTCCCCAAGTCCAAGCCAACGAGGGTTGATGCCTCAGAGCTTGATCCTAAAGTTGTACCTTCTTCAAGTTCAACAGCACTGATGGAACTCAAGGACCTTTTAAATGCTGAAAGCAAGAAGAAACAAATTCAATCACAATTTCTTTCCACTCGTCATGGACGTTTTGGATCACTTGTTTCTCTTAGAAATGATCAAAATGTCACTTCAATGGTAATCTCAGGTCAAGAAGCCCTTTATTCATCTGCAGCAGCCTTAGACCGTTTGGATAAGGCCAAATCGTGGAAAATCCCTAGTCGAGTCAAGTATGATTCGGATGATTATGTTTCCGGAACAATTACATATGTTAATGTTACATCAAGCGCATTACTTCAGCTGTTTGTGGATGATCTATTGGCTGCTGGATGTATCAATAATTTAATTTACAGTGTGGCATCGGTTCTTTCGTCACTGTTGGAAACAACACTGCCTTATGATAGAGCGGTGTACTTTCTTACTCAGTCCTGGTTCCTCAAATATAAAAGAGACCGTAACAGTCTACCAGATGATCAACTATTAATATTGTTTAGTGACTCTAAGGGATTTGGGTCCATTGGTTCTGTTCTTGGTGATTTAAACTTCAGACTTATGGTTCAATATTTCCAAGATGCTTGTTCCAGCAGAGATTGGAATTCTATCCATGTGTTTTTGGTATGTTTCAATGAGTTTTTGCTTGTTGCACATACTTTGTTCAACCAGAAAACACCAGCCACTGAACAGACCCTCTTTACTGAAGAAGAGGATGATGATAGCAGTGCGGAGGTTGAGAAGGAAATGGCAGAAGTCATTGTTCGAAAGCTATTTGCCAGTAGTATTTTCCTTGATGATTTAGCCAGAATTCCAGAAACAGCAGCTAAACATTCTCCCAGTTATCTTCGGAAAACTATGGAAGTTGTTGATGTTATATTCAAAACGTTTGAGAGTTTCTCCAATCAAGATGTTCAGATTTACATAAAGAGTGTAAAGAAGCATAAATTAGCTGCACATTCAGAATTTGATGGGGAGTTTGATGAAGAATTGGATGAAATTGAAGCTTCAAGGAAAGCTATAAGAAATAGAAAGTTGGATTTTGTTGTATTCCAACGGAAGTTCTTTAGAAAGACAACCATTTCTTCATATATTTCGTTTCTTTCACTTTATGAAGATCTTTCTGTTGAAGAAATCAAAATGGCATTGACCTTTTTCCATCGATTGTTTGTGGTTCATCGAGATTATATCTCATTGATAAGACTTGACTTCATGTATTTGTTGAAGAAGCTTAGCAATTATCTTCCCAAAAAATCCAGCATTAAATCACAAGTGGATGATTTCATTTACTATTTCATGAAGAAATTTAAAGGCATATTCCAAAGGTTCCCCGTACCCATTGAACTATTGTTCCCGGAGATCTATGTGTACAGTCACTACTTAAATACTGGAGAGATTCCAGACTCTTCTCCTCCTCCCGAGAAGGCAACTAGTAGATACTTTGCTGATGATACGCTTTCAATGGACTTTAAGTTGAAGGTCTTGGCCAATGCTCTTTATGACGAAGGAAAGGAACGTCAAGTCAATTGGTTAATCACTGAATTCAAAAGAATTGTTGAACAAACCGGAGAAGCAGGAGAATCCAAGATAAATGTTAAGTCGAAATTTGCTAAAGATTGGCTCTATTCCAATTCTACACTTCGTCTTTTATTGACCGAATTAGGGTTCAATATTGCCCAGACTTATGAAGACAGTGAAGATGCTTATAGTTGTGTCAATGTGCAAGAATTGTTGTCTAAAGTTGATCTTTTCGTTAGCCATTGGACAGTTGTTCCTGGTGTCTTTGAGGAAGACAAAGAGGCACATGACTACTTTGAAGTTGATCGTGCCACATCTAATGATGCAGGGTATTCTTCAACGTACGCTGAACGGAGTGAACGGAATCAAAGAACTGAAAGACCAGATAAACTGCGTAAGCTAAGAAGAACTGCACCTTTAACAGACGATAGCATACTTTCAGACAGTCACCAACACCGTCCAACTAAAGAGTTTCAATCTGCTGAATTCATCAACGATACTGATGATGAATCCGATGAAGAAAGAGACCAGCAATTCTTTGACAGAGAAGAGAAACTTCGTAATGCCCTTTCAAATTTCAATACTGGGTCTATAGAAGCCTTTAGAGATATGTGGAAGAGTTTACTTCTGGGTTCAACAGTGATATCTGAAGCCCAGACTGCAGATATCTTGGACTCAAATAACAAGATACTTGAGTCATTGGGTAGTCAGAATCACACCATTGTTGATACTGATATTGAGCCCCAACCTGGAGACGAACCCCCAGTTCTTGAGTCCCATTTCCAGCATAAGAAGAGGAAAAGAATTGTTTTAGACGATGAAGATGACGAATAAATGACTATAAACATGACTTATTTTACTCCACATTGCAATGACCAGCATCTTTGGAGTTTAAACTTGAGTTTATGCTTCCGATAGAACTTATTATCATCACTGCAAAGCCAAAGAATATACAGAAACCACTGGGTGCTAATCGGTGAAGAAGAAACTTCCTTTTATCCGGTTTGCTCAAATTATAATAGTCCTTCCTTTGCCATGATAATTTGATATAACAAGCTGGAGGAATGATATAAGCCATTAGAGAAGCAGAAGTTGCACCAATCAACTCCAAAATCACTCCCAAATTACATGTGAATAATGCCACACTCATTGACGTGAATGTTAAGACAGTGGTGATCAAGAAATGATGCATTTTAGACAATTCAACATCATGAACACTTCCACCATCTTGATTTGCCAATACGATTTCTTTAATCACATCTCTAACCACGAAAAGTTCCAAGGGGAAAGTGGTTAACATGTTTAACCCAAAACAGAGTCTGGCGATATTGATCCAATTATCGTTACTTTTGAAATTATTCAAGATGTTGCCCTTCGTTGCATTCCCAAAGTTGATTAGACCATTGACGGCCATCACAAGACAACAAAGCATCGACACAAAACATGCTATGTGGGTTAACTTGGCAAACTTGGTGACGGTTGCGTTTCTTAACGAATTATAAATGAATAACGTGTTATGGTGACAGACCAAGGCAAAGGAAATCACGGAGATACCTTGAAAGATATTAAAATTCACCGTCCATTGTAGCGGAGTTAATGGTTCTTTCAAACTACTATCAGCCATTGGACCTCGGACCACGGTTATCACCACAATTATGATCATACCCACCAAGGCAAGCCCCGAAGCTTTGGCTAACTTGCTAATGTCTCTATTAAGTGACAATGGGTACGATATAAACGTCGTAAACATAATGATCACCGTGTTCCGACGGAACAACCAACTGAATGGAGAGCCATCATCAGTAACCGACAGAGGAATCACCACCCGTAAGACGTGGGGGATGGTATCTCCAATGATGACACAGAAGGCCATTAGTCCACCATAAGCAAACGATCCAATAGCGAAAAGAAGAACTATCTTCCCCCATCGACCATAACAGTAACTCACAGTGTCCTGGTACGATTTGCTCTGAGAAAGATTGGCATTAACCACAATCAAGCGAAGTGTCCAATCAACTAACACCGTCAAGAGTCCAAGCACTACAATGCCTCCTAATAATCCACTATTCTTAAAGGCAAATGGTTGTCCTATGATCCCTGCACCTAAGATGGAATTGGCCATGTTCATGAATGCCATAGACATCGAAGATTGACCCTCGGCTTGGGTATCTACATCTTCTTCTTCTTGGTGATGTCTACTGATAGTTCCGTCATCTTCTAGTCCTAGCATCTGCATTTCGAACTCTTCGGCGAAGTCGGAAGCCTGGGCCTCCCCAGGTGTTGTCGGGACAGCCACATACGGGGTCTTCTTATGGGAGCTCATTATTGATGTGGAGATAAAAGGCACCAAATTGCTCTGATATACTTGTTATACTCGTTGTTATTATATATTAAGGTCACGTGATTTCCAATGATGCAAAAATGTTGTCACGTGACGTATTATGTCATGGGCTAATTTTTTTCACCTATGGAAGTGTATATCGTAGTTCATTCAATATTTATTGCTCTTAATTGGCTTTATTACTTGCTGTTCAACTGGTGATTGTTCCTTGATGTCGGAACTTGAGTATACAAACGCACAGTATTGATCATTCACAAGTAATGGTGTAATTCGTGGTCCTTAGTATCTAAGAAGTATGCTTGATATTGGGAATGTTTAAAGGCTATAATTTATCTTTGGAGATAGTTCGTAAAAACTTGCGCTTTTGGATGTTTTACAGTTCGTATATGTACGTCAAAAAAATTACAATTTACGAGCCATTGGATTATCTTAGGTTATTCTAGTCCACCGAATAAAATCCTGAGGACTTATGTTCACTGGCAGTTCAAGTGCATGACATTAGCAATATAGAAAAAAATAACAAACGGTCATATATGCATTACTTTGATAAGCTGGTGTTGGGTAATTTTGTTCTGGTTCATCTCAACTAATTGATGATAGGAAAGGATTCGATCCTTGTTTCTGATTGCCCGATAACCTTTCATCGGCGTTCAGTAGTAGCAGAGTATTGTAATTCAGAAGTGAAAAAGCAGATACTTCAATTCCGGGTTATCACGTGATTTGTTCGGGGTTGCCTGCTTTAAAAAGTGAGATGGCTCATCTAAAATGTCAAAGATCATCACCAATACACAACATCATTAACTTGACCCATAAAACCAGCAGTATCATGGCAGAAAAGGGAGGAGGATTCCATAAAGGCAAAGGCCCACGGAACAATAACAATAATAATAACTACAAGCATAAGAAGAATCCGTATTTGAATCTCCGAGAGAAGAAAGCCAATGATATCAGAAAAGCCATAACCCACAGATCAAGATTAAGAAAGAAGTACTTTCAACTTTTGAAGGAAGAAGGATTAGAAGAAAGACCCAAGGAAGTTGGAGAAGATAAGGATCAACAACAACATCATCATAAAGAACAACCAAAAAAGAATCCTACTAACTTTGCTGAACGAGCAAAGAAGGTGAAGGAAAGGAAGGAAGAAAAGAGACAAGCCAAATTGGAATCTGTTAGAGATAAACGAAGAAGACTTGAAGAGAGTGAACAACGAAGAGAACTCGTACGTTCCCGAGTCACACAAAAGACTTCTAAAGGACAGCCATTGATGGGACCAAAGATCAACAACTTGCTTGATAAGATAAGGAAAGACATGGACGACCAATGATATAGTAAGTATAATAATATAACAATTATCATTCAAAGGGATAACTTTGCTTTGAAATTTTTGATTGTCATTATCCAATCATAGATGTATAACGAGCTCAATCTTCTTTGGTACCAGATCCAGTTATCCAACTTACCCCATAACCATTTGAAAGAGTACTTGGTAGACGTTAATGATACCAATTCATTCTGCTCTTCGTAAACCGTTCTGGCACAGTAGTTGGCCATGATAAGGAAAGTTCTTTCTGGACCCAAGGGATTATTCAACCCTTCATCTAAGTTTCTGGTTAAATCATTGGTTTTGAGTATGAGTAAAACTATTCGTGGCATACTGCTGAGTATGTCCATCAAATCTTCAAGTATCCCGTCTTCATTCAATTGGGTATGGATATTGAGCATTTCATCTTTTGTTCTTGGTTTGGTAATGTCATAATTCAAACTGTTCTCTGGGTCTCTACCGGTGATAGCACAGGCAAAGATCTTAAACTTTTGTTCTCCTTCAATTCCTGCAAACCGCTTAGCGTATTTCTTCATGTTGGGTATATCGTTATCAAGAACTGCTAGCCAGAAATGGGAATAATCTCTTCTCATTTGAAGAGGTATTTGTCTGTATAGTCCATGGTCATACAAGATAATTTCAAAGTTATGGCTATTCGTGCCATTTCCAGTGCCATTAGCAACGCTTCTAATGGCTAAATTGCCTCCATGGGGGTCACAATGCACTCCAACTCCAGGTGTAAAGATCATATTGTTGAATATATGAGAAAGACAAGCAGATACTTTAGAAGCATCAATGTTATGGTCATTCATATATTTCAAATCGTCCAATCTTGCTCCACCAACGTATTCCATAATAAGGATCCGATGTTCTGCAGATTTGATGCTGGGGATTCGTAACGCCGTACTATCTTTATACTTAGCGAAATATTCTTGAGTTGCCATGGCATTCTGGGCCTCTTTAGTGAAATCTAATTCTGTATAAATCAGATTCTGCATTTCATCTCCCAACCAAGTCAAAGGGTATTCAGGAAAGAATTTATACATCAATTCAAACACCGTATTGGTTAGAAACACATCCAACGGTACAAACTGTTGTAAGGAAGGATGTTGGATCTTAACAGCCACCTTCTCGTTGGTCTCTTTCAACCGAGCAATGTGGACTTGGGCCAAGGAGGCAACTCCTACGGGTTCAGGATCAAACTCACTGAAATAATCTTCAATAGAAACCCCCATGTCTCGTTGGAACAACTGTTGGATCTCTTCCATGGATGATTGAGGACATTCCTGTTGTAAGGGGATCATGGTATTGGTCCATTCCGGGGGCAACAAGTATGTCAACGCCGTAAGATGTTGTCCCAATTTAATATAAATCCCCCCATTCTTCTCTAAGGCATGTAAAGTAATAGTAGCAGCTTTCAAATGGGTCACCTTCAAGGCTGCTGCTCGGATCTCCTCAGTGTCGTATTGAGCATCAAGCGTGTTCTTATATAGTTTGAAACATCTAGCAGTTGCCACGGTGACCACTCCAATTCTTTCTACCATTAAAACCCCATGTTTGAAACTATCACTGGTGTTATAAAGTATGGTCCCTCCAATACCTAGCCCAGCTATGACCTTGAGCGCACGTGTCGACCGGTGTCTTTTGGTTGGTGGAATGCCGGAGGAAACTAACCTTCGGGATCCAACCAGTCGGGCTCCGACTCGGAAGAATTGTCTGGAGAACATTGGTAAAGAAGAAGAAGAAGAAGAAGTTAATGAGTGGAGATCCGAGATTGATTTGGTTGCCTCTATTTACATATGATATGTTCTCATAGACCGAAAACCAACCGATAAGTGGTCGGATGTATTCCGAGGGTATGGAAGGTATTTTGAATTATATAATTATAAGTACATTTACTGGTATGTATCTGCTTATAAAAAATGAAGTATAAAATATATAAATTATGCTTTGATAATGTTGTTTATTCATTACACGTTACTCATGTTGCTTATTTATTATACGTTGCTCATGTTGTTTATAAGTTGTTCACTTTTCATATAAATATCCTTCATTTGTGCTAAATGTCAGGTTGAAGAAAGTCGAATTGGTCATTAGCAAATTCAGTCTTCATAAACTCAAAGTCAAATTCGTTAAGTTCATTCCAATCAACAACATATTCACTACCAGTTTGGCTGTCAATTCCATAGTCTAAAGCAGATTCCGGGGGTAAAGTCGGATCTGGTATAGCTACCTCTGGTTCTGTTCTTCCCCTTATATTACTTTCAATGTGATTGATGGAGGGCTTCTTCTGTTGGACATCATACGAGTTGTGATCAAAGGGACACTTTCTCTTACTTAAATTGGCTTTCATCCATGTCTTGGGATCGATAGGGCATTTATCTGGTGGTGGTGGTCCATCAGGTACACTACCAGCAACGGGACACTGAATTGCAGCTTTGTTGCCTTTGACTGCTTCGGTTTCAAATTGAATTGCTTTATGGATTTGGGCATAATTGACCTTCAACTTCTTGGAATTCTTGACGAAGGTAGTATAAAAGTCCCATAATTTAGCCAATTTTTCAGCTCTTTCCTTATTTACCAATGCACTAGTGTTCAACAGTTGTACTATATCTGTGACATAATTCAAGTAATACTCTGTGATAGATGTCTTTGAATCATTACCTTTAATTGTAGTTGTTCGAGGTATAATTAAATCTAATGTAGCATCAGTAATAACTCCGTCTTGAGAATCAATTCTGATTATCAATCCTATGATAAATTGAATTAACCTCGTAAGCATTTCATTGATGAAATGGAGAAGGTATTGACCATCGTTAACTTCTTCATTGATTGTTAGTTGAATAAAGTCAATAATGATATTATATGATTTAAAACAATCCACAATAGAAGAGTTCATTGCCCTGGTATTCCCATTCTCTTCATGTTGTAAAAATATAAGAAATCGTATCATAAATGCCTTGTATAATAACAATAATCTGATTTCAAACAAATAAACGGAATCAAGAGTTGTCATATATTGTTCGTCTTTCAAAATATTTTCACTTTCATCCTTCAACACTTCCATATCTGATAACTGTAATGGTGGACCTTGTAAGCAATTGATCCCATATTTAAATCGACCATATATTTTATTCATCAAATAATGGCATCCAAGTTGGATCTTATAATTTTGCATACCTGGTTGTTGGAAATTATTAATGAAGGTTCGATGGTAATCTTTGAAGCTTGCTTCTTCGATTTTCGTGAACAATTGTTCAAAATATCCATTCAATTGATCCATCCCATTGGTTAAATTGACAATGTTGAAGGATGTCAAATTAATAATTCGAATAAACTCTAACCAAAGATATGAAATGTGTAAACGAATATCTCTGATTTGTTTCTTTGATGCCCCTTCATCAACAACTATTAATTCTGGATCTTTCCAAAGAGCAATTGGATTCAAAGGATCCAAAATAGCATTAAGTAAACGTTTCAATATGACAAAAATATTGTTGGTTTGGTAATGAACAATTTCTCGATTAATTAATGCAATAGTTACCGTAATCACCGGGAGGGAAGGAAGTAATTTCTCCTGGGTTGATTCTGTTAATTCACTGACATTAACCAAAAATGATTGAACAGCCTTTAAAATCTTACAATCTGGAGGAGATTGTAATAAGTTGGGGAATAACCCTTTAAATGTCTTTATGGTATCACCACCACTAAAATCCTTTTCTGATTTCCATCTTAAGAAACTTAGTGTCTCTTCCACTATAAGACCAAGCATACACAAATAAATTCCTTTGATATTTATACGAGTGAAAAGCTCTTCATCAGTAGCAAGTTTGGGCTCAGATAATCCAAAACTCATATTTATCATGATATTATCACCATTCTTTCGAATGACATTCTCAATCTCTGACTTATAGAACACAAACAATTTTCTACTTTTAACATCATGAACACGGAAATAAAAATCAATTAAGAACTTCATTTGATTATACTTCAACCTCCTTTCGTTTCCTGGTAACTGACTGAGAATTGTATCCCATAAGCTTTGTAATTTCTTAAGTGTCACCTTGCCCTTGTCACTAGCCCGATTATGAGCCACAACGTGCACGCTCTGGCTGTCATTGGGACCCAGATCTTGACTCTGCTGCGGACTCCGACCCTGATTGGCTGACCCCGTTTCTTGTCTTGGGGTATTGGGTCTATCATCAGCAAGAAAGTTGAAGTCACATTCGATAACGGGGCACTTCCGATCACGATCATCATGTGTGTGTTTCAGCTTGTCGTCGTGGTGTCTAACTTTATACATGGTATATATCTTTTGCATATTTGTGATTTTGAACCATAAGGTAGTCATGTTGGGGTCCAATCTGATGATATTGATCCACGAATAGATATCCACAAACGACTCATTAGCAAACGACGACGATGCTGTCAATAAAGATGCTGGCGGTAATGATGCTGATCGAATAGAACGTGTCAAATCATTGCAGACATGCAAAGTATCTTTTTTTGCAGTCATTAAAGGGTTTAACTTTTGAAGTACCGTTAAAGGAAGATTGATGGCCGATTTCTGATACGCCACCAATCTGCTTAGTTGTTCCATCACCGACAATTGACGTTTAAGCTCCTCAATTTCTAATCTTTGACCATGGATTACCTTTTCGAGCTTGACCTTATCGCTGCCTGAAGGCTGTTGTAGCGATGCAACAGTGGTTAACTTTCTTCGAGGGTTGGAGGCTTCACCCTCATCATTGACCCATTCTGGTTCTAGAAACTCACATAGATGCCCCACGCCATTCCTAACACAACCTCCACAACTGGGTCTGACTCTGTCACATTTGACTTTCCGGCGATAGCAGTTTAAACACGAGAGAGGAACTCTTTTACGTTTCTTTTCTGCTGTCATTTCTCGCCAGTCATAAGATCACAGTATAAATGTGACCTATCACAATATGACCTATCACATATGGCTCCTCACACACACATATATATATATGTACAGAAGTTTGAAGCCTATGTAAGCAACTCGGTGGTATCGGTCGCGACATTTTCATCGCCGCTTTGAAAAATGTCACTCATTCATAAAAATGATGAGCTTACTAAATATTATTAACCTTGTCTTTATCATTACCTTAGTACATTATCAACACATTATAAATATATCAATATTACAAATATGAGCGGCGGGATCCCCATACGACTTCTCAACGAGGCGCAGGGTCATGTCGTTGAGATCGAGACCACCAATGGCGATAAGTTTCGAGGGAAGTTGCTTGAGAACGAAGATAATATGAATGTGTCAATGTATGAAGTCACAGTGCATAGATCAACAGGTGAATCCAAATATATGACACAAGTGTTTCTTAAGGGCAACACTATAAGGTTTATTAGTGTGCCTGAGATCTTAAAGAATGCTCCAATGTTCTTTATGAAACCTGGTGATAAGCCTAGACCCCCAGTTAGAGGTCCACCTCCGAAAAGGGTAAGACATTAGTGGCAGTATACACTTACTACAGTATATATCGTTCAGTTCATAATAATATTTATAACTTCTATTAACGCATGGTAACCAACTCTTCGGCTGAAGTAGGATGAATGGCAACACAGTTATCAAAATCTTGTTTGGTGGCTCCCATCTTAATGGCTACCCCAAACCCTTGAAGAATCTCACCTGAATCATCTCCAACAAGATGCAACCCAACAATCTTCTCTTCAGCACCAGCAGCAATGATCTTGTAGAACGTTGGGGTCTTCAAGTCGTCGCTGTTCATCATGGCATAGTACATGGAGTTGAACTTGGACTTGTAGATCTTAATGTTCTCCTCTCCATATTGTTTGCGTGCTTGAGCTTCAGTTAACCCAATCAGACCAACTTCAGGGTGAGAGAAAACGACAGAGGGGATCAACTCATAACTCAACTTATCTTGAGCGAAAACATCTTGACCTGAGAATAACCGGTTGGATAACTTACGGCCAGCTGCAATGGCTACTGGAGTCAATTCAACCTTACCAACAACATCACCTAATGAAAAAACATTAGGGTTGGTGGATTGTTGGTATTCATCAACTATAACTTGACCCTTGGAATCCAATTCAACGCCAATCTTTTCCAAACCAATATTCAGATGTGATTTCCGTCCAATGGTCCATAACAATTCATCAACAATCAATTCCTTCCCAGTGTTCAAATATACCTTCTTTTGACCATCAGCCAACTTTTCAACTTTGGTAACAAGCGACTCGGTGTGTAAATCCACTCCTAAATGGTTGATGTATTGGTCAGTGATCAAATCTTGAACCAGTTCATCAAAAGCACGCAAAAGCTTATCACCTCTAATGATCTGGTGAACCTTGGTACCTAAACTTTGGAATACTCCAGTAAGCTCCACTCCAATGTATCCACCACCAACAACAGCTACAGATTTAGGTTGGTTTTCCAAAAGGAAGAATCCATCTGAAGAAATCCCATTCTCGTATCCTTCAATGTCAGAGGGGATGGTTGGGGTACCACCAGTAGCAATAAGAATTTTGTCACCTTTAAAAATAAACTTTTCGTTCTTCTTGAACACTTGGTCCTTTTCCTTTTCCATCCAAGAGATTTGTTGATCACCAGTTAAAGTAACTTCAACATCTCCTTCACTATTGATGAATTTAGCATAACCATATAACCAATTGACACCTTCATTATTCAAGTTACGTTCGTAGATTCTATTCAATCTGTCAATATAAGCATCTCTCTTGTGCTTGGTAGCTGACCAATCAAATTCACCGTATTTGGTCCTGGACCCACCAGCTTCCTCGGGAAATCCGTAAGATGGCAATTGTTCTCTCTTATGAGCCATTGAAGCAGCATAGTACATCACCTTCTTAGGAACACAGCCTACATTGACACATGTACCTCCCATGTGACCATCTCTGGCTTCAATCAATAAAACAGAAGCTCCATACGAAGCTGCTCTTCTGGCAGATGCCACACCACCGGAACCTCCACCAATTACCAAATAGTCGTATTTCTTATTCACTGTCACAGGAGCCATGATTCTAGTTGCGGAGCTTAAATGTCTTTGGAGAACCGACAACCTACCCACTGAGTTACCGATGTATCCTTTCATTTGTAGAGAGAGATCCCTTGTTTGCTGGAGGTGTTGGTGAGACTCTTTTATATAACAGATTTGTTAGTAATCGGGTACGTACACGACTTGGTGGGGGGAGGGTGATTAAGCTTGTGGCTGACATATCATGGTGTAGTAAGTAAAGAATCATCGACCCCCCGGCTTTAACCCTTCTTCTGTTATCCATTGGAATGCTGCGTGTGTGGCAAGGACTGGACTAGACTTGACTCGGCTCAACTTGACTCGACATGTTTCTCCGGAGTTGGATAGTTCGGAGATTGTCCATCCAAAGAGAGTGCGTGCTAACTCCGTAGCATAATCAACTCTCATTAGTGTAGGGATTATTTATTGTCACGTTAACACTGTAATAATCCTAGACATCATATACCATTGGAACAATCATGTGTCATCTTGCCGCCGAGTTCATGGGAGCGTTGCACCGTTGTCCATGAGTGGGTATACGCTTCGGCTTTTGACTTATCGGGGTTAGAGGAAGTATTACACCTCATCGTTTGTCTCAGCCTTGATGCAGCTTCGGAGATGTGAAAAACACAACAGTGCAACTGTTGAAGTGTCGTAGGATTTAACTGTCTCATGCAAGAAGGAGCGATCAGCTGCAGAAGAGCTGGTGGGCAATGATTGGCTTCCACTAGCCTTATCGTACTCTGTCAAAGTCCGCTGATAAATATCACTAAGATCTTGACTAACAATCTTATTCAACTCCTCTACAGTAATCTCGTCAAGCTCTTCACACATCCGTATCAGTCTTACTGGATGTTCAATCATATGTAACAGGCGTTTCTTTCGAAGTTCATCCATAGCTTGGGCGTTGGCTTTATCCTCATCCAACAAATAATTAACCTCTTGTTTGTCCTCTAGATACGCCTTCTGAGCACTGGAATGGCTATCAAATGATGAATAAAGTGTGTTGTTGGTAATATACTCTTTGTTTAGTCTGTTACTGTTTCCAAATAACTTCAGAAAAATGTCTTTCTTCTGTAGTACCTGAATCCGACGTTTGGCCACAACTGAACGTGTAGCAAGATACATCTTTTCAAGCTCTGTATATTTAGTGGTTCGGCATTCATCTATGGCACGTTTCTCTTGTTCAATGGCTGCCTTACTTAAAGGTCCACCCATTTTGCCCTGGAAGTTATGGAACACTTCAACAACTAAATTCGTTTCTTCGCTGGTATAACTGGGTATAGTCTTTAGAATATTGTTTTCAGATCTTGAAGACGTTTCTTGGCTCTTATTATCATGCTGTCGAGACTGATATAATGGTGTTGGGGTGTAGCTTTGAGACTGGGTTGGAGTATCTTCAGAATAAACATTTACTCGATGGCCACTCATGGATGGTTTCTGCTCATTACTAAATCGAAAATCATCACATTCATATTGATGATCTGATTGGTTTTCTTCATTCTCGTCAACAATAATGGCATCATCTGCTGCAGAATCAAAACTAGCTGAGTTTTGAGTATCATCATGTGCATTTTCATCTACTTCATTGATTTGATTCATATTTATGTCATCATTATTAATTGTTGGCTGATACGGATCAAATTCAAAAGCTGCTGCTTCAGTATCATTTTCTTCCTCTTCATCAGCACCTCTTTCGAATATTAACGTATCACTTAAGATCTCCGCAGTCTCCCAGGCCCTCACCTTCGAAAACCGTACCAGTCTTAATCCCCTGTCACCAGATGTATCACCAGTAGGAACATAAACAGAATAATCATATTTGGGAAGCGCATGGCTAGTTCCGTTGTTCCCGTCCATCAAATCATCTTGATCTTGATCCTGAGCCTGGTCCTCTCCTTGAGCATATCCTTTGTCTCGATTCCAAGGCTTCTTAGAACCAGAGTTACTGTTTTTATTATTGTTATTATTGTTATTATTGTTATTAACATTATTATTACTATTATTGGCTCGAGACTTAAAAAAGTACTTCTTCAGGGACCTGCCCAAATCAAGGAGCTTAGAAGTCACTGGCTCCTTGCTAACTTTTGCTTGGGAAGAACTTTCACCATATTTCGTATTCTTCTTAGGTCGCGAATAATGCTTGGTGTTACTTGGAGTACTCATAGTTGACGCTGAACTAACTGTTCTATTACCATCTTGTTGATAGTAGCCCGCCACACTACTGCTGGCGCTTATGTTTCCAATGGAAAATTCTATCAGAGGGATCCGACTACTATTATGACAGTTGTATCCCTGGGATCGGGGATTCGGATGTTCATCCATGAGTCCGGGCTATATACGTAAGTTGATTGTATTGATTACTACAGTGAACCGTTTAAGGATTGTGTTTAATGATTTTGTAAACTTTATAGCGCTACCAATATGCGGGGTATGGTAGCGCGTGTTCTTACTTGAGTGAGTTTATATCATCAAAGAACGGAAACTATTTCTACTTTTGCATGCCAATAAACTGGAGGTACTAAATCGGCATAGAACTGTACCTAAGTTTAAGTTTAAGATAAACGTAATGTTCTTGGTACGCATACTAATTCACAGTACTTAAATGTGACAGCTGCTTTCGAAGCAGGTGTTACTATGGTTATAACTCTTAAAGTGGAAAAATGTAAATGAAACCCAAATCACTACTTTCAATAACTGTAGGCGGTCGCAAAACTATAATTAATTGTAAAAGTAGTCTTATAGTTAACCGTGAGAGAAGTTGAGATTATTGTAAATAATTAGAATAACATATTCTATGTCGCTCACGTGCCTGTGACCATTATTTTAGGGCTGTAGACCTATAGCTGTTTGATTCATACAAATTCCGATACATAATAAAGTTCTTTCAAACAGAAGGTCGTGCTCTCCCGAAAGTTTACTTAACTTGTCCTCATACAAAATCATTACCATGTCTTTTGTGTAATCGCGCGCGGTGTTCGGGTGTTACAACCCAAGTGGAAAATTTTTCGAAGTCAGTTGGGGTTTGGGACAAACAGAGGAAGGAAAAAATTTCAAACGTCCCTTTTCATATATACCCTCTTGTTGAATACTAGGCATTAGTGAAGAGTAAAGACACAGCAAAGATGGCTACTGAATTGACTGTTCAATCCGAAAGAGCTTTCCAAAAGGTTTGTACCTAACAGTTTGTTGATATCCCTGTGGTTGTGAAAAGTTAGCGATGAAGAGTCACTATGAGATGAGATTGAAAGAGTTGATAATATTATGTTGCGTTTGACTAAAGATTCCGTTAATATGTAAACCGAGTCCATCCAATGACTATGGTTATACTGAACTATTGTATTGAATCATCTCCTAATTTGTCACAACCTGGATATTCTCCGTTATAGATCCCTTACTAACAATAATATAGCAACCTCACATTTTCACCAACCCTAAGGCCAAGGCCAACAGAAAGACCAAGAGATGGTTTAAGGATGTTGGTTTGGGATTCAAGACCCCAAAGAACGCCATTGAAGGTACCTACATTGACAAGAAATGTCCATTCGTTGGTACTGTCTCTATCCGTGGTAAGATCTTGTCTGGTACTGTTGTCTCCACCAAGATGCACAGAACCGTCATTGTCAGAAGAGACTACTTGCACTATGTTCCTAAATATAACAGATACGAAAAGAGACATAAGAACTTTGCTGCTCACGTCTCCCCAGCCTTCAGAGTCCAAGAAGGTGACAACGTTACTGCCGGTCAATGTAGACCTTTGTCCAAGACCGTTAGATTCAACGTTTTGAGAATTGCTAACTCCGGCTCCAAGTCTAAGCAATTCAGCAAGTTCTAAGAACCTCTCGGATATTGTTGAGATTTAAAATGTATTGTAAAATATATATCTAATAAATACAAATCATTATTATTATTAATATTATTATTATTATTATTATTATTATTTAGCGTATATGCTAAGCATTTGATGGTGGACCGATCTTTTTAACATCAAGATTGTTATCACCCCAAATCTTTAACTTATCTAGTAATTTCCCCTTGTTATGTAATTCAAGGAAATCGTCACATCCACCTTTAGATTCCACTGACTTCCCAATAACCACGTTTGGTACTGTTTTTCTACCACTTATTTCTCCCAAATACTCTTGTAATTCAGCACCAAATTGGTGTTTATCTAATTCAACAATCATCGGTTCTGGAGTTATTTGATAGTTTTCGGCAATTAACTTCTTCAACTTCATGGAATATGGACAATAAGATTTGGAAAATATAACCATAGGTTTTAAAGCTCTAATCTCCAATAAAGCAGCTTTAGCATCAAAAACCCTTTGACCATTATTATTTGAGCCGGAACCTGAATCACCACTTCCTTTAGCAGGTTTATCACTATCATCTTTTAATTTCATATCTTCTTCGGATCCTTTAGATTTACCAATATCATTATTGATTCTAGCATCTTCCTTGGGGTTGTTCTTACTTTCGATCAACAGATTAGAAAAATGCGCCCCGGATGAAACAGATTTACCGTCTCCATTCAAAAAGGATAATGAACTACTTGACATCAGCAGAAACAACGCTATGATTGCCACCAATGCTATGGCGATTACCACAAACCGTAACTTCCTTACGTTAAGCATATTTCTGAATAACTCAAAACAATATAAATATCCACAGTCACCAACCAAAAGTGACCTGTCAGATTAATGCATTCGAGATCAATAATTTGTTGTTGGTTCTCCTTGCTTATTATTTTTCTGTTTTCTTCGCGACTGCCGCAAAACAACATGGGTGGTGGTAATCCCGACGCACTGGCTGTGTAGTAGTGGTAGCAGAATAGAAATAGTAATGGTAATAGTAGTAGTGGTGGTGATATTAGTAGTATCAACAGTATTAGTAGTGCAGTATTGGTAGCACTAGTACCAGTTCCAGTATGCTTGTCTTTCTTATAGTAGTATTACTGGAACCACCAATACCTTACGATTGTCGTGCGCATCACCAATAGTAGTGTGTTTTAACCAGTATTCGAACTCTAGCAGTAGAGTTATTCAAATCAATATCGACAGTACTTAGGAAAGACCACCCATACTCCTATCTAGTAAGTACGAATCGCTGAAAATTATTACACTCATTATCATTGATATCAACTGATTAAACTATTTGGTGCACAAGACACCGTCCTAAGTAATTTAATCTGCAACTCTACCTTGCTCTCTTTTATCGTACCTGTACATTTTTCTGTCATTTTATTGTAAATACAGCAAAACTTCATTAAAAGTACCTTTTTCAAAAACATGGATTTGAGATGCAAGTGAACCTCATCTATTAGAAGTTAGTTATGCATTGATCCAGATTGGTATTCATGTCGTACGAGCACTAGTATGCTTAACCCAATACGGTAATCAATCAGACGAATGTTCATAAAAGGACGTGCAAAAACCAGGCATAGTGAGGTTTGTCCTTGAGATATCATATCATGTTATGATGTAATACTCGATTGATAGAAGTGTTTCTGAGATTACGGCTGAGTGGAAGTAAGTCACAAATATTATGGATATCAAAGAGGCATAATGAAACGGGAACATGGCCCGTAACCGGTGATTCATTGTGGTTGAAAGGTTATTCACCAGATTAGGAAGTGAGCTCATCCAGGTACAGTAAAGTAATCTAATGTAATTTCCCACGTGGTGGACGCGCGCTACCTTATCCTTATCAATTTAAGTACTTTCTCAGACTTTCAACGTGGGCTCTCCGTACTATGATCCCTTTAGAGAAAATTTCCACCACGTGGGTGCCATATTTAATTAGGCCCAAAATTAATAATGCAAGAGAACAATCGACAGTTCATGCATAATTTAGGAGCTGGCCAACCACTCTATTGTACTATATGGTTATCATGCAGTGCCTCTTGGCGAGGGCCTTCTGAGTGAATGAGGCGTGTATTAAAGGATGTTAGGTGGGGTTTTGTGCTACATACTATTGTTTCGCAGCTATTTATTCCAATCTACTGCTACCACCTACTAAGAGAAATCTATAGCTTTAAACGAATGTGATCGCCGTTTACTTGTAAGTAGCAACAGTTGCTGCGCTTCTAAGGTTCATTTATCAAAACAAAAAGTAAACAAAGAGCAAAACTTTTGAAGCAAACATTCAAAACCCGTAGTGTGCGTTTGAAGATATTAAATAAATGAGATGATACCTTCAGATGCCAAGGGCTTAATGCCATGCCATGTTACCATTGATGATGAATGATTTACGACTAGTAATAATAAGTGTAAGCATTGACAAAAGTTAATTAGAAGTTACGAGTGGTAACCTACTAGCTGAAAAAACTTGTAATCTTTTAAACAGCCTTCAATCGTCATCCCACATGTTGATGAACTCCTTCTTACTGAGCATTATGAGCATCTCTCTTATTAAAAGTGCCGTCATCTCCACCTGGATTTAACTCTGACTTTGGGGTTGTCCACTACCGAAGAGGTTACTTATCACAAGACTTTTAACCCTTAATAATGTGCAATTGCCAAGCTTGAACTATTCGATCTAACCCACATCGCCAAGGTGATCTGTTCATCGTTAATCGGTGCCAAGCTGATGAACAAGTCCTTTCAAATTGTTAGAGAAGCCTTGGCGGTTCCAAGTGACAGTTGACAGCTTCTTTGACATTAAACGTTGCAACTGGTCAATTTCATGCTATATAATGATGATATGCAATGCCTTGACAGCACGTGAATACGAGGCAAGGCGAGGAA
Organism: Lizanozyma spartinae; assembly: GCF_019049425.1. NCBI lineage: Eukaryota > Fungi > Ascomycota > Pichiomycetes > Serinales > Debaryomycetaceae > Lizanozyma > Lizanozyma spartinae. Next base: position 188,236 of record NW_025065062.1, read on the forward strand.
GGGAAAGGGAACCATGTGGTTAAGGGGATGTGCCAAATTAATAAACGTGGTATCTCGATCGGGAAGTTTGACTTGCGTTCATTTATACAATATGTTTTTTTTTTTTAAACGTTTGTGACAACGTGGATCCATGTTAGTTCTTTTTTTTATTTTGGTGCGATGAGAGGGAGAGCCATCCACCATTACTGGAAGCATTTGTGGTGGTATTATGCAATACGATAAGTAGACTTTATGAGTGAGAATTTGTATACACTTATTGCATTATTTAATTAGCCTCGGGTCAAACGTTGTAGCATGTTTTAACAGAACAAGATACCGTTTACTGCTAATAAACCGATGGTATTTAAGGTAGGGAATCTTGTTTTGTGTACCCAATTCATGCATCTAGTTTATTGTTGCGTGTATTATTTTTTAAGCCCTTATGCATGACATTTTGTGCGGGTAATTTTCAGAATGGGTCTTCTCTTAATTAATACTAATGTATGTTTCAATTACCACTATATAAGACCTTCAATTCCCTGAAATATATCATGTCTTGTCTTGAATATTTATCTTCATCAACTTCATCCAAACAAGAAGACCCTTGTTCAATAAAATGACCCAAGAGATCGCTGAAACAAGTCACGGCCATCACATCGTTGGTGGTAAAACCGCCTTTAAGGATTATGTTGGAAAGTTTGCTCATATTGAAGATCCATTAGAAAGAAGAAGATTGGCTTTAGAAGAAATCGATAACGCCGGTTTTGGCTGGACTCAAATCAAAATGATTATGATTGCTGGTGTCGGTTTCATGACGGATTCTTATGATATCTTTGCCATTAACTTGGGTATCACTATTATGTCATATGTCTGGTGGAAGGGTTCTATGCCTTCTTCTACCTCTACTCTTTTAAAGGTTTCCACATCTGTTGGTACCGTTATTGGTCAAGTCTCCTTCGGTATCATGGCCGATAAAATTGGTAGAAAGAAGATTTACGGTACTGAATTGATCATTATGATCTTTGCTTGTGTTTTCCAATGTACTTTAGGTCAATCACCAGCTATTAACTTTGTTGCCATTCTTGCCACTTTTAGAATTCTTATGGGTATTGGTATTGGTGGTGATTATCCACTTTCCTCAATTATCTCTTCTGAATTCTCAACCACCAAATGGAGAGGTGCCATCATGTCTGCTGTTTTCTCTAACCAAGGTTTGGGTCAATTGTTGGCTGGTATCGTTGCCATGATTTTGGTTGCTGGCTACAAGGATGATTTAATTATTGCCAACTCTGGTGCTGAATGTACTGGTAAATGTATCAAGGCTTGTGACCAAATGTGGAGAGTCTTAATTGGTTTCGGTTGTGTTCCTGGTTGTATTGCTTTGTACTACCGTTTGACCATTGCTGAATCTCCTCGTTACTCTCTTGATGTTACTCAACATGATGATCTCCAAAAGGTTGCTGACGCTGAAGCCATCATTGACGCTCAAGCTGCTGATATCACCCCACCAAAGGCATCTTTCAAGGAGTTTGTTAGACACTTTGGTCAATGGAAATATGGTAAGATCTTAATTGGTACTGCTGGTTCTTGGTTCAACTTAGATGTTGCTTACTACGGTTTAGGTTTGAACTCTGCCATTATCTTGCAAACTATTGGTTACGCCAAGTCTAAGAATGTCTACCACAACTTGTACAACACTTCTGCTGGTAACTTGATTTTGATTTGTGCTGGTTCCTTGCCAGGTTACTGGTTCACTGCTGCTACTGTTGATGTACTCGGTCGTAAGACTATTCAATTGGGTTCTTTTATGATCTTGACTATTTTATTCTGTATCATTGGTTTTGCTTACCACAAGTTGTCATCTCATGCTTTATTGGCATTGTACGTCTTGGCTCAATTCTTCCAAAACTTTGGTCCTAACACCACTACTTTTATTGTTCCAGGTGAAGTTTTCCCAACCAGATACAGATCTTCTGCTCACGGTATTTCTGCAGCTTGTGGTAAGGTTGGTGCTATCATTGCTCAAACTTGTATTGGTACTTTGATTAACCACGGTTGTTCTGCTACTAACAAGAACTGTTTCTTGCCTCATGTTATGGAAATCTTTGCCTTGTTCATGTTGTTGGGCTGTTTCACCACCTTGTTGATTCCTGAAACCAAGAGAATGACTTTAGAAGAAATTTGTGAAAAGTACCACGATGAAATTGACTCTACCAAGTTATCTAAGGAAAGATATGTTCAAGAAGAATCTTACGAACAAGATTCCAATGAACTCAAGCAATAGATTTAATTGTCTATTGATGTGCTCTTGCATTCACAAGTAGTTTCATTTCGTTTCATTTTTATTTACCTTAATATTTGTACAGTTAGAAATTTAATAATAATTACCGGTCATTGCTTAATAACATGTAATAGCTTTTATGTAGACATTTGTAAATATGATGAGACCATGTATGAACAATGCTGCAACAAGAAAAATGTCCTTATAAAAATACCTGGAGTAAAATTGTAGGTCATTGTTCAGATCCAATATGGCCGTCAGTTATTGCTGTCAACGTAACAGTGATCCAGAGCTATACAGTTATACGGTTCCTGTACATTATTAGTAAATCTTTTTACAAGAGATAGAACAAAAGCAGTGTACCAACCAATAAAGAGATGGACAACGGAATCAGGTGTTTAAAAGAAAGGTGTCGGATGATATAAGATATACTAAGTGATCTTGAGAATACTAATCTAACCAACAAGTTCTTACTAAGTATTGGTTGAATTGATTTATTCACTCACAATTTCTTCCTAATTACTCCTGTGTACTACTAAAGTAATTTTCAACATGATCCTGCACAATGTAGTTTCCCACCCATATCGCAAAAGTAGTACCCACCAGAACCTTATTCTTACCTCTACCTCTTGTTGACAACGCTATGATTCGTCAATACTTCACCTCGACTAAGTTCCGTCAACCCTATGCCAAAGACTGGGTGCTTGTCATTATACTTCTAACGTACTTCTTTGCGGTAGCAGAAAAGGCCAAACCTTTCAGTAGAGAGTTTGTGGCCGGTGACAGTCGGATTTCACATCCATTTGCTGAACAAGAACGAGTTACGGATCAATGGCTTTATGTATTGGCAGTTTATTTGCCAATGGTGGTGACCATTATTGTGTGTTGGCTGACTAAGACATGGGATAAATATACCAAACTTCATAGAACTCAAGTGGCCTTAGTTTCATTATTACTTAGTGCAGCCACTACTGGAGTGATAACTGATATACTTAAATGTTGGATAGCCAACCCCAGACCAGATTTCCTTAGTAGATGTGGAGGCAGTTCTAAAATGTCAAAGAGGAAATTGTATACTATGGAAGATTGTACTGCCAAATTAGGAGAGTTATATCTTTACGATGGGATGAAATCAACTCCGTCTGGCCATTCATCATTACTGTTTTGTGGTTTAGGTTGGTTGGTATTATTTCTTTGGGGTCACTATTCGGCGTTAACCACTGGCAAACCAGCTTACATGAAATATGCATTTGCCTTGGGGCCAATGATGTTAGCATTATATGTTGGTCTTAGTAGAGTTCAAGATTATCGTCATCATAATTTTGACATTATGCTCGGAGGAATTATCGGAGGAATGAACGGATTAATTGGCTACTTGCATTATTATCATGCACCATGGTCATCATCACCAACACATTTAGTAGTAGATGAACATATAGAATCTAGTTTACCTAAATAGGCAATAGCTACAAGATTATAATTATATATATATATTCAATTTTTGTAAATATACATACTTAATTGTCCGTTGAGGACACCCATTAATGCAAAAACTCTATCCGTGTATAAATAATTTAGTATCCCATCGCCAGTTATAGTAATAAAAAAAAGAGTGAATGATAATAATCAAGATTATTATCTTCGAAGTGTAATAAATTCAACAGTTGCAAAAAACGAGTTGAGCGTTTTCCAAATTATGGTACAACAATAATAATAATATTTTCTTTTTGGAACAGCAACAAAGGAGTCATTACATTAATCATTAAGCATAAAAGCAACAAAAAAATTAGCAGCAGCAGCAGCAGTCAATTAGAACTTCAACTTCTTTGGTTGTTCCCAAGGGTTTTCTTGGTTGGTGAAGTGACCGTAAGAAGCAGTCTTGAAATAGATTGGTCTGGCCAAGTCCAATTCCTTGACAATGACACCAGGTCTCAAGTCAAAGTTCTTTTGGATAATGGCAACCAATTCATCAGAAGAGTACTTGGAAGTACCATAAGTATCAACGTAGATACTCAATGGTTCAGCAACCCCAATGGCATAAGAAAATTGAACCAAAGCTCTTCTGGCCAAACCAGCATTAACCAAAGACTTGGCAACCCATCTGGCAGCGTAAGCAGCAGATCTATCAACCTTGGAGAAGTCCTTACCTGAGAAAGCACCACCACCGTGAGCACCCCAACCACCATAAGTGTCAACAATGATCTTTCTACCGGTTAAACCAGCATCACCTTGAGGACCACCAATAACGAATCTACCAGATGGTTGAATGTGGTAAACAGTCTTAGCATCCAACAAGTGTTCAGGAACAACCTTCTTAATGATATGGTTGGTGATTTCGGTTCTCAAATCTTCAGTGGAGATTTCATCAGCGTGTTGAGCAGAAACGACAACGGTATCAACTCTAAGAGGAACAACAGCACCACCTTCCTTTTTGTATTCAATGGTAACTTGAGTCTTAGTATCAGGTCTTAACCATGGCAAAGCACCAGATCTTCTAGCAGAAGCCATTTCCGCATTCAACTTGTGGGCCAAAAGCAAAGTCAAGGGTAACTTTTCATCGGTTTCATCAGTAGCATAACCAAACATAATACCTTGATCACCAGCACCCAAGTCTTCCAAGGCCTTCTCGTAGTGCAAACCTTGAGCGATATCAGGAGATTGTTGTTCGATGGCAACCAAAACGTTACAGGTCTTATAGTCAAAACCCTTTTCAGAGTGGTCGTAACCAATGTGTTTGATGGTGTCTCTGACAATCTTTTGGAAGTCCAATTGGGCCTTGGTAGTGATTTCACCGAAAACCATAATCATACCGGTTTTAGCAGCGGTTTCACAAGCAACCTTTGACAATGGGTCAACGGCCAAACAAGCATCCAAAATGGCATCGGAAACTTGATCACAGATCTTGTCTGGGTGACCTTCACCAACGGATTCAGAGGTAAAGAAAAAGTGTTCTGGTTGGGACATGGCGGGCTATTTATATGCTGGAATAGACTGGAAAGCAGACGTGAAGAAAAGGTCGAATGGGAAATTAATTGGGAGGATTTAAACCTATTTATATGTGAAAGAAAAAATTCTGTGTCGCATCGCAGAAATGTCTGTGTCTGCGGGTATGGGTGTTTTATTGTTTAATTAATATTGTTGGGTTCTTCCAGACACTGAATAAAGTGGAGTCGGGTTATTAGACATGGAGCTGTTGGTTGTTCAATAGATGAAACTCTGTTTAGGTATGTCTGTATGTCCAACAGTTCATCAAAAGTGAATTCAATAGGTTGTCATGCTAGCCATCAACATCGTGGTCAAACACTAAACTTGGGCCTGCCCGCCACAGTTTTTAAAATGTCGGGATTATTTTCTTCAGACTTTTTTCACTCAAAAGAGATGAAGTCAATTCACGTGACAACATTGAGCCCAAAGTCACATGCTATCAGTTTCTTTTTCACTATACGAGAACACCCAGATACAGACATATTTTATACGACAAAAATGTCAGACATTAATTGAAGAAAACGAGTCAGAGATTCAAATGACAGCACTATTAATTACTACAATTACAACGACATTAATATTATAATAAGTAATAAAATCAGACATTTAACTCCACTGCAGTGAGGTTTAAAAGACAAGTGATTAGATTAGATTAAGTACAACGTGGTTTTTTGTCGGGATCTCAAGTTTGCTTATAAGGCTGTAACCACATGGGTTTTAACTTATTACCATGCTTTATCTTTTTATTTTGTTTTGACTCGTGAGCCACTGCAACATTTTGATCAAAGACACACAATTACACAAAATCGTGATTTTACCGATAGACCCCCGGAAATTAATGTCATTAGGTCGGATCTCAGATTAGGATCATCGAACGCGTATTTCAATTACCTAACGCGTATCAATCAATTCACCATCATCTTCTTTTCCATATAACCCTAAGAATATTAATGTCGAACGTAGGATTGGACCTATCGATTTTGGATAGAGTTCGTCAGCGTCTCGCCAATCAATCCAACCCTTCAACTCCAAGAACTTACGATAACGATTCAGGGTCCGACGATGACTCCCACACCCAAACACAAGTAGGCGTATTGTATGGTAAAACACAACCCATACCCGTTGATTCACGAACTCAAGATGCAGAAGTAGAAGAGGAAGATATTCAACCGAGTCAAATTGATTTTGGCCAATCAATGCTCTTCAATAATTTAGTAACACAAGCAACAGTTGTACCGGACCTTCACCAACAAGAAGAAGATCAATTGATGAAAGCTACCCAAAGGATTGGAGAACCCGAGTCAAGCAACGATGGTTTGGGGCTTGAGTTTGATTTTAATGCATCGTCACTCTTTAGCAACATCATTAGTCAAGCCCAGAAGGTGCCATCATTCGATGATAAGACACAGATAGAGTCGGGCAACGAGAGTACTCAGACACACATAGAGCTAGACAGGGAGAATACTCAGACACAGATAGTGCTAGACAGGGAGAATACTCAGACACAGATAGAGTCAGACATCCAGACACAGGTGTTAAATGACAGTGATAAGGAGAATGTTCATACACAGATAGAGCCAGACGAGAACGCTCCTTTCCAGACTCCCGAACACAAGTTAACTGCTAGTGAAAGACTTGCGAGAATCACCCAATTGGCCAATGAGAAACGGCAGGTGAGACTCCAAAAGGAAAGAGAAGCCGAAGCCAAACAATTGGAAGCAGATATCACCAAAACATCATTAACTGATGAAGAGAACGATCTCCTAGAAGATTTGCGTAGTTCTGATCGACTTAGTTCTGATCGACTTGAAGATTCCCAAAGAGGGAAATACGGCAGAGATGTTAAGAGGGTCCAGGAGTTGATCAACATTGCCAAAAGAGATCAAGTGATTGTTCCACAGTTTGTTAGGCGGAAGGAATTCTCCAAGAAGGATCTTATCAGGGCCTTTGAGTCGGAAGATGAACAGCATGAAGTTGATCCGTTGTCTTCACCACTAGGACTTTCAACGAGCACCCAACAGAAGAGTCCGTTGACATCACCGATAAAGACTCACACCAGCCAATCAATGCACCTCAACAAGCCTATAGAGTCGTATGCCATGGGTCTAAGGGACAATGGAATGATTGAACTCGATGGTGAAGAGGACGACGACCAAGAAGAGGGTGCCATACCCGAGTTGTCTAAAGAGCAGCAGCTTAGCATCAAGCAGAGGTTCATCAGAAGGAAGCAAAAGTCCAACACTATGGTCAACTTGCCCAAGCAAATGAGGTCCAACATGATGATGATGGCTTCTACAGGCAAGAACAACCACAAGGGCCATTCGGAGTTGCTCCACTCGTTGACCAAAGAGAACATTCAACAGTTGGTGTCCGTCAAGAACCAGAACCCGGACCAGCAGATCTTGCAGGAGATGCAGAAGGACGATGAGATCATGGACTCGTTGTTGGAGCGGGAGATCGAACGGGTGAACCGAATTAGACTAAAGGAGAAGTTGAAAGCGAAGGCAGCCCAAGCTCTATTGAAGAAGGAAGTTGGCGAAGGTGAAGATGAAGGTGAAGGTGAAGGTGAAGTTGGTGATGTTCCAGATAGTGAAGTTCCAGATAGTGACTTTAGTGAGGAAGGAGAATCCGATGAAAATGATGGTGATGAAGGTGACTCGGAGTCAGATGCCAAAGTTGAAGTGGAAGCCGATGCTGATGGACCTCGGGACGACGACAGCTACATGTTTGGAGTCAAGAAGACCGACGCTCGCATCAATCAAGATGAAATGTTGGTGACTTCAAATAACACTCCACTTGTTACGGAGGACTACGACGATGACGACAACGGTGAAGATCCTTCATTGGTCAATTTCTCTATTGTATCTGAAGGAGACCTATTTAAGAACTTAACCGGAACAGTACAAGATGCTGATGTATCATTCACCCGTCCAGACGATGATCATCACGATCTTAATCTACTGCAAGTGGTTCGACCCCAGCCTGGTGCGGACGACACTACTCAAGTAGACGGCACTCAAGTTGCCACGCAGGTTGATACCAAGATGACTCAAGTCATTGGGTCTATGGCCGACGATGGTGATGATGATGATGATGACATAAGTCCAAGCAAAGTTGCAGCTGGACGGAGACATGTACGGAGGAGGATGGCAGTTGTTGAGGAAGACGAAGACGAAGACGAAGCGGAAGCGGAAGGAGAAGCCGAGGTTGAAGCAGCTGAAGAAGTTGATCATGAGGCTGCAGCTCAACTCCAGAAACAATATGAAGACCGTCTTAGACGCCAGGAATTAAAGTCTAGAAAGAAACGGAAAGACCTAGAAAGGCGAGGTTTGAGGAAGTTGGTTGATGGTGAAGCCTTGGAGTCAGAAGATGAATGGCAAGGGTTAGGAGGAGCTGAAGGAGACTTTAGTGATGACCAAGGCAACAGTGAAGATGAAAAGATGATCGACAACAGCTTGCTGGTTGATTTGAATGACGAGGCCGTCAAGAAGAAGTTCATGCAACAGTATCAGATCAGCGACACCAAGGAATTGGAAAAGTTATTGGACGATATTAAGAACCATCGTTTGTCCAAACGTGGAGTTGGCAACGGCTTTGATATTGAATTGAGTGACGAAGAGGACGAGTTGTTGATGAAGTACAGACAGCAGAAGATGAAGCAGCAGAATGAAAAATTAATGGCCAATAAGAAGATCAGACAATTGGCCCAACAGGAGAAGTCAAAGGCCTTTTTCATGTCGATGCAAGAAGGCACATCGTCTGTTCGAATAGAGGAGGACGAGGAGGACGAGGAGGACGGTAATGAAGGTGGCGAAGGTGGTGATGATGTAGGCGGTGAAGGTGGTGATAATGAGGTTGATGAAGACCTTGAAACTTCTCTAGATAAACAACCACCCAAGAAACTTTTAAAGATTGAAGAGTCGTTTGTGGTTAAACAGTTATCATTCCTTTCCGCTTCCAGAGAAGACGAATACGAACGAATGCAACGGTTATCACGACTTCAACACGGATTTGATTCTTCAGAAGACGAAGTCGAAGATATACAAACCTTGAAGTCCAAATGTCTAGCTCGTCTTTCTACCAGAACAACGTCTGAGACTTCCAGCAAAAGATCTTTTGAAGAAGTAGAAACAGATGCTGATGATGATGCAGATGACGATTTCAATGATGTGATTACGTCATTCAAGAAACCAAGTATCATCAAATCTTTCAAGTCATTCCAACAGATGCAAGGAGTTCAAATTAAAGATGGGAAACAGTCGTTCTCTGGAGTCACAGTCAACAAGCATTACAAGGTTGCAACTGGATCCAAGGCCTCTATTACTTATATTTCCAACAACAAGAAGCAGGTGTCCAATAAGGAAGAGCATATCAAGAAGTCTATTCGTTTGAATAGAACTCCCGGTTCCAGAATCTTTACCGATTCAGGGTTTGACTAAAGTATGCAGATGATATTTTTAATGCAATATAATGTAATGCGATACGATGCGATGCGATGCGATGTAGTGTAATATAATGCGTTAGTCTATGCTTCGTGATAATGCATCTTGAAGGGCTTCCGGATTAAACCTTGTAACCACTGGTCTCTTGAAGAACGAAGCATCACCATGGGTAAATAACGTAGTACGGTTTGGACCAATGGAAAGCAGTGAATGAGCTCCATCTGTTCTGGGATTACGAACAGGTTGTCGCTTCACAGAGCTTCCTGATCTGATTTGAATGGGGTTAGTTTTGGATCGATATTGTTCCTTTAAATGCTTGATTTTGGTAGGAGTAGAATTCAATGAACTTGAAGCAACAGGAGAAGAACTCACTAACAATGAAATGGTTTCTTTAAGTGAAAGTTGTCCTTTGGAAGACGAATATGCTGATGCTGGTGCTGGTGCTCTGATTGGCTGTGGCTTGCTGGGAGAAACAAGGTTGAAGAATTGGAATGAAGAGCCTGATGATGTCTTATGTTTCAAAGGTGAAGTATTAATATCATCATCGTCACTGCTCTTATACTTCTCTAGCAAAGATTTGGTGGTGGTGGTGGTAGTGGTGCTTTCCGGTACGCCATTAACCAACGAATAAACCGGTTCTATGGTGGGTGAAAGTCGTTTGGCTTTACTTGTCATGGCCATAGTGTCAATAGGATTATGGAACTTTGAAGTAACAGCCGTAGCAGCTTCGGCAGTAGTTGCACCAACTGTAGCAGCAACAGCTGGCACTGCCACTGCAGTAGTGATACCGACTGGTTCCTGGAATATGCTATCGTGGCTTTGGGTTCTAGGTCGGGGCAATACCTTATTCAAATCAACTCTTGATTTCCTCAAGAACCTATTAAAGTTATCGTCGTCTTCAAAGATCATAGCATCGTTAACATCGTCATGCTGTTTATCAGGAGAATAGTATGAAAAGTCGGAAACCATGGAGATGGCATCCAAGTGATCACTGCTCTCTATGTTTAAGTCTGTCACAGTTTCGGGGTCTTCCGGCACTGTAAATTGGTTGTAGCTCATGAAATGCTTAAGTCGAGAGTTACGCATGTTCCTTGTGTCTGGACCCCGTTGTAGATCGATGTACAAGCCAAACTGGGGGTCGGATGTTGTCCCAATATCTGGGAGCGAATTTGACTTACGTTTGAGCTGGTTCAAATGGTTATCAAAGTATGTGAATGAAATGTCTTCTGTGGTGGTGGCCTCGCTCATGCCACCGTCGTTGTCGTTGTAATCATCGTTGTGTTGCAGCATAACATTATGACTTGTGGTGGTTAGAGTTGTGTCTGTGGCATTGGAGAAGAGTCTTCGGGCTGGAGGCAAGTTGTAGATAGGCTTATGCGGAGTCAAGTGAATAGAAGAGCTTGTATCATCATCAAACACCGACGACACACTGTCGTATGCCACAGGATTGATGTTGTACACTTTGGAAACTCGGTACTTGGACTTCTTCTTGTCTATTTTGGAGGAGTTGGAACACCTTAACGGCTTTAAGGAAAGATTAGATACCGAGATTTGATGGGAGAGCGTAGGACGAGGCTGTGGTGGTGCCAGTGGTGACAATGTCTGCTCTTCTGAATGGAACTGGTAGTCTAACATGCGATTGAGAGTGTCTGTAGCCCCATACAAAGAGCTGAGTCGTTTGCTATCTGAGTATCGAGGTACAGACGACATAGACGACGACATAGACTGTCTGTCAATATTGATATCTTGTCTGGCATTGTCCATGGTAAATTTTGTCTTCAAATAGGTGTATTCTGTTTGTAGGTTGATAAGAGATGTGGTGGTAGTAATGCTGTTATCGGTTGTTGATTCAAGAAGATACGTCTTCTCCATTAAACTTTCTATCAGATCAAGAAACATGGCATTATCATCAACACGAGCCTCCATCTGTTCTATGGCTCTATCCTTTTCGTTGGCCACAGCAGTCAAACTCATCATCTTGGAAATGAGTCGACTCGACTCTTCAACCGCATCAACAAGAGTCAGAGAACGTGAGTCTAATTCATCAACAAACCTGATTAGGTTGTCCAATGTAGTCATAACAGAGTGACGCTAACAGTGTACAGTGTACAGTTCAACAGTGTAAAGTGTACAGCGTTGCAGTAGCAGTAACAGTGGAGCGTCTGAAAGTATTAGTGTTTGCTTGATCTTGTTGGTCTTATGTACTCATCGCCACAATGCACACTTTATCAGCCTCTGGTGTCCTGGCAGCACATGTAGAGTCAGGTAAGCCCTCGGAGTAAGTACAGTACTCTTTGACTGTTACTGCAGATACGGCTTTACGGAAAGAGTAAAACATCAACAGTCATCCCGATGCGGTAACGTGACTCGTGAGAACCATCAAGCGAAGAGCACACAAAAGGACGGGGCAGTGGTACAAAGCAGTAAAATACGGTAGCGCAAATCTCTTGCAGATGTACCCATTTACTTTACTATATATTGTATGTATACTTCAGTTTGTATGCTTTACTATTTATACTCCGTATATTTACTCCTTCTTATGCTTCTTATGCTTCTTTTCCTTCTTGAGCAACTTATTCTCATACACTTCTTCCTCAGGAGCCTCGAAATCCTTTTCACGTTCTCTCTTGCGTTCTTCACTAACTTGTTCTTGTTTCTCTCTCTTCTCTTGAAGCTGCTTCTTCTCCTTATCTCTCTTTCCCAAAAAGTATTCACCACTTTCAATCTGTAAATCAATCTTTCTGGGTTGTTGTGCTGGTGGGAAAGGTGTGTATACCTTCTTTTGGATCTTGGTAGGGTCAACCTTCTTTCTGGCAACGTTTCTCTTTTTGAACATTGGAAGGAATCTAGACCAATCTTCATTAGCCAATTCGGGTTTTTTGGCCAACTCTTGTTTAATCATCAACTCTTTGATGTAATAAATAGGATGCACATTCTTCATACAATCTTCAACAACTCTTCTAACTTCCTTTAATCCCTTCCATGGTCCCATAGCACTAACAGTGTTACCTTGAACTAATATATAACACTTGGTCAACAATTCTAAGGCCTTTAATGTGTTCCCATTAGGCCCAACCAACCGTTGTCTACGCTTAACAAACCTTTCCTTGTTGGCAACAGTGTTCCCAATCTTAATCACTTCACAGGCCACATCGTCTTGAAGAATCTTCACGGCTTGAGGGAAGGGAACAGAACGTGCAAGCAATTTGATCAAATCTCTGGCCTTTAAGATAATTGCAGGATCATATGTCTTAAGCGTAGTCTTCACAGTCATCGACCCTTCCACCAAATCTAATTGACATCCAATATGATGTTTGTCTAATGCTCGAGTGACATCTGCCCATATCGACCTCAAATATTGTTCTCTATATTTGGGGAATAAGGTCATGAAAGATGATTCCTCAGTGAATGACATCCCACTGGCATTGTCTTCGGGTTTAAATTCTTCAATGCTCCATTTATCTATGTCTGGAGTATCCCAAGGCTTATCTCTGTTGTGAGTGGAAACCATTATAAATAGTTTATAGCTATATCCTGAAGGTGGCGGCTGTATTTGACTGCTATGATATGGTGTACTAGTTGCACTTATTGGTAGGACTGCTGCTACCGTTTGCTCATCGCATCGCATCACTTGAAAAAATCTGGAATGCGGGTAACCCATTGGAAATAAGTTTACCTAACTAGTTCCTTCTACAACCATGAACAAAGGCAGAAATAGAAGCCATACCCCTGAGTCTTCTTCCATTACAACCATGAACAAGACACAAGGCATCACTAAGAAGAAGACTAGAGGGGTCAAGAAATCTGCAACAAGCACATCCAAACAGAAAAAGTCTAGAGGAATCAATGCCAAGGCTGTAAAGGAGCAAATAGCAAGACTAAATGCTGATATATCGAACGTTACAGAAGTTACACAGCTTGTGAATTCAGCAGCAAGCAGCACCGATGCATCGAAGAAGACCGTTTCTGCTCTAGATACTCAAACACTTATCAAAGACTTACATGAAGACAAACAGAACAACGAACAACGGAAACAAACAAACGAAGACTTGGCAGCACAGTTGGAACTGATAGCAGGAATGGAGCTATAGAGCATAGAGAGGGGCGAGTTATAGAATTTAGTTGATCTGTATAGGGTATAATGGTATAAAGCAGTTACGTATAGAAGCGTGGGTTCCCACGGGCCAAAAATCGTGCACGGACCAAGTCATCAACCATACTATAAGATGGCAAGGTGATAATTAAAACCTGGAGTAGAATCACCTACGATTATCATACACAGCTTAACATAAAAGTCGTCCGTAAAGCATGTCGTTTCCAGATGTTCTTAAGCGTGGAGACTCGTTTCTACGAGAATATCCTCGGGACTCGTGGTGGTGGAACTATGCATCTCATGCTGCATGTTTTGGAGTGATTCTTAATGCCAAAATACTTCTTAACTTGATGTACAAGCCACAGCTTCATAACGTGGAACGATTGGATGCCGCTTTGGCCAAAGCTAGAGCTGAAAACAGACTGTTATTAACGGTCATGAATCACATGTCAGTGGTTGATGACCCGACATTCTATGCTGCCTTGCCTTGGAGATTTCATTTTGACATTGATACTATTAGATGGGGCTTTGGTGCTGATAATGTGTGTTTCCTGACCCCCCTAAGCTCTTATTTTTTTAATTTGGGTAAGATTTTAGGTACCAAGAGATTTGGAGAAGGTCCCTTCCAAGGTAGCGTGGATGCAGCCATTAGGATCTTGAGTCCGGATGATACTTTAGATTTAGAATATACTCCAGGCGTTACTGAAGTGGAGAAACCATCATTATTACAAGAATTAAACTTACCTGAACCCAATAACTCCAAACAACTAGTTAAATACGTTAAACCACTGCCAGAAACCACCAATTGCTTGATGTCCAAATCTCCATTTATCCGATCCCAAACTTCATGGTTTCATGTATTCCCCGAGGGGTTTGTATTACAATTGGAGGAACCTCATCTGAACTCCATGAGATACTTCAAATGGGGGGTCTCTAGATTGATTTTAGAAGCCACAACTACTCCAGTTGTATTGCCTATTTTCAGCTTTGGGTTTGAGAAGATTTCTCCAGAACACACAGCTGATGAAGGGATTAAACGTTGGTTACCCAACAATTTCGGCGCCGAAGTCCACATGGCCTTTGGTGAACCCGTGTCGGATGAAACCCTCGAGCTTTACAGAAGTCAATGGAGACAATTGGTTAACAAACACATTGACCCTGGTAATCCCAGTGATATGCCTGAAATACTCAAGAACGGCAAGGAAGCTCAGCAATTACGGTCTGATCTTGCGGCCGAGCTCAGAAACAATGTTCTTGCCATCAGATCCCATTTGGGTTACTTTGAACCTGAAGACCCCAGGTTTAGAGATCATAAGTTCTGGAAGGAGTACACCAGTACAGAAGGGTTAAGTGATCCAGATATCAAGTTTATTGGAAAGAATTGGGCCATCAAGAGGTTACAGAAACATTTACCCGAATATAGAGAAGACGATGAGGACGATTGTAAATAGTTAGACAATAGATACAAGTATGATTTTCAAGGTACCTACCTTGGAATTATTAAAGTTAATATCACCAAAATTTTCAGTGCGCACCATCAATACATACCTAATGATGCTCTTCTTTACTCATGCCATGCACTCAATAGGACTTCATAGACCGCTTTATAAGGTCGGACCTGTTCTACGATGGCTGACAGTGTCAATGGTTTTCCCCCGGACCTTCCAGCGTGTCGGGAGCCCACAGAAGCCGGTCTCCGTCTCAATGGTTGCAATACGACATCGTTCAAGCTGGGTAAGCACCATTAGCCGATTTAGTAAAGCTCCCAAGGGCGTAAAAGCGGTTAACGGCGGCAAAGATAAGGTGGTGATGATAGAATCTGAGAATGATAACGATATGAACCCTGAAGATTCCACAATAATCAAGGATTTGAAACATTACTCAAGAACATCTGACATGTCAGATCGAATGAAGCAAAAGATGATCACATCAATATTGGAGAAGTTGGCCTATTCTGAGACCGCCTTGACCCGAGATGCGGTTCAAGCCATTGATCAGGCTGTTACGTATCTTTATAGACAAAATGGTGGGTCTATTAAAGGGACTATTAGTGAGAAACAGCTTGTACAGATCTTTAACAAATCAGCTGCTTATATCGTTTGTCTAAAGAGATTATGGATCCCCAATTATATGTCTTTGATGATGAAGTCATTTGTTGATGGTACTACTTCTTCACCAAGAGTAATCTCCTACATGGCAGTGTTGGGATCGATGGCACACAATGGATCGCTAGAGATTGCTCTTTCAACATTGTCTAAACGTGTTAGCATTACTACTGCAGTAGTGGACGATCTCGTGATCTTATACGACGGTTTGGACAGACTCAATTTGGGGTTCTATGAAAGTGTCTTAACAAGTTTAAACGAGGTCGATTTGGGTGACTACTTTTTTGACCAGTTGATTAACCATGTTGAGTCTCTTTACTCTACCACTGTGCCGTTGATTCACGAGTACTTGGATCAAGAGAGGAGTCTTGATCGAGTCATGATGATCTTGGGTCGCATTACTCCTCAGCACATTGAATCAATGTCTTTTGGTTGCGTGGTTAGACTATTCACTTTGGCAAAGGATATGGAGGAGGCACTAGATGGGAAGCAGCCATCACTATCAGAGCTAATTATGACACATTTGGAGTCAAAAGCCAGCCTAGACTCCAGTGAATTGAAGGATATAATTTTTTCAGTTCCAGACGAACCATTGATCTGTAATCTTTTACTTTCAAGTTATGTTAATCATCCTAGACTATTCAACTTGCTTGTGAATCAAATTGAATCAAACTCCAGTAAATATTCACCGGAAACATTAATTCAATCAAAGATCCTATCTGCATCTTTGTTTAATGAAGCGGAGTTGGTTGGTTATACAAAGAACATTATAGAAGAAACAGCAACATATTTGCCCATTGACGAAACAAAACTCTATGAAAAGTTGATTCAAATTGTCTTGGTTCGTCTGGATATATCGTCAACTGGTACGTTTGTGAATACTATATCTGATTATATGAGGTCTAGAGGCGCTCATATTTCGTTAAAGACTTACAAGAACTTAATCGATAGAGCATTAAAAGATGGTGATGTCGAAACAGCTATTCATGTATTTGAAGATTCATTAGAAGATTCCGTTAATTGGACAGAAGATTTACTGCCTTCTGTGCTTAAAACATTGAACAATATTATAATTGGAGCAACAGAAGTGGAGAGTGGGTCGTCTAATGTTGAGGAATCGTTTCGTATTTTCCTTAAAGTTAAACAGCAAATGTCAACTACTCCTGTCAATATCAATGCAATGTGTGCTATGGCCGATAGAATGTTGGAATCTGAGTGCGTTGGAGATTTAATTGAAATGATGAAACGGGAGTTCCCCAAGATAGACAAGAATGCATTACAAAGACTCCCATTAGATAAACCATGGGGTATTAAATATCGACAATTCTTTGATAAACTCCAAAGTTATGTTATCACTTATACAAATGAATCCACTTTTGAAACCAATTGGGTACTTTATGGGGAATTGCATAAATATTTCAATGCTCCATTTGAATCATATTTACCCACCATGAAGTTCTTTTGTGAAAAGGATCGATTAAATGCAGCTTTAATTATCTTCCGTCAGATTAAACGACTAAATGAATTGCATGGAGATCATTCATTCCCTCCACCACTGAGAGAAATGTACATGTATCTTTTCCAAGTGTTCGGTGATAAATTATACGAAGAAGGTGTGGATGAATTACATTCATACATGAAAATGGATGTCTCATTACCAAAACTGGATATCGAATTACAAAATTGCATCCTCAATGCTTATTCCAATTTACAAGAAGTGGCTAAGGCAAGAGACTTATTTTTAACAATTGTTTCAGGCTCCACGAATGGTAAAATTAGTCTTGAAACTGCAACTATCATGATTAAAACGTTCACCTATAGTGATTTGGTATATGTGAAGAAGTTTTGGAACAATTTATCACTGTATGGAGTGACTCCGGATTATTCAATCTTCAGACAATATCTAATTGCTCATGTCTATAATGGACATGTTGAAGAAGCTTGTAAATTGGTGAAGGAAATGGATGATTATGGATTGGAGTTGAGTAGTGATACTTTATTGGCTCTTCACAATTATTGCTTGGAAGATTATCATCAAAAGCAAGTGATCAAATGGGCAGAGAAGTATCATAAACAACTTTGGATCCAAGCAGTAGATTCTGGATTATTGCGAACAGCTGATAATTATGTTCCTGATAGACAACTTTTGCAGTAATCATTCTGGTCATTGTGCAAGCTTAGTGGCATTCACTTTGGAAGCAAATCTTAATGAATTTAGGGTTTCGTTATAGTCTTTCAATTCAGACGAAACATTGGCAAACATCAACGTTTTTGAGGTGCCCCCAAGACTATTCTTTAAGAGGTACGTTAACTTGGAATTTCGATAAGGAATATGCTGTGAATGAACCATACTATTACCCTTTTGCTGTAACGAGAGATTATAAATAACATCACCAAGACTTGAAAGGGATTTATTGATTGCTTGAGTTTCTCTTAATCTTGAGCCTGTTGCTTGAGAACTGGCTAATCTTTCAGAACCTGCTAAATCAATGAGGTTTAAGGTCCCCAGGATTGTTTGATTGGTATCATTCCTTTTCCCTGTGATTCGGAATATATATATCGAATGGGATCTACTTGAATTTTCATTCAGTTTGGTAGACGCTGTCGCTCTTCTTTTATCTGCTTCAGCAAGATATTTTAAAGCTTCATTCTTTGAAGTTAATTTCACCTTATTGATATTGGTTATCATCGTTGTTCCGTTTATTTCGTCATGTTTGATTTCACATTTTACATTGACATTTGTATTACTTGGTCCAATTAAATCATGAATTGTCTCATTATAGATTTGAACAAATTCTCCCGTGATTTCATACTCCCATCCACCAAGTTTTGCTTGGTTCACATCATCAAATATCTTCAGAATTGACAATGGAATCATCCCATTATTCTTCAGTGACATGGTATAAGTCTTTCCTGAACCAGTTTGACCATAGGCAAAGATACAAACATTATAACCATCCATTGCAGTTTGAATTAATTGAGATATCTCTTCAAAAATAGTATCATTAGATTCTGTGGGTTGAAAGATTTTATCAAAACTGAAATTATGCTTATTGGTATTGTTTCTTTGATGAGTATAGGAATCATCATTATCTTTCTTTAAAATTGAAAGCTGTTGTTTCCCATTTTCCATCAATTTTTGCTCGAATTGAGTCTGTTTTTGCAGTGACATTGACGAGGGTTTGATCCGACAGTATACTCGAATTGTTCCCTTTAAGTCTTGAAGTTGATTGTGCTTTTGTTTTCTAATGTTATCGGCCATTTCTATATCTCTATGGTATAATTGATTGGTTTTGGCTTTTAAATCATCAACCATTGAAATGTTAGGAATGGTGGTTCGGAATTCATTGTTTCTTTCCGAGGCCAAAGTCACTCTGTGTTCTAATTGCGAACAATAGGTTGTTTTAGCATGTAACTTATTGGTTAAAGTGGTTAATTTCAGCTTTAAAATCTTGGATTCAGTTTCAACTTTGGACTCTTGTTCAACCCATTGATTCTTTTCCCTTTGCTTGTCATTAAACAATTGATCTAATTGGTCCAATTGCACTTGCATATCGTTGATTCGTCTGTCAATTTCTCCTTTAAAACCAATGATCTTTTTATGTGTGGATTCTTTATATTTGATCATCTTTTGGTTGGTTTCCTTATCAAATTTATCAAGTTGATCCATTAAATTATTGCATTCCACCAAAAGATTCTCTTTTTCTTCCTCCTCCTTCTTTTGGATGGCATCAAGTGTGGTTTCAATCTTCTGTGCTGTTTCAATCATCAACTGTTCATTCTCTTGATCATAAGTTGACCGAAGTTGTTCAAGTTCCTTCTGATGGTACCCCTTCACCTCATCGATACTTGCGCTTTTCTTGTCCTCAAGCACTTTGATTTGACCTTCCCAATGCCGTATTTCTCCTTGCAACTTGTCTAACTCATCGTGTCGAAGTCTGTTACGGAACTCAAGCTTGTTGATCTGAGTTTGGAGCTCTCGTTCTTCTTGTTGCTGCTGATATAGTTTCCGGTTCTGTTCTTCCATCTCTGTCCTTATCGAGTCATAGATGTTATTGACTGGCTGCTCTGCCATCACGACAGAGAACCTTCTAGAAGATCTTTTACGACGCTTACTGGGTGACGTTATATAATACTCCATATTTTTTGTATATAGTGTAGAAGAGTAAACAGTCTGTTGCAAATTGATTTCATAATTGTTCAATGTTTACAACATTTACGTGTTATGCAGGTCACGTCTATTGCTTACGTAAGAAAACGTATCCCAGATGCAACAAGCTATCGACAACTTCAATTTCAATGTTTAACTTAATTATGGTCTACAACGGAAACAAACATTTGGACCAAACCAGGTACACGTAAATTAAAACATCCTAATATACACTTAATGATAACTCAGCTTGTGGACGCAGGGAGTTAATTTATTCTTCGTCTTCTTCTTCTTCGTTGTCAGCAACGGAGTAGAATTGCAATTGGTATTGGTTTTGCTTGACAGAGACGAATCTGATCCAGTCTCTGATTTGGTTCTTCTTCAAGTATCTCTTGGTCAAGTACTTCAAGTACTTACCAGAGAACTTACCGGTGGAGGTAACAATGACCTTGGTACCTTCAGAAGTAACGGTGATGTCGTCACCCAAGTTACCAACAATACCTTCAATCTTGATGTGTTCAACCAAGTACTTAACGTAAGCTTCTTGGTCAAAAACATCGTTTTCAACTGGAGCAGAAGCGTCAACGACGAACTTCTTAGCAACCTTAGATTTCTTAGAGGTCTAGATAAATTTCTGGTTAGCCTACTGCACTCTTTTATAACAACAGTGTAATATTGTTAAAGACAGCATAGCCCCAGGGACGGATTGTGTTTGTTTGTTTCCTGATCTACAATTAATTTTCAACGATATAAAACAAGACGACTGTGAGTCAACAAAAAAACCCGTTCAAGTGGGAGCAACTATGCTTCTGATGTGGATACATACGATTGGAGCCATTTTTTTATACTTCTGATAATTGGTGAAGGAAAGAAGGAGAACAGTCAAAGTCAAATATCGGGTAGTCAATTTTCTTAAGTTGGAAGACTTACTGAAAAATTTTCCATTGTGGGAGTGCATATAAAGTTGTCCGGGTAATATTTAAGCCCTAATTCATTGCACGTGATTAAAATCGTGTGATGGAGGTTGACTAGGCGTGGGTACACACACTGATGAAGTGATTAATATAGTATTTAATAAAGATTATAATTAATGGTAGTGGTATTGGTAAGGGAGTGCTGTTGTTATTCTTTTTTAGCAGAATGTATGAATTAAGAACAATTGTTACATTGTAGAACTTGGGGTCAAAGTTCTATTATATTTGGCACATTTTAATGGTTTTCTACCACTTTTTCACACAAACGTACACATATTACATGATACAACACATTTAAGGACACTAGGGAATATAGTTGTCTTATGCGTAGTTTTCCCGACTTCCTTTCAGTTTCACGTTATGTAGTGGTAAAAATTGCTGCAAATTTAATGTGCGACATTTCGATATACTAATGAATATCAAGTAGTAGCAGTACATACATTTAAATTTACTTATTGAATACAAAATTCAATGAACTACGCCTAATTACTTTTCTTATCTGCTTATACTCTCTGCTAGGGTTATTTAATCCATTATTATGTAGTATACCTAGACTCTTAGATGATAAATGTCGCAAATGTCGTATTTTTGAGATGAGCATCGCCATATTGAAAAATTAAAACCACCTACTGATTAACCAAAACCTAAGATTAACTACTACTACTACTAAACCCAAGCAAGAATGTCAGCCATATACAAAGCATTACAGTCCAAGTCGTCCAAAGAGACGTCCGAGAAGACCAAGCACATCAACAGACAAAGATTACTTGTGATATCTTCTCGTGGGGTCACTTACAGACAACGTCATTTGATTCAAGATTTGACCGGCTTATTACCTCATTCCAGAAAGGAACCCAAGTTTGACAGTAAGAAGCAGCTTTACCAGTTGAATGAAGTTGCTGAGCTCTACAACTGCAATAATATTTTCTTTTTTGAAAGTCGGAAACATCAAGATTTGTATTTATGGTTAAGCAAACCACCCAATGGACCTACTATTAAGTTTCATGTTCAAAACATGCATACTTTAGATGAATTGAATTTCACTGGTAATTGTTTGAAAGGATCTCGTCCTATTTTATCGTTTGATAAGCTGTTTGAACTGGAAGATCATTACAGATTGATGAAGGAATTGTTCACACATACATTTGGAGTACCACCGAACGCCAGAAAGTCTAAGCCATTTATAGATCACGTGATGACGTTTTCTATAGTTGACGGTAAGATTTGGGTTAGAAACTATCAAATCAACGAAACAGAAAAGGATAAAGAAGGTGAACAAAATGAGCAGGATTTAAGTTTAATTGAAATCGGACCTCGGTTCGTCATGACTCCTATTACTATATTAGAAGGTTCATTTGGGGGACCAAAGATTTATGAGAATAAGCAATATGTTTCACCTAACGTTGTTAGAGCACAATTGAAACAACTGCAAGCGGAACAGGCCAAGAAGAGAGCACAACAGGCCAGTGACCGGAAACTCAGAATGAGATCCAAGGTATTGAAAGCCGACCCCTTGTCCAATGAAAGTATATTTAAGAGCTAGATATTATTTAGTCGTGTAAGGATCAATTATGGGATACAGGCCAAAGGCACGGTACTAACCTAGTACTATTAATATACGTCTAGTATACTGCTATCACAACCGTCACCGTTACTGCCACCATAAATAATAATAATAATAATAATAATCATAATAATAATAATCATAATAATAATAATCATAATAATAAGAATATTGCCGTACTATAAATATAGCCTATGACGTGGTGTATACAGCTCTACTGACTTAGCCCGAGTCGTGTCCCTACCAACAACACCCTTCTTTTGTTATATGCCTCCTGAAACGATTTGTGAATCAGACTCGAGTAAATCATATAAGAGACGTGAAGATTTACGTCATATATATAACTATATACAACCAGCCAGAACTGCCCGTCAGCTACAGTCTGCCAACGTCAGTAACAGCTATACTGTAAGTCCGACATGAGTAATCCTTTCGCTGAAACACATAACAACTCAGAGATGCGATCGTATCCTGTTCGTTCTGGTGCGTTCCCGTCGTTTGAAGGACCGCCAGTTCCTCCCGATTCGACGAAGCCAAATTTTAAGTCGACCATACCACCAACCCCTCCTCCGAAGTCTCCATGGCGGAGTCAATTCTTAGCCAATACAGAACGACAAGAAGTCAACGACACAGACGACTTCAACTTTAGTCACAAACCTTATTCGGTCATTAATGACGAACAGTACTATCAACCATACAATATTAATGATGGCCATGATGATGGACATAACATCAACGACACTACACAAAAGACAGCAGTATATGATCATTATTACAATATCAATACGAATAGCCATCAAGAGCCTCAGACGTTAAACTCGTCTTCATCCCCAGAACTGAACCAAGCGCCTTATGGTACAGATGAAATTCAACCCATTACGCAACAAGAGAAAAAAAGCCACAGTTTAGGTAGCGGTCGACATCGTAAACGTCCGACCCGACGGTTCTTCGCCCAATATACATGGGCCAATTTCCCCTATTTGACTTACTTATTCTCTGCTATACAAATCATAGTGTTGATTGTTGAGTTGGCCAAAATGGGTATCTATACTGGGTCTCCATTCCAAACACAACCTTATTTCAATCCAATGATAGGCCCTTCAACTTATTTACTAGTCAATATGGGTGCAAGATACGTTCCATGTATGCAAGCATTACCAGGAATATCCAATGATACCACCATCTTGTATCCATGTGCCAATTCCACCAATATAGATAGCTTCACGTGCTCCTTATCTCAGTTCTGTGGATTAAACGGCATTCCAATCGTCAATAATGAATATAAACCGAACCAATGGTATCGTGTCATTATACCCATTTTCATGCATGCTGGGATCATTCATATCTTGTTTAATTTATTACTTCAAATTCTTATGGGGTCAATAATTGAACTGAATATCGGAAGCTTGCGATATTTTATCATATATTTCATGAGTGGGATCCTGGGGTTTCTTTTAGGTGCTAATTTTGCTCCTGATGGCATTGCTTCAACCGGTGCTCTGGGTGCTTTATTTGGTATCTTGGCTATAAATATGATTTTATTCATATGGGCAGGGAAAAGAAATAATAATATCTACAACACAAACCATTATACAACTTTTATATTGATGATGGTAGTGGAGATAGTTGTTTCTTTTGTTCTAGGCTTACTCCCAGGGTTAGATAATTTTTCACATATCGGAGGGTTTGCTCAAGGTTTTGCACTTTCAATTGCTTTACTTGATGATCCATTCTTTGTATTTATCGATGGGAAAATACCTAAAAGATCCACAAGTCGTTGGTATAAAGATTTGAGCTCAAAAATTAAATGGAGATTCTATACCTGGTGCATTATAAGAGTTATTTTCTTAACTCTTGGAATCGTTTTCATGGTTATGCTTATTCATAACTTTTTTGGGTTGAATCATAATTATACTAATAATGGTTGTGGCTGGTGTAAATATATAAACTGTTTGCCTGTTAACGGATGGTGTGATCAAGGTCAAATCTCTGTTACCACAACCACGACTCCCAATAACAAGAGGGACTTGTTCTCTGCATTCTATGATGGAGGTTATGCTCAATCGGGACAGTTTATGGGTATCGGATTTTATACCGTAATAGGTATACTAGGAGCGTCATTCTGGATCAAATTTAAACGTAGATAGTGGTAATTACCGATACAAGTATTCAACAAGTAGATAGTATAATTATAATTATGGTAGGGTTTTATAAGAAGTAATTTTGTGGCTCGTCCCAAAAAGGAAAGCCGCGTCGGATATCGGTCAAAACCAAGTCGGCCAATCAGTTAGCGGTCATTGACTTTCCCGATTTAGAAAACCCCCGTAACATCCACAGTTATCTAACCTTGAAAAATCTCCTTCCTATTCCTTTTAATACCATTCTATATCCTTTACTATGTCTACTCTCACCAAAGAGAAGAAGGCAGAATATCAAGACCAACTATGGAAAGCTGCTGTCACCGGGCTGGCTAAAGGATTATTGGTGGGGTTGGTTACAGGCTTTTATATCAACTATAAGTTCAACTGGGGGGTCAACACAAAGTTCTTTAGAACTCCATATAGGTTCTGGTATCTTATGAGTTGGACTATAGCAGGATTAGCCTTTGATACCGATATCGCTAAGCATAAGATTAGTAAGCAAATGGCACTTGAGAGAGAAATAAGAAGAACCGTTAATCTAAGCCAAGAAATAGGTGGTATAGACATAGATCTCCCCAAGTAACAATAGCACAATAAACGTCATTATCACACATTATCATCATCACATGGAGAAAGACTCTTCATGGAAATTGAACCCATTTTCTCTTGCCCATACTCTAACATTGGATACCAAGCCCTCTGGTCCTGCTGAGATGACCCAAACCTTATCTAGGTCTGCAATTTCATTATCTATACCAGCTTGTTTGGCAACTAACTTGCAGCATACCAAGTTATTGTGATCATCCAGAACGGGACCGGTACACTGAGTGAACCCTTGGTTAACACACCAGTTAAAATACTTATAATTAAGGATGGGCCGTCCTTTGTAGATCTTATTTAGTAGTTTCAACTTCTTGATCGTTCTTTGGAAATCTTTAATTTCTTTCCTAGTAGTTTCAGATGAATAAGGAAAGATTTGGGGAGTGAAAGGTTCACTCATGCTGGATTTTCGTGACACTTGCCTCAGTAATGAGGTATCTGGTACTTTAGATATTGGTGTTAATGTGTCGGAGAAGTCAATTTCATTGAAATCAATTTCATCTTCTTCAGTAGTACTTGGATTATCATCATATTCATCGTCAATATCATCACCAATTGGATGAATTCCCGATACAAACGAGTCATGTCTTAAGCATTCTCCATTGTCTTCATCTTCTGTAGAATCACCATCATTATTCAAATCTATTTCAACTGTTTCTTGCTGATTTTCATGGTTTAAATCGTCCGATTCCAACAATTTGCCTTCGAAATCGTTGTCATCATTATCACCAATTGCACCATAGCTATGAGGAACTGTGCTTGAGCTTTCACCGTATGGCAGTGGAGATAGTGGTTCTCTAATGTATGAGTCTCCAGTGACAAAGATCTCAAAATCATCCCCATGGATATAACCATCGAAATATTTGAGTATAATAATGTCTCGAAAGTCTTTGATGACCCAAACGACTTTAACTGGAATTCCATGATAATTCATGACTCGGACCAATGGAAGAGTAAACAGAATAGCCGAACCTCCAATAACCACCAAGATTCTTTTGGCAGTAACATGCAATTTAGAAATAGTAAAATCAGTAGCAGCTGAAGGCAGTTGGACTGACTCTTGTTGTTGAATAAACGATAAATGAGGATCATAAGACCCACAGATAATATATTGAGTGTTATTTGTGAATTTAAACGTACTTTTTCTGATGATCATTCTTTGATATCGGTCCAGTGGAAGTGATGCCAACGTATACGGGTGATAATAAGGTAATAGTGCCTTCAAATACCGTCTTATTGGATTCCGATGGTATTTGGTGACTCTAACATGAGCACCAGGGACTTTAGGAACTTCAGACAAAAGGGAATTGGGAAACTCCACTAATGCCAAGTGCGGTGATACTTCCACTACTTTAACTTGTGACGGGTATTGGGATTTAATGGATAATTGAACCCTGTAACCAATTTGAAATAAAAGTATGCACACATTAGTGATGGTATAGCCCGTGATTTTCACAGGACGGGCATGGAATTGTAGTGCAATAACAATGATCCAAGACCAGACATAATGGTTATAGTAAAAGCACCGATAATGGTTCTGTCTCACTAAACTGGTGACTAATATAACCATGAACCCCAAAAGAGGTAACCAACCACACAAGTTTCTGATTCGATAGGCCTTAAACATCGTTCCGGAAACATAGAAGTACCACATATAAAGTATGGCATGGACCACGCTTTGCAACATGACTATTCGGGACAACCATTTGTGAAGAGGAAGTAAGTTCAAATAGAGCGTACGAGGAAGTGGTGAAGGTTTTAGGCTCAAGAACAAAATAGTAGGCAAACACGCCGTGGCCACTTTGCCTAATCGGGTAGCCAAGTAGCCCCAATCATTATGAAGATTAGTTAGCGACAAGAGACAAAACACAAATGTCCAAAACACAAGACCGGCGATGGTGTTTAGGTTAAAGTAGAAGTTCAACATGGATGAACGTATCACATTTACAAACAGCATCCAGTGTCGCGTACCTCTTTCTCCGGTAGCGGGATCGAAAGCAGTCGCTGTCGCTCCCAGATGATATTTGGCAGCATGGATCTTGCGTTTCAAATAGAGATCAATCTTCAGAAACACGGGGACCTTCCCCAAGACTCTACGACGACCTCTGTGAGCCGTGTAGATGTTGACGATGCATATTTTCGCTATGTATACGAGTAGAAACACTGTGGTGTACGTAGAATAACGATTTGTGACTTCTTGACGATCTCGTTTATATCTGTTGACCATTGTAGGAGTGGGTGTTGATTCCATCATAGTGGATGTCAAAGATGATGTAAGCATCACCAGGTTGTGGATGGAGTTATGGATTTTGCTATTTTTTCGGTTATTTAGATGTTCGGATAAATGGATGAATGTTGATTCATTAGACTGTTAGTGTACGAGGACACACGTTTAAGCTCATGTTAAGGACTTTTAGTAGTCTTAAGGTTTTCATATTGGTTATGATGAACCCCATGATCAATGGAGTGTCGCACACACTTATTGTTCTGCATATGTCGCGAAGGGCAAGAGACGGCCGTTTTGTGTGACGCCGGTCTCGGTGACAAATTATCTATTTGATCAGTGGATGTTGGGATATGACATAAAATAAATTACACTACATACATAAGTAGATATATGACATAAGATAAGTCATAATGATGATTTAAATATGATATTACATTCTATACGTGGATTTCGTGTGGGTTTATAACGGACTTTCGATCCCCTAGTGCGATGCAAGTACAGTACTATGTTGTCTTTTATGCTGCTAGTAATAATTGATGCTGCCTGAAGTAAAATGTATGACGAGATCTTTGTGTTCTCAATATTGCATTCGTTTATCTTGGACATAATTCCTTTTGTCTTTTCCTTGAATGCTCCTTCTGTTATCAATGAACCCCGATCGAGTAGGTATAGCACCCCCATTATAATTATAGTTACCTTTATTATTATTGTTATTATTAGCATATTTCTTCAGCTGCTTGCTCTCAGGTCTTTTGGGTATATATCCTGATCTCACAGGTAATGCTTGGATTCTACTAGCCAACGAAGCTCCTGCTCCTGTTCCGGCTCCGGCTCCGGTTCCCCTTTTAGATTCATTATTCCGAGGTAAGATACCTGATCTTTTTGGGGGTATACTCTGTTGTTGTCTCTTACTTTTATTGGAACTTTTCCCTCGAAGAAGATCATAATAGTATTGACGTAATGTTCGAGGTAAATTATCGCCTCCAAATGCACTCCCATTACTATTTGGTACTCGAGATGTTCGGAACTCTCTACAATCATCACCATAATGATTACTTGCTCCACAATTGTAACAATAAATGTTTGGAAGCTTAACGGAGGTTTGATTGGCTGGATTAGTCACATATGATCTCCATATAGTAGGACAATGATCTTCTCCATGGTTAAAAGTATCACAGGTACGACAATATTGTCTCTTTTTCATCTTATTGGTACATGAACTAAACCCATGACCCTTTTGTCCACATCGAGAACAAATCATAGTAGTAGGACATTGAGTCTCATAATGATCACCAACTACTCCACATTTATGACAAACAACTGTCTTACATTTAGCTCGAATGTGGCCTCTTTTATGACAGTTGGCACATAATGGCCCAAGACTCTGAAGGGTATTGACCGTTCTACCCAGAGTTGGGTCAGTCACACCAAAATAACGACCTTCTCCTCTAAGTTCAATCAACTCATCGGCATCATCATTGATCTGATCAAACGAAAGCGTATCTATGGTATGGAGTTCTCTTTTATTATTATTTGTAGGTTCTTCTTTGGGCTTTGCTTGGTCCTCATTGTCTTGAGGTTGAGGCTGAGGCTCAACGGAGGGCGACAACTTAGGGGCTTTCCCTTTAACAACAACATCTGCCGACGGAGTTGTATCTTCCACAAACGGCAATACGTCCACCATATTATTGTAGTTTTGTCTGCCTATATTCTGTGAAGATAGAATCCTTCTGTTGTACGGTAGTTTTTTTTCCGATGGCTAATGTTGTATGTGCTTATGTAATAACCTGCAATTGATTACGTAATATTTAAAATTACATGACAGAGGTTGTACTCTTTAAACTATATAGTTAATCACTTTTAATAATAATAACCTATAACACATTTCTAGTAACGGAGTTACCGATTTGAGTTTCAAGATCGTTAGCTGCTTGGGTGCTTTGGAACGAAGACTTAATAAAATCTTGATGCTTCAAAGCAGCCAATCCATAACAAGCAGAAGCAAGGGTAAAGAATACAGCAACCACTATTAATGAAGTGGCCTGAAGAGTCAACGACAACCATTGAATGACTCCCAACAAAAGATAAAACCCACAACGAGGTAAATTGTTATCAAAAGCACGAATAAAGTTGGTGAATTTATCAGTAAATGGACAAATACGTAACAAGAAGGGAATCTCAACGACAATAACAACTAAACCTTGAATAAGACAAATAATAGAAAAAATAATCACCAAATTAAAATGAAATATATTGGCAATTCCTAGGGCAAGACAAAGGAAAACAGTAAAAAGTGCAATCCATTGACCGTATAATGAAAAGTTCTTCTTTTTAAAGTCGCTTGAAAATGTACTGAATATCAGGCTCCCAACATTGGAACCAATATCTTGAGCCAAAGCCATTGTGATTTCTTTATGGATTAATTGGTCTTAGTAATAGTTGTTTGTTAAAGAGTTGGATGTTCATTTTAGTCTGTGTGTCATTTTATCCACATCCTTACTAACTTTCAGCGCTACCAACAATTTCCTCCGTTATTATTTTTTGGTAGCACAGTATAACCTTATGGTAGCGCGCTGAAAATTTATTCGTAGTCTTTTAGTTTGGACCTCTTCATATCAAGTTGCCATCTTTACGTTACACAGTCTACCATCCCCCCACCTAGACGCTTCCTTTCTCCCGAACTATCTTAATAATCGTTCTACTAATGGGAAGAGACACAGTCATTGGATTAGTGGGGAAACCTTCGAGTGGAAAGTCCACGACATTAAACTCCCTAACAGATGCCAATGCTAAAGTTGGAGCTTTCCCATTTACAACTATTGATCCAAATAAAGCCACTGGATATTTAGAAATAGATTGTGCATGTGCCCGGTTTGGGAAGCAGAACCTTTGTAAGCCTAACTATGGATACTGTCGAGATGGTAAACGTGGTGTACCCATTATGTTATTAGATGTGGCAGGACTTGTACCCAATGCTCATTTGGGTCGAGGTTTGGGGAATAAGTTCCTTGGAGATTTAACCGAAGCTGATTGCTTGATTCATATTGTTGATGCCAGTGGGACTACCGATGCTGAAGGTAAGGCTACCAGAGGTTATGATCCTATAAATGATATTGAATGGCTTCAAGAAGAGATTTTCTGTTGGATCTTAGGAAATTTAATGGATAAATGGCCTCTGGTGGTTAAAAGACATATAGCTACCAAATCCACTACTTTAGAAACATTAAGAGCTCAATTGGGAGGTTATTCTGCTAATAAACAATTAATTGCCAGAGCTTTGGATTTGGTACCAAACTTACCTCCATTAAATGAATGGGATAATGAATGGATTGAAAAGGTTGTGAGATCGTTTATGAATGTCAAGTTCCCCACAGTGCTATCTTTAAATAAAATGGATCATCCAGATGCTGATAAGAATGTTCTGAAAATCATATTGAAACATCCTACACTGAAATGTGTACTAACCAGTTCAATCACTGAAGTATTCTTACGGAAATTAGCTGCTCAAAAATATATCAAATATGATCTGGGTACCGAATTCGTGGATACTATAGATGATTTAGGTCCTGAATCAGGATTGAAACCTCTAGATGATAAGTTAAGAAACAGAATAGAAAATATTCGAGACTTGGTTTTATATAGATTTGGATCTACTGGTGTGGTTCAACTTCTTCAAGCAGCTGCAGACCTATTAGAATTAGTACCTGTGTACCCTGTTCGGAATATCAATTCCTTTGCTGGTGGGTCAGGCGATGAAGTTTTCAGAGACTGTATGCTTATCAAGAAGGGTACACCGGTGATAAGTGTTGCTCGTAAGATTATGGGGGACGTTACTATTGCTCATATTGAAACCGTGGGAGGGATTAAAGTGGCAGAAGATGACGTTGTAGATAAGGGGAAGAATGATATATTGTCCTTCAAGTTAGTTCCCGGAGGAAGGTGACATTAGATATAGTATTCTGAGTTAGCAATTTATAGAGCTAAGCAACAACAGCATATGAAATTTGTAATTACAGTAAGGACTACTGTGACCACAGTTTTAGTTGCTGTGAATTAGGTGTTATGGTGTAAATCTGGTGACTGGCTGAGCTACATTGCGGTGAAACCAGATTAGATACATTGCAGTGAAATGAGATGAGATGAGGTGAGGTGAGATTAGCTGTGATGAGCAGAAGACGACGTCAATGCCAGTACGTTTACCCATAACATAGAATAGGTGCAAGGAAGTTAATAGCCCGACTGCACATTAATCTATGCCATACAAAGAAACAATCTCATAGAGAACTTTCTTTCCGTATTAGGCAATGGACGTGACAAGAGGAATGCTGGTTGTATCACCCGTACATCTAGCCACTTGGCCAGAGGAGCAGAGCCTAGAGTGTCTCGCTTGCATCGCATGTCCTTCAAGCGCCATGCTGACACGTGTAAACGAAACTTTAGTGGTCAGAGAGAAGAGTGATGGATCAGGGTCCGCTTCCGAGTTGAATCCGTCTGGCAGCCCCTTAAGCCCCAGTCCGAGTTCGGAGTCAGAATCATCAATATTTGAAACAAGAGTGAAAAGATCACCAGAACCAAAGAACGACCTTACCACTTTACCACAAGAGGAGGCACAGATCATGTCAGACGTAGAGAAGAAGGTCTCCGAGTCAGCAGAGCCTTGGGAAGAAGTCAAGAAAACCATTTCGACTCGGGAACTCAAAAAGGAAGAGGCACTCAAACTTCATCAGCTCACAGAAGCCTTACCCCAAATCTATACGAAAGTCGATAACCCTGAGTACGATGAGATATACGGCCATAGAGTCAATGTTGCTGGATTAGAACATGTGGACATTGAAGTCCGAAACGAGATTTTACTCAAGTTTTTAATTGCCCGAGAGTTTGACGTAGACAAAGCTCAGAAAATGCTAATCAAAAGTTTGAATTGGAGAAACGAGTTCAGACCATTGCTGGCTGCCTTTGAGGAGACTTATGACGATGAGTTGAACGAGTTGGGAGTGCTAACTTATTTCACAGACTCCGACCAGAAGGACAACTTGAAGGTGACTACATGGAACTTGTACGGGAATGTGAAGAACCCCAAGAAGTTATTTGAGAAGTTTGGAGGAGAGGAAAACTTGGGGACTGCCACCAGACCCGGATCTCAATTCCTAAGATGGAGAGTCGGGTTAATGGAAAGAGCTACTTGTCTATTGGACTTTACTGATGCTTCAAATAATAAAGGAGCCCAAGTACATGATTATAATAATGTTTCAATGTTTAAAATCGATAAGGGAATGAAGATAGCTACCAAGGAGATCATTCTGATATTTGGCGATAATTATCCCGAATTGTTATCGATTAAGTTCTTTCTTAATGTCAATATATTAATGAGTTGGATCTTCTCCTTCTTCAAGAACTTGGGTATAATCAGTGCAGAGACCCTTAGCAAGTTTCAAGTGAGTCATAACTCAGATATTGGCTCCTATTTCCGTCCAGAGAAGTTACCTCCACAATATAATGGGAATAGGAGTACACTGGTGGCTTCGTTATTTGATATTGATTATCAAGGTTCTAAATTATCAACTTATGGTCAAATAATCACCAGGAAACTTAATGAAAAAACTATTGAAGATGTCAATTTAACTGTGGATTAATATATATATATATACTTAACGTCTTTTCTTAGCTCTATCCCAAGCAGAACCTGCCTTTCTCTTTCTAGAAGTGCCTTCTGAAAGATCTCTTGAATTATTAAACATAGACCAATTTTCTCCAGCAAAATTGTTCATCATATCTGCTCTCTTTTGCTTGTAATTCTTCTTTGTCTTAGATTGAGGTAATCTGGTGAAGTTGGCTTCTTCATATTCTTGAATCTCCTTCTCCTTTTGTCTTTCATGTTGGGTCTTAACTCCACCTCTTCCATGATCAACAATTTGAGACCCAACAGAATGTTCTACTTGAGGTAAGTCGGAGCTTTCTCTTAAATATTCTTCCATACTTTGAAGCTTCTTACCACTCCTGGCCTTAGGACCTGAATCTTCATCATAAACCTTTTGAGTTGGAGGTGCCATAGCACTAATCTTTGGAGGTTTATATTTCTCTGCTGAGTCCTGGCTCTCTCCATTCTTTGATTTGACACTTCTTCTATCCTTAGAAGTAGGTATAAGCTTACTAAGTGCACTAGCATCAGGCCTATAAGCCAATGCATCATCATCTTCGTCATCATCATCATCATTATCATCATCACTCAGCGAACCTGAACCTGAGTCTGAGTCTGAACCTGAACCATTCTTCTTTTGCTTGATTTCTTGTTCTTCATTTTCCATACGTGTAAATGCTCTAACCATTTTGTCCACTTGATAACTAAGCTTCTTCTCAAGTGGCTTGACTCCCTTCTCTAAAGTAACCCTTTGAACGATCGAACTCTTTATAGCTTTGCTTCTAACACCTTCTTCATCATCGTCTCCATCTAACAGCTCCAACCGAGTTAACAAAATCAATACTATGGAATTCAAATATGCTAATAACGAACCGTTTTTAAGGGAAAGAAGAGACATTCCCTCGGGTTTCTTAACTGA
The DNA here is from genome assembly GCF_019049425.1 of Lizanozyma spartinae. NCBI lineage: Eukaryota > Fungi > Ascomycota > Pichiomycetes > Serinales > Debaryomycetaceae > Lizanozyma > Lizanozyma spartinae. The sequence continues at coordinate 222,334 of NW_025065062.1, forward strand.
TGATGTTTGCATCAATGCATTGACTATCTCTGGGGTTACCTCATCGCGAACTTTCTCAACGATGGAGTCAACAGACTGACTCGAACTTTCGACAGCCGTTATTATCGACTTCAAGAGTTCATCAACACTACTCATTGAGACTATGGTTTAAACTGTGAATGATACAAGAGAGGAATATAAGTTGATCAGGTGCTAAGCACTTGACCATTTTTCAGAAGGTCATCGTCTCTGTATGTAGGTAGTGGGTTAATGCGAATACTTACGTAATTAATAGAAATGAATTGCCATATTTGTATGTTGTTTTGTCCTGAAAATTGTAAACTAATCCTGCTTACTATTGGAACAGTAGCCGAGGCAATTGGTGTGTTTTTATTAGTAGTTCGGTGCTTATACAAGTAAAATCTTTTTGATTTGTTGGTGTTAATTCTCTTAATATATTGAATTACATTTTTGATAGCTACGCAGCTTCTGCAGTTGCGGGTAACACTTACCATAAAGTTTCAATTGTCTCCCCTTATACACCATACCCATTGGGCATGTGTCGTGTTGCTGTCATTTCTATCCCGTCAATATTACAACAGAATTGAATTACTCCATTGATGACAACTTCACCTTGTTGACAAGACCACTAATAGTGACATATTAAGAGGTAACTTTACACTAATATAACACATATCCACAGTTAAATACCCACGAAACATGCCAGCGATGAACATGGTTTATATTAATTATTAATTGGCAAAAGCTTGTGTATTTCCGCTTTATAGGAACTATCATGACGCCCGCTCTTGATTCAAATGATAAGCTAGAATATCTTTAGAATAATGTAAGCTAAGCTAAGCTAAGATAAGAGCAACTTGTATTAAATAGATATGTAGGTTTTTTTTTTTTTGGCTTTTTATGGTTTTTTTGTTATCTATATACTGTAAGCCCCGCTAATGAAGGCTTCCAAGCCACTGAAGGCTTAGTAGAGGACTTGAAAGTCCTCTTCAAAGTTAGTATTTGTTTTAACAACTGTTTGAGTACGTTTCCGTACCTGTTTAGGATGTTGATAGGATCGAAGAAATTGCCTTGTAATCTTGCCCAGATAGTAAGCCTCACTGCCACTGGAGTACTCGCTCAATCCTGGACTAATACAAGAAGCCGATTGGTACAGATCACCACTAATGATCCGCTCCAGACCAGCACTGTTCAGTCTAGAATTGAGAAGATACTCAGGGAACAGAAGAGGAGGAGTAGTAGGCCAAAGAGGGACCTCTTCGATAACCTGATCAGCAACCATTTCCTTGGGTTCAACAATCAAAAAAGCAGCTGGGGGTTCAATTAAAGGACAAGACACATTGAATGCATCTTGGCAATGTTCAAGAGGAGCTTTCAATTTGATCGCTTCTAATGAACAGACGTTCTTTTCGTCTTTTGTCTCAGTAGCCATAGACTTGGCTTTTTTGGACTCAGTTTGGTAGTCAGTGTATTCAAAGATCACGAGGAGAGCCTTTTCAAATAAGGAATCATGGAGTAATGGAGTAACATTGGTGTTCTCCTTGTCATTGGTCTCGACAGCAATGGTGGTAGCTGGAGTCTCAAAAGTTGCACATTGGGAAAGGAGAGTTGGAAGAGCGCTTGCAGCTGTGCCAATAGTAGCTTGCAGGCTACTTGAAGTACTCAATGCTTTTCCAGCTTGCTTGTCGCTGCACATTGGCAGAGGAAATGCATCAATGGTGAGCGCCAGTTCAATCATTTCTTGAGGTTGATTGCTAACCTTGTTAGTAACTTGGTGATGGTGGAAGAGGTTGTGGAACTTCTTGCGGAAGCTGTAGAGTTTGGATCTGAATGATCCGGTACTAGTTCTGGAGAATTTCATGATTCGGTAAACTAGTGAGGTGTTTGGTTAAAGAGACGAAGGAGAAGAAAAAAGATTCTCAGCGAGTAAACTTCGTTTTCAAGGCCGACTTTTCGCAGCCATGAGGTGAAGTTCCGTATACTTTTCTGTACACAAAGAATCCATATTAGGAAATGGTTCCTCCGAAAATTCGCAGCCAAAGATTACTAGATTAAGTAACACAAGTAGCACCAAGAACCTAGCATCCAATAATTAATGATTCTTCTGTTGCTGTAATTATAAAATAAAATAAATAGAATAAACTGATTATTTTAATTCCTAGTAAGATATATATTTCGCTATTGCAATTCCTCTCTCACAAGATCACCTATAACTATTCTCTTTATGGTGTATAAAGTTTCAAGTATGATGTCTTTGAGTCGTTTATACCATCTAGTGATAAAGAGCTTTCTTATATATTAGTCACACCAGATCACCATCGAGTTGCACTCAAATTCTGCGGAAATTTTTATGGTACGGGAAAACCACAATAGTAGTGATGACTCAGCACCAAACCACACTAAAACGCCCAACGTGTAAGGGATAACTAAGTAGTTTGGAGCGAATGAAATCAGAAAAGGGCCCGAAATTAACATTAGGCTGAATGTAAACAGCCATCTTAAGTCCGGATTGCAGCAATCCAACTGTTTACACTACATTGGAGTATTTGTTACACCCTAAAAAGTATCTCATCTTGTAGAGTCATCGTTTCCCATAGCGAATTATTCAATTGGAATAAGGAATAATCTTTTATCCTGAGTATATAAGGAAGTATATATATATTGTTTATGAATTTGATGTGAGTCGTTTGGTTCTAAACTCAGTCTGCGGGATTCGGCATTTGTTCGGCATTTAATTCGGTGTTTGGTTGTTACCTGTAACTGTGTTCTTTTTCTACCAGAGTGCACTAGGGTTGGAGTTGCTTATCGAGCAAACGAACTTGTAAGTATCAACTATATTACTGAGTGATAAGCAGTAAAATATAATTCCGTTATAGCATAACATGTAATTCCGTTATATGCTACAGCTGCCATTGAATGAGAAAGTATAGCACTTTGTTCTACCATGATCAAATATTTTTGCTACGGGAAACCACATTGGTGAACATAACGGAATATAAGTAGAGAATATTCAACACAGTACTAATAATAAATAATCTGTTTTGTTGCGGTTTTTGCAAAAGATATCGTAAAATTACATCTTCTATCTTCCGTCAAGGACCAAGTAGGTAGCTCAGTTAAATCTGGTCAAGAAGCATTTTACTTTGGAACACCGGAGGAAACACAGCTTACCACTATCAAGAATAATATATCAAACCCGAACACGAACGACATTAAATCAAGTGTGGAAAATAATATGGAAAACAATAATTCCAATTTGCAGCCTTCTCCGTTCAAAGAAATGCTACACCCAAAAAATTGTTTTTGAAACTTTAGAAACTTCATTTCCTAAAAACTGCTATAAAATTGAGAGGCCTGGATTTTTATCTTTGGCTCATTTTGCAGCATGTAAGCAACAGTATTTGACTCTTAGTGACAGAGAGAAAAAGGAGTTGGGGAAGTTGCAAAATGTAGCCTCTGTTTCTGTTCCCTTGCCTTGTGGTATGCTGACGGCTTTGTCGAGTATGGAGTGTAGTGAAGATGCAGCATATCTTTATGAATGCTGGGTTTGGCGTGGTCTAACCTATGATTTCACACACACTCCGTATTGGTTAACCAGAACATCGTTTGAGTTTCTTAAGCAACACTTTATTATTAAGACACTTGATATTTTTTGCAGAGAATTGAAAGAGGTTTTCATTACAAAATTTTGCAGGAGAAGGAGCATAAAAGTTTGTATGGATTTTCCAAAGGATGCTATTCATGCCAAAGAGCTTTTACCTTCATACGAATTGCTTCCACAGCCTTATGAAAACAGATTGGGTACTGAATGCTTAAAGTTTATAGCCAACGACTACAAAGGGTTTAAAAAGGGTAAATTGGATTCCATGCTTGCTAAAGAGTTTAAGCTAATCAAATCAGATATGAATAGAGTGACTATGGCTAAGAAAGTAGATGAAGCCGTAAGCAGGTGGAATAAAGTTAATGGTCCGGCTTTTGAGAAACACTTTGAGCATGAACAGCCTGACCCACCACCATATACAAGACAGCGTACTGTTGATAAGAAGACCCAACGGTCATCGAAACTCAGACACGTTATAAGACTCAGACTCGTCATCACATTCTGACACCTTCAGAATCAATCTGTCATTAGAATCAAGTCTAGTCGTGTGTTGTCTGACGGCTGCATTGACTTCGATGATTATTATTGTGTCATAGTATGAAACTACCCTCAGTATTACCCTCGGTATGTAATATTTGCTGAAAGATGGATCGAAATACATAGTAAAGACATTCGGGGACAATTAGTCTAGATTAAAACTAGTTTAAATACATTTGAAGATATCTACCTACATAATATTGTACTAGATTAGTAGATATAGGGAAAATATTCTTGTATCACGTGGTGAATTAACTGTCATTCACACATAAACTGATGCAATACACACACGATTGATCAACTTCAATCAATGAGTACATTTCAATACATAAATATATAGATATATATGGTTTATTAGAGAGGTAACACTGCAAATTAATAGTACTGATAAATAGTAAAAATACCTTAGCTTTGGTCACGTGCTATCTCACGTGCGATTATTATTATAAAATTTCTGATGCTCATCTCTTAAATTATAGCTTGCATCACACTTCTTCTTTAACAATTTGATTTTATAACGCCATAACAATGCCTCAAAACGAGTATATCGAACAGCATATCAAGCAACACGGAAGACGGTTGGATCATGAAGAAAGAAAGAGAAAGAGAGAGGCCAGAGAGAGCCACAAGATCGCCAAGGATGCTCAAACCTTAAAGGGATGGAAGGGTAAGCAATTTGCAAAGAAACGGTACAGTGAAAAGGTTGCCATGAAGAAGAAGATCAAAGCACATCAAGAGTCGAAGGTCAACGGACCTGCTACCCCTAAAGAAGATGATGGAGAAGCGTTACCAACATATTTATTGGATCGTCAAAACAACAATACTGCTAAAGCTATATCACTGTCTATTAAGCAGAAACGATTAGAAAAGGCCGATAAGTTCTCTGTTCCCTTGCCCAAGGTCAGAGGTATTTCTGAAGAAGAGATGTTCAAGGTTATCAAGACCGGGAAATCCAAATCCAAGAGTTGGAAACGGATGATCACCAAACATACGTTTGTTGGAGAAGGTTTCACCCGTAGACCAGTGAAGATGGAACGAATTATTCGTCCAGCAGCTTTAAGACAGAAGAAGGCCAATGTGACTCATCCTGAGTTGGGAGTCACTGTTTTCTTACCTATTCTAGGAGTTAAAAAGAATCCTCAGTCGCCTATGTATACCCAATTGGGAGTTTTAACAAAGGGAACTATTATTGAAGTCAATGTTTCCGAATTAGGGTTGGTCACTGCTGGTGGTAAGGTCGTTTGGGGTAAATATGCTCAAATTACAAATGAACCTGATAGAGATGGATGTGTTAATGCTGTTTTATTAGTTTAGTTCAATTTGAAAACTCGTTATTATCAAATAAATCCATACAATAGATGGACTTCTTTCCAATGGATCTAAAGCCACAGTTCAAGATTAATTTAGCATTCTCTCGAAGAATTTCACATTGACTGTTCAAGAGTTTCTTCCCGATTAAGAAGCAAAGTCCCAGGATATTTTGCTTATTGGTGATTTGAGGTAAAATATTGCAATATTGGATCATCACTTCGTTCATGGTATGGTTTTTATTTTTGTTATTCAATTTAAACGGATGAATATTGTAATCGTGATGTAAATTGTTTCTTCTCAAGTGAATGGAGAACTCCAGTCTTATTCTTAGTAAGTATTCGTATCCATTTTCGGTAGAACATTCAATCAACTTATCGTAGGGAGTATTTAAGTCAAATTCTTCATTGAAGCGATTACTTTCTGGTCCACTGGTAGAATAACAATAACTCCAAAGCACTAACATGATAGTACTGATGGTGTACATTCTATCAAAGTAATTGTGGTTGATATTCCAATCTAAGAAGGGGTTCTGACTCACTTGTGGCTTGGACACTTCAATGGTATCAATGGATAAAGGTTGCAACATCAATTCCCAAAGGAACAAATAGCAATGAATAATACACTTGAGGTTAATGATATTGTTAATGCTTCGAGTATCATGTTTGGACCAGATCATCTTCAATTTCCTCTCCACAATATAATAGTCTCTACTGGTGGCCCCCACACTCATGTTACCCGAGGACCCTCCATAGATTGCAATATCGTATTGGTTAATATCCGATATACCAATAATCTGTACCAAATGGTACATGGGAAACTTGCATTGACTTAGCTTATTAGTTTGTTCCAAAATGGACTTCTTGGGGATCTTCACATGCGTGCAATCTCCATTAACATCAACGTTCCAATTATCCAAGACTTTGGTTATGATCTCCTTCCAAATATAATCTTTGTTGTATCCTTGAACACCCAATCCTCCAGGGAAAGTGTTCTTTTGGATCTCGGTCTGCTGCATTTGGTACATGATGGAGGTCAAGCCAGCAAAGAGGATCTTCTTTCGGAATAAGGAGCTCGAAGGTAATTCATTATGATTATCTCCATGCAGTTTCAAGAGTGCCTTTAAAGCATTGAGGAAACTATCACTGAATATGAACCTTTCGTCTTTTCTCAGTGCTGGTTTCGAATGGTTGGAGTTGCTATTAGCCATGGCTCGAGCTGCTACTGTACCCATTGAATCGGGTTTAGAAGCAGTAGCAGTAGAAGCAGTGGCACTGGTACCAGCTGTGGCAGAACTTGCAGTTGTAGTTGAAGCGGAAGCTGTAACCGTATCTGGGACCTTATACCTTTGTTGTTTCTTATGAAGTAATTTCCGTTGTTGCTTAACAATCTTTTTAAATGAGCCATTGGCTTCATTGGATTCCCATAGGAACTCATCATCACAAGGAAGATTCAACAATTGTAACTGATAAAAAAATATCTGAGGATTATGACGGTATTTAATATAATCCATGATATCCATATAGAAAGTCATGAATGTCACTCTTTTCATCAGTTCCAGTTCAACCCATTTAACAAACATTTCGTAGTCTTCAGCTTCATCAACAACTTTACCACCACTTAAAGCAGCAGCAGCGGTTTCATTGGAGTCAGTGGCTACCAGATCTGACTCTTCTTCAGCTGAACTATTTAAACTTCTCGATGATGTTCTCTTGGATTTCTTGGAAGGGTTCCCACCCAATAATGGAGAACGACGCAACAATTGAACGGTGGTCCCATGGTGAAGATGGGCCCGTTCATGTAAATGTCGTGATAAAAAGTTCTTTTCACACCATTCAATCATATTTAAACTCTGTAAGATCCAAAGTTTAACTGGAGATTTGAACTCTTCATGCTGGAATATTAGAAACCTGAGTGGGACAAGAATCAATTCACTTAACTTAAATAATGCCAGTTTCTTTCTTTGTTCATAAGGAATATTTTCCTGGAAATTGTCATTATGTGGAGCATATTGACATCCTACAACGATCATCGCAAGCACAAGATGAGGTTGAGCCAACTTGGTGTCAAACGATGGCTTGTGTAAGATTGAAAATTGGGGATGGAAAACGGACCAATAATAGTACAAATAAAACGAGAGTCTATCCTCTATGGTAACGTCAAAGGAACTAGGCATAAGTTCTTCCATTGCATCACGATTAAACAATGGCATTAACTTGGTAAAGGAATCGACCAACAAAGAATCAACAAACAAATGCTTATTGATCTTGACATTCTTATATTTAGCATGGTTTATAAGTTGATACTCCAAGCTACTCAGATCCCCTCCTATAGAAGGCTGTTGTTGCTGCTTCGTATTTTGTATTGCCAAATACTCATTGTTATTCGTGAACCCATCCACTCCACCACCTTCCAAAGAGTTATTCATTGGTGAAACATTATTAGAATCCACTGAATTCGATGGAGATGTGGAGGTGCTGTTAGTTGAATGATTCAACGTCGAACTCGATAATGGCGTGTTGTTGGTATCACTGCCGTTATTTAATCTTTGGGAATTGTACTTGATGAATATATCATCTAATGGGTTCCCATCACTTTGAAAAATATTCACATCCAGTAAACCGTAATTATTGAAGGATGTCAGAATATTATAAAAGGAGCTAAGATCATCAGGCGGACCAACCAAACCTCCATTCAGAGTATATGAGACATTCGGTCCATTCGGTCCTCCAATCTTGATGGACTGTTGCTCCATGTTTGTTGGAATGGTGACATTATTAATATTGTTATTAGTATTATTATCATTATTATTCTGCATTGGCTGAGCCTGGGTACTGCCCTGTATTTCTCCTTGAATGCTTGGAATATTAGCAGGTCCTGGGAGGCTATTAACTTCGGGAATAGCTTGGAGGTTTCCTATTTGTGCCTGCACAGCAAGATTATTGGTGGAAGAATCCATAAATAACCACGATAAAATGTCGTTCTGAGAAGATGGCATTCCGACATTAAGTTTATAGTCTGTAGGGTCTTCTAGACTCAGTGGATCAAAGTAATCTGGGCCGGGTATAGGCCTTTGCTTACTGTCCACTAAGTTATTATTCTTAGACATTATCAGAGAGTGCGAGGCTGTATTGTTTGGGGGAGCCATAGGGAATGGTTGATTATATGGCAGCAGACTATAGGTTGTCTGAGCAACTGGTGATAAATTATAAGACGGATTTGGCTTAATGTGGGGGGAAGTTGTATGAGAGAAATGCATTTGTGGGGGAGGTGGGGGAAGAGGTGATGGAGGAACTTTTGTTGGAGGATATTGAGGTGGCGATTGAGATTGAGATTGGAGGTTCATCATCCATGTATGTTGTTGTTGTTGTTGTTGTTGAAGGCTTGGGTGTTCAGGAATACCGCTGGTAGTACCATGAATTAATTTAGAGATTTGTAATGGAGAATTAGCACCTATGATTCCTGGACCTGGTCCTCCACTTGGTACCCCAGTTGGTCCCCCAGTTGGTCCCCCAGTTGGTCCTCCACTTAATACACCATAAGAACCACCAGTTACCACACCAGAGGGCGGTTGTGGTACACTCAGCTTCCTCCTCCTCTTCTTCTTGACTTCTTCGTCTTCAGATTCTTTGGATTGGATTGATTCTGTTTCGTTGGGAGTCTTGCCCAGCATAAGCTCCTGTTCTCGGATCTCCAAGTGACGCTTGATATGTCGTTCTTTAAGATCACGTCGAACGAATGTCTTGCCACATTTACGCATAACACCTCCGTATTCTTCTACCATAAAATCACATTGGTATACCACCTTGGGCTCATGGTTCAACTGGTGTCTGGCAAGGTGATCTGACCTCAGATACACCTTGTCACAATGCTCACATGGAAATGTTCCTTTCGTACGTTTCTTTCTCTTGGGTCCCGACTGGCTATCATCTCGAGTCGACATCGGACTCGACGGCATAGTTAGACCTGTCATATTTTTCTATTGGGGTGTGACTTGTGTACGCGATTGATTTAGGTGATAAAAGACGAGCGCTCGGATTGGGAAGTCAAAACCTCCCTATAAACTTTTATCCAAAAGGATTGTATCTGCCTCGTCAACAGACTTTTACTTCTTTTTGTCTGACAAGCCAACAGACTTTGTAATTACTTTCCAACTAAGAAGCAGCCGTTTGATCACTTAAGACATATTTTGAAGACCACTTTAAAACGGTAATCCAGAACCCCGATTTCTGCATATACCCCGAGGCTTTTTCGACACCTATTTCCTCTTTTGAATGCCGTTCCAAACAAAGAGTCACGGGATAAGGCACCACTGCTCTGAAGTAATAATAAGAAGCTGTATACTCGATTGCCCGGTATTTGGCACGGCAAATGAAAATTTCCATCCTGATGTCGTAACATGGGCAGCATACTTTTGTACGTGATTGGCTACTGGTCTTAATTGCTTCTATTAGGTAAAGGGCAAGCATCAGAGAAACTATGGTGTAGAAAATTGTTTGAGACAATAGGTTTACAATCTGACTCAGACCAAATCTAGACATATCGATAGGTCGCTACTGCATCTTGAAACCAGCCACCTTACATTTGCAACCTTTGTATTTGCTATATTTCTTTGACTTACTACTACTGATGGCAAGTTCGTATTTAATTCGGAAAAATTCTACTTAATTAATCCATTGAAAGATGGCTTTTCTTAAGATAGTAATGCGAAAATATGCAACTTCTTCATGATGTTAAGTTGTTCCAGGTATTATCCGAACTCAAATGATCCGTTGAAAGATTGTCCGACGCGAATAGAAGCAAGTTCTTCTTGATGCCTAGTAGTATAATCCGAATATCATTTATCGGAGAAATAATCTTAGTGGATGCAGCCAGATTCACAACAACAGCCACTTTAATAATACCATTGCATTAATTAATGTAGTAATAAATTCAGTACATCAGACCTTACATCTTCGATGATGACGTAATGTTCCGTGTAAGTACATCAACGGAAATACCACGCACATCACAAAACGCATATAAAGGAGGGTCGAGCTTGTCAAACAGCAAGACATCATCATCCTCCAGGAACAGGATTCTCTTTTGAGTGGTTGCAAATAGACCATCATGGCTTAATTTTGCATCAACTTCAAAATTGTTTGATTCTGTTTCTGAATCCAAATCGGCGATCGGATAATCTAAGCTGCAGCTACTATCACTACTGGTGTTCGTGTCGTGATTTTGATCCGATGTGAAAAGTTGTCGTCCTCTGTTATCTTCTGTGTATACAACTGCATTTGTAAGTTTATTAGTGGCATTATCGTTGTCGGATTCATCATTCTCAGACGTTACCAAACTCTCAAACCATCTTTGGCTTATGTCGTCTTCATCGTCTAAATTCATCGGATGGACGCCCCGGATAAATGGTAAGCTTTTATTCGCATGCTTCAACTCTTTCCCGTATGTGTAGTAGTATTTTGTAATGTTCATGATGAAGGCCTCGTCGTGGAAATTGTCAACCAAATCTTCGTGAACACCCTGACTATCTCTAGGTCTGAATTGATGTTGTCGTAAATAATCGTGTCTGATATCGTCTGGAGGAAAGGAACAATAATAATCCGGGTCGAGCTTCCAGAGGGAACGGTAAAATTGGTACAACAATTGAGGTTTATCCGGTGATAGAATATTCTTTAACGTCGGAGAATTGGTCAATTGGAATATGAAGTTGTCATAAAGGGAGAAGAGCATAAGATTGACGTATGAGTACAGGAATGTTTCTTCCAAAGTCTCCATAATTGACTGTCTGTTTTTTTTATTGATTATGTTCATGAACAATTCGTCTTCATCGGCAATGGAATATTCTTGGAGAAGACAATTAATGGTCAAGTTCGTGACATTCTGAATGAGGGGGTCATTAAAGGAGATATGATTGAAACATTCCCTTATCATGTCTTCCAATTTGCGTCTTATCAATTCTATAGGCAGCAAGGAAAATAGCCCACCACAGATGACTGATGATGCTGACGTTGACGTTGAGGACGACGTACATTCCGAACCAGACGATGAAATCAGCGACACGGACTTAAGCAGTGACCTCCTTCTCTCTCTATGTCTGAGAATATTGGAATTTGTAGCCTTAGAGAGATTCAAATTGTCTGCAAAGAGGGCCAGTGATGATAAAGAAATAGTTGATAGTGGAGTTGATTCTTGATTTTTAAAGTCGTTATAGTAGTTTAACACTTGTTGATGGTAGCTTTTATCAGGTATATCCATTGCCTGATATGCAGAAACTAGATCCACCTTGAAGGCTACTTCGAGGTCTCCATATCGTGACATAGAATGCTTTAATGCGACGTTCAATGAGTGAGTTGTATCTTTAAGCAGAACCAAATTGCAACTATTAAATGGGAATGTCTTTGAAATCGTTACTCTTTTGCACCTACGTGCTCTACTTCTACCTCTAGAGGTTTCTGTAGAGGTCGCGCGTATACTTTCTGTTTCAAATGTTCTCGGAATATTTGAATCTTTGGGTCCCAAAGTGTTAATGTAAAGATGATGTTTCTGTTCATGATGCAATTGTTCCAAACGTTGTTTGGTCGGAATTAGCTGAATTATTGTCATTTTTGACTGCAACCTTGATGTTCCAGTATGAATGCAACTCGCAACAGTAATCAGACACAACCAAAACAATTCAGACTGTTACTTGCTTCAAGCGCTTTATATCCTAAGATTCGTACAAATCAAAGTACTGAAGTCTGAAAAGAACTACTACAAGAACTTATTATTATAAATCTACACTAAGTTATAGTCATGAGATGATCTCCAAAATATTAAGTTATAATCTGACACACGTTCCTTCCGTAATTGTGTCAGAAGTTGGGGTAACTAACTGGATTGTTCGGATAAAATGCTAAAGTGTCTGAAGCGGCTCGTATGTACAGACAGTATGTTCTACTAACATGTGGGGAGGGAGAGATTTACACACGTGCAACCATTTTTTTAGCAGCAATTCAGTTTGCAACGTGCGACACTGAATGTGGGGGACACTACGAAAAAGCCCAAAACAATTGTGTCACTTGAAGAAAAAGGAATTTATATCTATTCAGCCGAAGTAGGAAACTTTAACCACACACACGCACTGAAGGACTTACACAGACTCAACAATTCTAGTACTCAAAAGGCTCTACAAAGAAGACCTTGTCTCAGATTAAGTCGCTATAGTAGCAGTATCCATTACAAACGTAAGAGTATCCCCAAAGCCCTACAGTAGTCGTACGACGGTAAAATGATGTAACCCTTGGCATCGTGGCATCGTGATGCGAAACGCATCGCAGAACAAACAAAGTTCGCGTTAAATTTAAATTTCAGCCGGGTCCTTTTCGCTCGCGCGACGACGTGGACGAGGGAGAGGATTCGCTGTTGTATTCCTTTTGAAGGCTCGACTTAGACTTCTTCAAGTTTTGATTCTATTCTTCAATAGTGTCAACCATGGTCATATTGAACACGCGTAACATCCGGGTGGTTGTTTCGGCCATTATTTTATTTGTACTTGTTGTCTTTTTATTCTCATCTAAGAACTCGGTCGGCGAAGGATTACTGAATCGATTGAAGGTTCCAACTGACAGTGGTATTAATGCTCCTGTGATCCCTGCTACCAACAAACCCCCAACCTTCGACTCTGGTGTTGGCGAATCCGCTCCTGCTGCGGATGCCGGCGAAAAGAAGCCTCCGGTAGAAGCTGGAAAGCAGCCTCAAGCTGATACCAAGCTCCAGTCCGAAAAGAAACCTGAGGTCGAAAAGAAACCTCAAGCGGAAAAGATATCAGACAGTTCCAGTATTGAAAAGATTCAAGGCGGAGGTAAGGGTTCAGCAGCAGCCTCATCTGGTAAGTGTGACAAGAAGGAATACGTGGTTATGATTGATGCTGGTTCCACTGGCTCAAGAGTCCATGTGTACACGTTCAATACTTGTATGTCGCCACCACAATTGTTGCATGAAGAGTTCAAGATGTTGAAGCCCGGCTTGTCTTCTTTTGATACCGACACCGTTGGAGCCGCCAAGTCGCTCGACCCACTTTTGCAAGTTGCTTTGGACACTGTCCCCAAGGATAAACAAGGATGCACCCCCGTGGCAGTTAAGGCCACTGCTGGTCTTCGTTTGTTGGGTCAAGAGAAATCTGATGCTATTTTGAAGGAAGTCAGACATCACTTGGAAGTTGACTATCCATTTGCTGTGGTGGAAGGTAATGGTATTTCCATCATGGATGGTGCGGATGAAGGTGTCTACGCCTGGATCACTACTAACTACTTATTGGGGAACATTGGAGGCAACGATAAGCTTCCTACTGCCGCCGTTTTTGATTTGGGTGGAGGTTCCACCCAAATTGTGTTTGAACCCGATTTCCCTAACGATGCTGAAATGGTGGATGGCGAATTCAAATACAAGTTTTCCTTTGGGAACCGTGATTTTACCTTGTACCAGTATTCTCACTTGGGTTACGGGTTGATGCAAGGTAGAAATAAGATCAACAGTGAAATCATCAAGTCTCATATTAAGAACAGTGAAGGATCCAGTCTTGTTAAGTTGACGTCCAAGAAGGAAGCTAAGGATGCCAAGTCTTCTATTACCATCAAGAACCCATGCATCCCACCAGGTTCCAAGGCTGAGAACGTTCTTGTTGAACTTGGTAAAGATGAGATGTATGTGGTTACATTCCAGGGTCCCTCCCTTGACGAATCTGGAAGTTCCGGTTCTGCTTGTCGTAGACTTGCTGAAGGGATCTTGAACAAAGATGCTACTTGTGAAACCAAACCATGTTCTTTCAACGGTGTTCATCAACCATCTTTAACTAGAACCTTCCACAAGACCAGCGACATGTATGTGTTTTCATATTTCTACGATAGAACGAATCCTTTGGGGTTCCCCTCCTCCTTCACCATGGAAGAATTGCTTGAATTGTCCAGGTTGGTTTGTAGAGGTGAAAAATTATGGAAGGATGTGTTATTGGATGATCACATTAAAGAGTTGGTGGAAGAGCCTCAATGGTGTACAGATTTGAGTTTCATTAGCGCCATGTTACATGTCGGATACGATATTCCTTTAGGTAGAGAGTTGAGGACGGCAAAGACCATTGATAACAATGAATTGGGTTGGTGTTTGGGTGCTTCCTTGCCTTTGTTGGACAAAAAGACTTGGAAATGTCGTGTCAAGAAGGTTGAATAAAGAACTTGTATACAATAATTTAATACAAAATAGCGACATTTCATATGCAATATAGAATAGTAAACATATTATTAACATGCGACATCACTATTATTATTATTATTATTATTTTGATTATCATACCCGATCTACCCCATCTCCGTGTTCACGCCCCCTGACTCATAGTTGTAACTCCGCAGCCACTCCGAGTAGTGCGCAACCCAAAAAGGTTCTATGCAAAAAGTTTCGTACAGCTTTATATACTAACGTATAAATAGACGTCTCTCCTTATCATATAAATATAATCACCACATTGAGAGTGAGATTCACTCCGTGGCTATACTAAATTGTTAAGTCCTATAAATACCAGTTTATTACCGTCAGTTCCCGCTTATTGCCGTCAGTTGCCGTGTACCCCATTGATGAGTCCTCCTATTGCCATCTCCACTATGAAACTAATTGATAAGCCTATGATACATAATAAACTATTCTGTGAGCAAGTGGCGAAAATTGTTTCAGCTGATGTTCTTCTGAAACTCAAGAATCTGGATCTGAAACTCAAATCTGTTCGATCACACACTGAATTGGCTGAGACAGCCAATAGCGTACGAGAATTGGCCAAAAACTTGAGTAAAGCTCAAATCAAACTTGATGTGAAAAGAATCCTTATTATCACCAAGGCAAGGGATAACTCGTTAATCTATTTGACTAGAGAAATGGTGGAATGGCTTTTCTCCAAAAGAGATGACATCACAGTATATGTTGATTGTAAATTACAAAACTCTGCCCGGTTCAATGCTGAGGCTATAATGGCATCCTTCCCTGAAGCTGCTAGTCGGTTGAAATATTGGGATACTCGTTTCGCCAAACACAATCCGGAATTGTTTGATTTGGTGGTGACTTTAGGTGGTGATGGGACTGTGTTGCTAGCATCAACGTTATTCCAAAGAGTAGTGCCTCCAGTCGTTTCGTTTGCCTTGGGAAGTTTGGGATTCTTAACCAACTTCAACTTTGAAGACTTTAAGAAAGTAATGACAAGAGTATGGGATGAAGGAGTCAAGGCAAACTTAAGAATGAGATTCTCTTGTAGAGTTCATAGGGCAGATGGAACCCTTGTTAGTGAACGACAAGTGCTTAATGAATTGGTTATTGATAGAGGACCTTCTCCATATGTTACTAACTTGGAATTGTATGGTGACGATGCTCTTTTAACCGTTTGTCAAGCAGATGGTTTGATTGTGGCAACACCAACAGGTTCTACAGCATATTCACTTTCAGCAGGTGGGTCGTTGGTACATCCTGGAGTTAGTGCTATTTCCATCACTCCTATATGTCCTCATACGTTATCATTCAGACCCATTTTGTTACCAGATACGATGCTTTTAAAGGTCAAAGTCCCCGAAACATCCCGTGCCACTGCTTGGTGTTCGTTCGATGGTAAAGTGCGTACCGAGATCTTTAAAGGAGATTACGTAACAATTCAAGCCAGTCCATTCCCATTCCCATCCATAGTCCTGGGAGAAAATGAATACATTGAAAGTGTTTCCAGAAACTTGCATTGGAACGTAAGAGAATCTCAGAAACCTTTGGGTGACTTATTGACGGGTAAATGTAAATCTGACTACACCCTGCACGATGAGCAAGCTCTTGATAAGTTTGATATTGACTACAGTGAAGAAGATACAGAATTATCTGAATCGTACAGTGAAGATTCATCGTCCCGAAGTCTGTCTTCGGATCTTTTAACTATTGAGGCCAAAGGACCTGGAGGATTGTCACGATTGCCTACCAAGTTGAATAAGATTCTTTATAAAAGGGATGACTAGAGATATACGGCTGTTTTAGTTATACTAGTTATAGTATGTTATTTGTTATACTACGGTTATACACGGTAATAGTCCACTGTTCCCTTATGTCACTTTATTACGTAATTCGCATTCCTTTTTTTGCCCTTATTCGTGCGTATACCAAGAAATACCTCGCAAGCCCATCACTTTAAAAAAAAAAAGACACAGCAATTTTTTCACATACTCTTCTTCTTCTTCTCTACATAGATACTCCTTATCGTTAGCTTTCATTATGGCTGATAGTATTACTGAAAACATGAGCAACTTATCTGTTGGCGGCGACAACGGCGGCAACCAATCAGGTGCGTCCCAATATGTTCCTCCTCATTTGAGAAATCGCCCTCAAAGGGGTTTTAATGATGGCCATGGTAGTGGCAGCTCCAGTGGCGGCTACAATAATAATAATGATAACCGTTATGGTGGTGGTAGTGGCTTCGGCGGTGGTAACCGTCGTGGTGGTTACATGTCCAATCTGTACAATAATGGAGTTCGCCCCCCACGTAACGGGGGTGGCCGCTCTTTTGGAGGCAGAAGCAGCTACCAAAAACCCGGTGTTGGTAGATGGGTTGATGGTAAACATATTCCATCTTCTCGTAGTGAAGCATTGGAAGTTGAATTGTTTGGAGTTGCCGAAGACCCTCAATTCCAATCATCTGGTATCAACTTTGACAACTATGATGAAATTCCAGTTGAAGCCAGTGGTAAAGATGTTCCTGAACCAATTTCTTCATTTACTGCTCCTCCATTAGATGAATTATTGGTTGAAAACATTGGTTTATCAAGATTCACCAAGCCAACTCCAGTCCAGAAGTATTCTGTTCCAATTGTTGCCAATGGTAGAGATTTGATGGCTTGTGCTCAAACTGGTTCAGGTAAGACTGGTGGGTTTTTATTCCCAATTTTATCTGAATCATTCTTGAGTGGTCCAGCTCCAATTCCAGAATCCCATGGATCTTTCTCCTCGAACAAGGTTTACCCAACTGCTTTGGTTATGGCTCCAACAAGAGAATTGGTTTCTCAAATTTTTGATGAAGCCAGAAAGTTTTCCTACAGATCTTGGGTCAAACCAGTGGCTGTCTATGGTGGTGCCGATATCGGTGTCCAAATGAGAAATTTGGAAAGAGGTTGTGACTTATTAGTCGCTGCTCCCGGTAGATTGAAGGATTTATTGGAAAGAGGTAAAGTCTCTTTGGCCAATATCAAATACTTGGTTTTAGATGAAGCTGATAGAATGTTGGATATGGGTTTTGAACCTCAAATAAGACAAATTGTTGAAGGTTGTGATATGCCCGGTGTTGAAGACAGACAAACTTTAATGTTTTCAGCTACTTTCCCTAAAGATATTCAAATGTTGGCACGTGATTTCTTGAAGGATTACGTCTTTTTATCTGTGGGTAGGGTTGGTTCTACCTCTGAAAACATTACTCAAAAGATTTTGTATGTTGAAGAAGATGAAAAGAAGTCTGTTATCTTGGATTTATTATCTGCTAATGAGATGGGCTTGACCATTGTTTTCACTGAAACCAAGAGAAGAGCTGATGAATTGGCTGATTATTTGTATGATCAAGGGTTCCCAGCCACTGCTATTCACGGTGACAGATCTCAATACGAAAGAGAAAAGGCTTTGGCAGCTTTCAAGAATGGTTCTGCTCCAATTTTGGTTGCTACTGCTGTTGCAGCCAGAGGATTAGATATTCCTAATGTTTCTCATGTCATCAACTATGATTTACCCAGTGATATTGATGATTATGTCCACAGAATCGGTCGTACCGGTAGAGCTGGTAATACTGGTATTGCTACTGCCTTCTTCAACAGAAACAACAAAAATATTGTTAAGGGTTTGATTGACTTATTGGGAGAAGCCAACCAAGAAGTTCCAGACTTTTTGTCTAAAATTAGTAGAGAAGCCGGTGGTTCAAGAGGTGGCATGAGAGGTGGCCGTGGTGGTAGTTCCAGAGGTTTCGGTAACAGAGACTTTAGAAGAGGTGGTAGCTCTGGTGGCTGGGGTAGCTCCGGTGGTGATAACTGGGGTAGTTCCAACGCCAACCCATCGTATTCCTCCTACAATGGTGGAAACAGTTCTTATGGTGGTAATACCTCCTCTTATGGTGGTTCTCGTTCCAGTTATGGTAACCAAACCAATAACAACTCTTGGTGGTAAACTGACCACCAGGAACCAGTAACATTATGATAAACTTATTACCGTATCTTGTTGCTGATACACCAGCTGCTGCTGCTACTGTTGTTGCTACTAATTATTTTTTTATTAATATTTTTATTTGTTTGCCGAATTTGGTGTTGTTTCATTTTGATTCTTCTGCTACTATATGTTTTTAGTTGATTTTATCCACGTGTGGGTGAGTTGAAGTTGTCGTTGTTGTTGTCGTTGTTGCTTCCTTTCTGGTCACTTGAGTGTTGTACCGGAAATTAAAGAAAGCATTTAATTATTATCGGTTTTGTTGTTTTTTTTCAATGTCTAACTATTCTGGTTTTCAAAGAGAGTATAAGGTTTTGCAAGCAAGAATAGGCTTGCTTTGCATTTTCATTTCCCATTCATATTTTTTTGGATTTATTAGGAGGAAGTTGTCCCTAATATTTTAATATTTTAACATTATTATTTTTATTGTTGTTTTAAGCTTGTGTTTTTTGATAGAAGAAGATCCCACGAAAGGCTTGATACAAAGATAAAAGAGAGGTTCAACCTTATTATAGAAAGAAAGGACATACAATTGTTATGTGTCCTCACATTGGGAAAATGAAGGTTAATTAAAAGAAAAAATGTTGTCAATTAATTTTTGTTATACTTTCTTTGGGTTTTATTTATTTTGTGATAATTACAGGGAATATTTAGACATTGGGTCGAAGATTATTAAAGTTTTTTTGGTTATTCATTGAGTAATGAATGATTATATAATTATTTATTATCGGTTGTACATATAGTAATAGAACTAAATCAAAGTTATTATGGGCCATCGTATACTTATCAATCTATAGTACTACATTTAACATGGGGTCGTGTTTATACCGATATCTATTCCGGAATTATAATAATACGCTCGAATAAAGTTCAGATGGTCAATACGGATCGTTTGAAATAAGTGAATCTTCAGTGATTCTGATTGCATACGAATGGGCTCTATGCGTTGTGTGTTTTATTTTGAGTATTGTACCTCGACATAGCTGGTATATAGGCCGATTATACTTATTTATTTCACGGTGTGACTTACATTTTTCGGTTTTTGCTCGGTATCTGCTCGGTATTTGCTCGGTATTTGCTCGGTGTCGATTGCCTCTTTCATTATGCAATATATATTCCACGTACTTTTTAGTATAACAAATTATTATTATATACTTGAGTAGGCTTAGTACGGGCCTATTACTTGGAGTTATCAGCAGTCAAATTTATGTCAATGATCTAAATCTGGCTAGTTTATGCACTCACGTACTGTTTACCCTCGGATTTGCCCCTGGCTTGGGTCTTTTGGTGGTGCGGTTCATACGAAGCACATATTATCGTTTGTAATGCCAGTCAAACATCACTCTACCTTGTCCACTGTCTTGTATGACCTACATTATAATGTCGCATACAACTAGTTGTGATAATTTAATCGTAAGTCTAACTTCACGTGACACACAGTATAAAATATACCCATACATTAATAAACACTTGATAAAGATTCAAACAATCAGACATTAAACAGACAGCTGGCAGACAGCTGGCAGACACTGAACAGACATTAAACAGACAGCTGGCAGACACTGAACACACACTGAACAGACAACAAGCAGACAACAAATAGCCAACTTACATTGACTTCACAAACATTGAAGATACATTTCGCAGACACCACATTGGCACCAAAAAATAACGACCACATGAGAAACAAATAAGAAACCAAGCCTTGAATGAAGATATCAAAGAAACATTGTTGTCAGGTTGGAAACACTTCCAATGCTACAACAAGCCTCACAGTGGATGTCCTTTTTCATGTTGAACGGCCGACTTGTTAGTATGTTATTTCTAATTGCGCTGCTGCTTACAATGAAGGAAATAACATTGACTCCAGATCCGGTTAATTTCATTCTGTATTTATGCGAGATAGTACAGCCTGAAGTAATTAGGATCTGGCCGCATAATGCCAGAATGAGGTGGTGGTTATGGATTGCACAGTTGGTTAATGCAAGATTCCTCATTGTGTACTCGCGTGCTTCATCAATAGTGTCACTTGCAATAGCTTGATCAGCTCCACTGGCCTCACTTATGGTGATGGTATTGCCTTCAGAAGTATCCGACACCTTATTCTTAACGTCTAAAACAACCTCGTAATAGGTAAGTTGGCTATCGTTCATTCGTATGAGCATACCACTGTATCACTTCTCACACGAGCATGTATCAGCCCACGTACTCAACAGGGTAGAGTTTGTTGCAGCATCCATTAATGGAATATTGTCATTATCTGCTGCCGAGACTGACGTAGACAATATCATCCACAAAATAATGAATTTGATTTAATAAATTATTGTCACTCATTGTTACTAGATCTTCTCGTGTGAACTGAAACGCAGTCAAATGTATATGAAAATTTGACGTACGTATCAACAATAGAAAGTGGCTTTCACTGCATTGACACATATCCCATATTATAATGCGGCTGGGGATTCGGGCCAGAGGCCACGTCAAAATTGATATACGATTCATGTCATTCCATGCAAGTGCTTACAGAAAGCAACGGTGCCCACTTCATGCCCTATCCCATCATTCCAAAAAGGAAGAGTTAGGTCCAATCCATGCATACCGTGTCTACCCAACCATCTGTTACGGCAACGACTACTATTATTACCCACAAGGTAGTTAATAGATTCCTTCATACCTTCACAAGCGTCCATGAATATCTGTATCTGGCTATCCAACCAACTATTAGGGTCCAGTTCCTCTTCAACTGAAGTAAGCACTGCATTTCTATACTCAAGGACTCGCAATCCGTGAAAGTCAACCAATTAGGCGCGTCCAACGTTGCTCAAACAGTATCTGCCTTGGCTGCTGTATATGCTACACTTCCCACTCGTCCCAACACTCGTTTCTCGGTCGAAGCTAGGAGGGGAGCGTTAGGTCCAGCATAGCAAGTCCAAGTACGCCAACTGTCACCCGAATGGAATTGTCGGGAGCAAACGCTCATACCTTTCACTCTGGAGCGTATACCGCTTTAACGGAGCACGCCATATGAAGATACTTTATGTCGTAAAAGCCATGTTAATGGGTGCTTTCGATAAGCTCAAATCGTCCCACTGTATCGTCAACATTAATGGTTTGAACACTACCTTGAGCAAGACTTTTAATGTCGTAATCTTCAAAATGAAAAACGTATACCCAAACAGACTGCCAGTGATTCCCGTTGATCCACACAATAGTCATGATGTATAAAAGAAAGCCGTATAGTCTCGTCATAGTGATAGTGGTGATATACTTAGTGTATTTGTTTGTGAGTACCATCAGATATCCACAGCATCAAACGGCCACCGAACACCAAAGCTCCAAGCTAAAAACAGCAGTTGACACGGAGAAGAATACCAATTTTCTTAAGCAGGGCTCTGGACTCCACCCCACTTTGAAGCTGAAGCTTGAAGATGAGGCCACAGTGAGACAACAACTCTCCTTCCAATATCCTTATGACTCCAAGAAGCCATTCCCCAAAAGAGTATGGCAGACGTGGAAGGTTAAGCTTGAAGACGAACACTTCCCAGCGAACTATAAGAGATTCCATCAGCAATGGGTCAATTTGAACCCGGACTATTATGTGAATGTCGTGTCGGACGATGAATGCTCTGAGTTGGTCAAGACTTTATATCGAGGTGTCCCTGATGTCGCTCGGGCATATAACATAATGCCCAAATCGATTCTTAAGGCCGATTTCTTTAGATACTTGATCTTATTTGCTCGAGGCGGAGTTTATTCAGACATCGACACTCAAGGCTTAAAGCCTGTCAACGACTGGCTATCCATGAACAAAACCATTTACGGTGATGTCAATAAAGTAGGCTTAGTGGTAGGCATCGAAGCCGATCCTGATAGACCTGATTGGGCCGAATGGTATGCCCGGAGAATCCAATTCTGTCAATGGACCATGCAATCGAAAGTCGGTCACCCCATGCTTCGAGAATTGATTGCTAACATCACAGACCAGACTCTTTTAAGAGAGAAGAATCATCAACTAAAAAAAGTGTTGGGTAAAGATGAAGGAGGAGACATTATGAACTGGACAGGACCAGGGATTTGGACAGACAAAGTGTTTGAATATATGAATAACGTCATGCAACAACCAGACAACTTTAAGACCAGGAAATACGACGATATCATCACGTGGAAAATATTTACAGGAACTTCCAAGGCAATAGTTGTTAGTGACGTTTTAGTTCTTCCTATTACGTCATTCAGTCCTGGGGTTGGTCAAATGGGAGCAGGGCACATATCTCATCCTATGGCTTATTCACAGCATATGTTCCTGGGTAGTTGGAAACCTGAACTGGAAAGATGAGGCGGATATAAGGTGGACATACAAATCGGCAATTCGCCTCAATGTTCATTTATAGCTTTCAATATTGCTTCCTGGTTCTTTAAATGAAGTTGATATTGATTGGATAGTTTGAACCGACTATAGTATTGGTTACAGCCAATGTTCACACATTCATTATGTAATTCACCTTGTTGGCTTCCAATATAGTTATTATGGTTGCAGTGGAATTGAACACAAGATTTGCAAGTCAAATAGCTTGTTCTCAATTTCACACTCAATTCTCTTGATCTCCATCCAAGTTCTCCACTGATAAGGTTGCCCTTTGAAAGGCATTTGTTACAGAGGACTGTTTCTTGTTCGAGTTGTCTTAGTTGGTTCCCACAGAACAAACAATTATTAATGGTGATATTACCAGACAATTTGCCTAATTCATTGGTAGCAAATGGATTTCCTCTAGTGAGCTTTGGAAGTTCATTATACCAACTCTTTATATCCGCTCCTATGAGGTTGAATATTCTCTCTAATGGTGGTATAAGTACTCTGGTGATATAGTAGTCATAATCAAGCATGAATGGTGTCTTGGTAGTGTAAGAGTTTAAGAACTCTTCTGGAGATATGGATCTGTCTTTGACTCTTGGTTTGGAAGAATCCTTAATCACAACGTAAGGTATTCTCTCTTTATACTGTGGCTTGGATTGTGGATCGTTGGCTACCTTTCTTTCGGCAACTATTGCCCCAGGAGGGAGGTATTTCCGATTTTTGTAAGTCCCATACCTTACTTCTTTAGCAAAGGAGAAATCAGAGATGTTGATCTTATTATCGCTAATTTTGGAGAACTGAAGCTTAACAAACTGTTTCACTTGTGAAAGGTTTTTGGTTTCAAATAGGATTCGAAGGGCTCTCTCCACAAGTTTCTGCTGAGCCGGAATCCCATCTCGTCTAATGGTTTCAATACCTTTAGCATCAAATTTGGCCAATTTCTGCGATGCCAGTTCATAACTGTATCCAACGTATCTTTTCTTACTTAGAAGCACACATGGATGGTACACTTTCTCAAACTTCAATTTAATGGGGTCTGGGAACTCATTGGTGATGTAGGAAGCAATATGTTCACCTATTTTAAAGGCATCGTCTATGGATTTCCCAGGTAAATACACAAATAGTGAGTCTGTATCTCCGTAGACCACTTTAGCCCCAAAATTACCATCTTCGATCATGTTAATGGATTTCGTTAGTATTTCTCTTCCTGTTGAGACTATGGCATCTGCCACATCTGAGTTGGGCATTCTCCCACTGAAAGTAGCAGAGGTATACCCATAAGTGACATTAGCAGTTAATTTCAAAGCCAACTGTTTAGCGTTGAAAAGTTTTAGTAGCTTATCGTCATCGTCATCTTTGCCAATTTGCTTCATGACATTTTTCAACCGTATTCGGGCATCAAGAATCTCTTCAAGCATTTTAGCAAGTACAGACTTCCGAACTGTACTATTAACCCAAGCATATCCATTTGGAGATATGACAATGCCATTTTCATCATGTAGTTTCTTTAGCAACCCAGGTTCAATGGGATTGTGCTTCAAATACCCAACACCATTTTTATTGACATCAAACCCATACAATTTGCCTATCAAAGTGGAAAAGCAGTAGTTATAGGCAATCATGATGGAGGGATACAATGATTGAAAGTCTAGAACAAGTAATGGAGACTTGTAGAAATCAGACATGGGCTCCAAGATAAGAGGGATGCATTCCAAAGCTCTCATGTGATGAACTTGATTCTTTGACGGAGAATTTAATAGGTAATTCTCCAGTTTGGTCAATCGACAGAGAATAGACTCGATTTTGTACTGTGATCCTCTATAGAAATTGGAATTAAAGTCAATTCCAATCAACCGTGACTGTTCCACGTTCCTGGTAATCAATTCCTGGTTGCTCAAGAGTTCCAAAGACAACAGGATCCTATTGAAATAGTATTCTAGTCCAAAGGAGATTTGGGACAAACTGGAGCTTTCAAGTAGTTCGGTAAGGGTCTTATTCAGTAGTCGTGGAACCGTATGGTTTAATAAGTGGTAAGTTGCATTTTCAAGGGAATAATCGGATAAACTGGCTTCCTTCCTAAGAACTCTCCATATATTCAATGTATGACGTCCATTAATGTCAATAACAGACGTATGAGTATACCCCCATTTATCACCAAACTTCCCATTGGCTTTAGACTTGGACCGACTTAACCTCGGTAGTAAATTCACGTCATAAACTTCTCTAAATCTCTCAATCACATAGCCCCAGGAGTTACCATTGATTTCGTATCCAGAAAGAATGTCCGGATCAAAGTCGTCCACCAATTGACAGAATCTCTCCACCATTTTGGGTTCAGACTGGAACACATCAATATAAATATTATCCGAAAAGGACAAATGTTTTATGGTCTTAAAGATCTTGGTCATCAAATAACTGGTAATGGTGCTTTCATTGTGATACACCAATACTCCCCGTTTCATCTTCAGTGTGGGGAACATGCTGTTAGCATCATCGAAATTGTAAAACATAAAGGCAATGGAGTTGGTCTTGAACTTGGGTAAATAATCATTATGAGTGTTCACATGAATCTCCAAGATCATATTGGTTAGTTCCTTAAACCCATCGTCATGGGTCGTTGATTTCAGTCGATCTGGATGATAAGAGTATTTGAATTTGGAGCTCCTGCTTGCTCTTTGTTTGATCTGACTCTTCCATTTAGTCAACTCTTCCAATTGCTTCTTTTCTTCCACTTCAAACCAATGGGAAACTTCTTGTGGAGACGGTGGTAAGGGAAGGTATTGCCATTGGTTAAAGCGGTTATGATTACTGGTTCTAACCCGGTTCTTTCCCTTCAATTGCTTGCTTATCTCCTTTGAAAATGGCATCCGAGGGATGCTTTCAGGGGTCCGTAAAGGTACATTGACCCTCTTTGAGGCTAGAATAAATGGCTTCTTTGGTTGATCTTCAGCACAATCATAGAAAGGATCGACATAATCCACTCGGGGGACCCCCATTTCATCCATAGTGATATCAAATTGTTCATGATCCTTTCGTAAATCTATTGGAACGGGATACAGCCAGAATGAGCCCTTGAGATCAACATCAAAAAGTGGTTCTGGTTCACTGGCTGATGCTAAGGCAGTGGAGCTGTCTCTCTGAACAGTTACCCTGCCAAAATCTAATACTCCTTTTGATGTCCCTACAGACTGGGATACTTGAGACTGGGATAATTTCTGGGATAATTGTCGGAGGATGCTATCATCGATATTGATGTCTTCGACCTCGTGTTCTTGGGTTGATGATTCAGCGAGGTCATCTAGAATGTGCCGTAATTGGGAATCACCAAGCATTTTAATAGGACTGCTGGAGACGTCATTCATTTTAATAGGACTGCTGAAGGGACTGCTGAAATTGTCACGTCTTTTTATCGGACTGCTGAAACTATCATGTCTCTTCATTGGACTGCTGGACACATCATCAGCTTCACTAAGCTTATTTGAGTCATTGCTGTCTAAACGTGGTAGTAATTTAGTGTTATCATCTTCTTCATTGTAATCACTTTCAATCACTCCAACTGAAGCTCCCTCGTCGTGTTCCTCTTCCTCTTGCACTTCCTCTTCCTCTTGCACTTCCTCTTCCTCTTGCACTTCCTCTTCCTCTTGCACTTCCTCTTCCTCTTGCACTTCCTGTTCCTCTTGCACTTCCTCTTCGTTCTGCACCTGTTCCTCTACCAATTCGTTCACCAACGCATCACCAAAAGAAGAACTTACTTCTACAGTCACCGTGTTGATGTCAATAAATAATTGACTATAGTCCAGCCACATTACCAAATCACTAAAGAACGACAATTCCACGGTCGCTCCCTCTTGGCTTTGAATGCTTGTAAGCTGGAATAGAGTAGGAAGTGCCTCTTCGTTCTTCTTGATCTCCAGCAGAATAAAACCATCCTCAGTACCATTCAATCTAATTGCATACTGTAATAATTCATCGAGCTCCGTCTGGTTGGACCAATACGTCTGACTGACATCACCGTAATAGCCAGTATTGATGCTTTGAGAAGATTCAGTCAACCCTCGGGCTTGCTTCTGGAATAGAATCTCGTTCTGGAGCTGACTCAAAGACGACAAATACGCTAGGGGTTTATCCAGCTGCGTCTCGGACTCAAGTGATTCATGGGAGTTTCTCTCTTTAAGTAGTGTTCTATTGAGGATGTCTGCAGCAGTTATATCAATTTCTACCACGGAACGGCCCATTCGAGGATACGAATCGCTTCTTAAGACATTATGGGAATTGATATACAGTTTAAGATCCTGCTGTAGCTGCTGGAACTGTGAACCAGAGAGAACTCCTTTAACAGCCACGGGAGAACGGAAGTAGCATTTCTGGATGTTGATGTAGCCACAACCATACAAATTGTAATCAGCCATGAACTGTAAGAGAGACGGGATATGAGTCTCATATAAATTAACCTTCTTACCAAAGAACTGGGTGTTCGTATTGAGCATATTTGTTAGTCTGGCCTTATAAGTCGGTGATAAAAATGAAACCTTCCACACCTTCTTATACCCCACACTAAACCCGTAGATCAGAGCAGCTCGACAAAGGGCCACCGATGCAATGTACTTTCTAGATGAGTCTTTACGGTTATCACTATCTTTGTTATCATTGTTATAGTACTCTTCTTCTTCTTCTTCTTCTTCATCTTGTGCATTGGCCCTGCGTCTCTTGAACGAGGTGGCTAGCTCCGATTCCAACTTGGATGTTAGCTCCGAAACAGACATATCCACATGGTCAATGAACATGTATGGAAACACATTGTGAACATGTATGAGTGTTGGTATAGTTAAATCCAGGGTCGTCGCCATATAGCCATACAACCGGATCACGGGAACTTGCCGTGAAACTCCGTGAAGACAGTCCAATCGCAGAGGTGTAGTCTGGTACGCATCATAGTCGTTTATTTGAACTCGTATGCAGTCATTGGCACCCATAGGAACAATAAATCCATTTCATTACAGATGGGATTACAGGAGTAAAGAAGTGTTTAGCATTCATTACAGATGATGGTTATAATTAAGATACATCACGTGATAAACATCACGTGATAAGACCTCTTATCAACGTGATAGTTTATAATGGTCTTCGACTGCAACATGGAACAATTTATGCTATTAGCTAATCCGTGTGTCTATACAACTTCTTGGTTAGATCCTTCTACTAACCACGTCGCTATAATAGCAATAATGAATGAAGAACTCAAAGACGTTACACAAGGTATTCTTCAGAAGGCCGCTTCCCTTTCCTGGAATGGCCTTGCATATGTGGAGAACTGAATCTATTGTCGATTATCTAAGTCAAGATAAAAATAGATAACAAATGGGGAAGGCCGACATGGCTTCCCCTTCACAAAATGTTCATTGCGTAGACGAGAAACGGCTTCAACTCATTGAAGACCAGCCATTAGTGCCTCTTGAAAAAGACAAAGACAAAGACAAAGCGCAAGGCAGCACTTCCTTCTAATAATAGACTGATATTGACTTTGACTGTATATGCCAAAGGTATCGCGATAGGTAATACAAATAACATGAAAATAGGGTAGAGGTCATTTCAATCTATAGGAATTCAATCCCGTTAAATTGAGCCACGCCTGTGTATAGACCCTTGATGGAAAGCGGTTGCACGTCATAGAGCACAAGCTTGACTGTCTAAACCGGAGAATTATATTGTATTATTATTCCTGAGTGCTGGAATTCAGAAGTGCTCAAGTAAATTTAGAAGCAAAGCAAGAGAAGTACTGCAAATAGTAATCGTGGTGTTAAGGCTAACATGGGTCCGTACCTGAGTTCCATTGATTACTTGCAAAAAAACTTTCATCAGATTCATCATGAATTGGGTCGTGTGTTATATATTGTGTATAACAATATTGTGTGCTATAAATAATTTGTTTACGTTAAACTACATAGTAGTAGTGGTTAATAGTAACATAGATTCTACAACTGCAATCGTATGCGTTATGTATCGCGTATATTTACGACGAGTAAGTACTGCAATGTAAAATTATTCTTAACACATTCCACTTCGTAAACGGGGGATATACATAATTCCCTACATGGCTCATACTACCATAACCCAATTGTTAAACAAGTACAACCACCAAAGTCTTCTGCTGTTAAGCCTCGTCCGCCTGTATATACAAAGGAATTCAACTATCGGAGGAATATCTGACTGTCAAGTCCTTGTATTTTACCTTGTACCTCGAGGCCACATGCAGTCCAGGGCGTACCCGGCGCTACCATGTCCGTGTGAATGCATAAGAATATAATTAGTGGACGAGAATCAAAAGATTTAACCATACTATTACTATTGACTACAGTGGAAGAAATTTTACATACATTCATACATACATGTATACGTAAGCTCACACATACACATACATTCACAATCTATGCATAAGGTGTGCATGCAAATAATTCGATTGCATTAAGTTAAGTTTGTATCCGTAAGTCCACACTATTGCTAAGACAAGACAAGCCACTGAACAAGCTAAAGTTACTGCCTCCATTATGTCCGAAAACATATCTGCAAGATTCGACAAGATGTCGCTTGACAAACAAAATGAAGCCCGATCGCCCAACCAATCCTCCACGGCCTCAGTCCTGACTCCGTTGAATCCAATGCTACATGCTCGACTCCGGGCCTTCCACCAGAATCGAACTAAGCAAAGTCCTAACGAGTCGACTCCTCCACAGGAATTAGACGAACACCTTAATAGAGGAAAGCCTTTGCCTTCCCTCCCCCCCGCTGATGGCACTAGAAGTCCTGACGAACAACAACCCGGACTAATGAATCAGATTCGGTTCCAAAAGCAACAAATCCGTCAGTTGCAGCATCAACAGGCTCAACAAGTTCAACATCAACTCCAGGAAGAAGACGATCTAACAACGCTGAAGCAAGCTACATCATCCACATCAACTACATCCACCACCTCCAATTCACCGTCAACTACTTCTTCACCATTTCAACTTGGTACACCAACCAATGGGATCCCTCCCGTGCTTCCTACGTCCGCTGTATCTCCTCATATATTTGCTAGACTCCCCAACAATTCTACCACCACATCGCCCAAGCCGTTTGAGTTGAATCCCAAGGGGTCTATTGCCCGAAGAAGAGGTAAAGATAAAGATCTCAAGGCAGCCTTTGATCTTGCTAGCCCCTCCAATGATTCTTCTGAGTCGTCTCTCACTCTTTCATCCCATGAGCCTTCCCTGGATACTTTATTATTATCGTCATCATCAATAACTCAGGTCACACCGGATACTTCTGGAACAGGAACAGTAGGGGGTAACAAAGGGTTGCCTAACAATATCAAGTCTTCCGAAGAGTTAATTCGAAAGATATCGTTAAGAAAAGCAAAACCCAATTTAAAGCTCAATCTCGATGAGTTACTGGGGGGTCCCATTATCACTTCACAATCATCCACTGCCACAACAACCTCCACTTCAGGAGGGTCTTCAATCGGTGATCAGCATGAATTGGGTGCACAGTTTGGTGGAGACGACCAGCAACTACTGGCATCACAGGCAGCTTCATCTTCGTCCTCGAGAAACGGATCGGCTACGTCCACCAATAAGCCGCAACTCCATGGGCTTTTCGCCAACTATTCCAAATACGTTGATATCAAAAGTGGGTCCCTTAACTTTGCCGGTAAGGCGTCCTTGCATTCCGAAGGGGTGGACTTCCTGTCTGGGTCATCGTTCAGGATCTCTCTGGACCAATTGGAGTTTGTGGAAGAGATTGGCCATGGGAACTATGGAACAGTCACCAAAGTCTTACATAAACCTACTGGGGTTCTTATGGCCATGAAGGAGGTTCGATTAGAATTAGATGAGACCAAATTCACCCAGATCTTGATGGAATTGGAGATTTTACATAAATGTGATTCTCCCTTCATTGTGGACTTCTACGGTGCCTTCTTCATTGAAGGTGCTGTCTACATGTGCATGGAATACATGGACGGATCCTCATTGGACAAAATCTATGGGAAGCATGGCATAAAAGACGAAGCATGTCTTGCTTATATTACCGAGTGTATTATACGAGGATTGAAAGAGTTGAAAGATGAACATAATATTATTCATAGAGATGTTAAACCCACCAATATTTTGGTGAATTCAAATGGGAAAGTGAAACTATGTGATTTTGGAGTTAGTGGGAATTTAGTGGCTTCATTAGCTAAAACAAATATTGGTTGTCAATCATATATGGCTCCAGAGAGAATCAAATCTTTAAATCCGGATGCTTCTTCTTATTCAGTCCAATCGGATGTTTGGTCCTTGGGGCTAACTATCTTGGAAGTGGCTTGTGGTCATTATCCTTATCCTCCAGAAACTTATAATAATATCTTTTCCCAATTAAGTGCTATAGTTGACGGAGAACCTCCAAGTTTAGATTCCAAAATGTTTTCTAATGAGGCCCGGATGTTTGTTAAATCATGTTTAAATAAGAAACCAAGCATGAGACCTTCATATGGTTCATTATTAAATCATCCTTGGTTATTGAAATATCGTGGGAACCAACCTCCAATGGCTACTTATGTTCAGAGCAGTTTGAAGGAACAATTAGATAAGAAGCAAAAGGGTGAATTGAGTAGATCCAATAGTATGAATGGTAGTCTGATACCGTCTACAACTCAAGCTCAAATTCAAAGTGTTAGTGCGTTGTTGAATAATAAAGTGGTTAAAGCACCAGCTTTACATAGAGGTGGGTTGCCGAAAAGACAGTAAGCGTTAAGAAGACGTAGTCTTTTGTATGTATACGGACTTGAGAGTATACGGACATAAGAATATATGGACATAAGAACGACTAACGTCTTCTCAGTGCTCTTCTTGATGCTCATTCAACCACTTTGACATAAATGGCCCATCTAAATGATACCCCA
The DNA here is from genome assembly GCF_019049425.1 of Lizanozyma spartinae. Lineage (NCBI taxonomy): Eukaryota > Fungi > Ascomycota > Pichiomycetes > Serinales > Debaryomycetaceae > Lizanozyma > Lizanozyma spartinae. The sequence continues at coordinate 254,281 of NW_025065062.1, forward strand.
ATTTAGCATAATAGTTCCGAACACCAACTCCAGAGATAACACTAATCTTTTCAGAACCATGTTCTTCCCTTGCAATTCTAGCAGCTTCTTCCATCAACAACGTTCCAAACCCTTGATGTTGAAACTTTCTAGGGTCTCTGGAATGCAATGGCACCACCGATCCGTATACATGCAATTCCCGTACAATTGAGGTGGGTTGTTGTGTGAATTCCTTTCTGAAGGTATACTTTTTAGAAGCCTTTCTTAATCTTAAAAGTCCAATCAAAATGTCTTTCTTTGGATCTTCATATGAAAGAAACGTTTCCCAGCCTCCATTAGCATAATAATCTCTTCTGATTAACTCAACTTGATCAGGTATAACTTTATGATGAACCTCTTGAATCCCCACTTCTCTGGTTCTAACATCACGACATGTGGTACCAAAATCTTTCATTCTACCTAAAGCCAATTCTCTTAAATTCCCATTCTCCACCCCCGAGGTGACCAATGGCATGGGGATATCTCTTTGAACACGATATATCCGAGTCCAAGGTGGAACTAATGCTAAAATCCGAGCCACCAAATCAATTAAATCATTAGCATTATAAGATTTGTATAGCCCTTTCTTCCATAATTCATATAATCCTGTTCCTCTTATAACCAATGTCGGATAAATCTTCAACCCGTCTGTTCTGAACGCCGGATTATCAAAATATTCTTTGAATTGTTCCAAATCTCTTTCCATACCAACATTGGGCAAATCAGGCATCATGTGACTCACAACCTTATACCCAGCATCTTTGGCAACTGCAAAGGATTCACACACTGCCTTAACAGTGTGTCCTCTGTTGGTATCTCTAGCAACATCTTCATAAACAGATTGAACCCCAATCTCCAATCTGGTACATCCATACTTCAACATATCACTAAGATGAGTGCTGGTACAATAATCAGGTCTTGTTTCAATGGTTATCCCCACACATTTAGTCAATGATTGTTGAGAGAACTTGATACAATCATCTAATGACGTCCCCGTGTATCCAGACAACGCATTATGTAATTGGCCAATAAACCGCTCTCTATAGTCGACGGGTAATGACATGAATGTCCCTCCCATAACAATATATTCCACCTTATCAATAGAGTGGCCCAATTGTCTCAACTGTTCGACTCTCCCTCTGGCTTGTTCATAAGGGTCGTACCTGGCTCTGATGGCTCTCATGGACGTAGGCTCGTAGCCTGTGTATGATTGGGTAGAATACTCAAAATCAGAGTCTGGTCCACCAGGACAGTACACACAAATGTTCCCCGTATAGGCAATATGAGGACATCTATGAGGCTTACACATAACAGCAACCACTGCTATCCCCGATGCTGTTCTTACGGGTTTGGCCTTTAATTTCGGAATCAAATACTTTTTATACTGGTCCGGAATAGACAGAATGATATCCGTTAACCGAGGCTGTTGTTTAAGCTTATACTTTTTGGCATAACGTATAATTAATCCATTCAAGTTGATATCTTTACTACTCTTTAAGGACGACACAAGTTCAAGAGAAATATCCCCACAACATTGGAGAAACCGCTCCTTCTCGGGAGCAAGCTTCTGTTTCCCCGGCTTCTGTTTCCTTCCAACAGGTTCTGCTGATGGCATCGTGTTACTGTGGCTCCTATTAGTATGATGATGATGATTATCCGTAGTATCTTTTCACGACAGGAGGGTCATCTCAAATAGTCGTGTTTAGTCAACCATATGTCGTTGTATTAGCTAATAAAACTTCTTCTATTGCCTCTTGTGGATGTATGTCTTTTTCTTACGTAATCGAGGTTCTTTCACCGACTACTAAATTTTTCACTTTAACAACCTTATTAGATCCAGATTAGTTACCCTGTACAAGATCAACTCTGAGCCATGTTGAAAATAGGATTGAAGCCGGTGGGCATGCGTCTTGCGCAGACCCGTCCAAGACTTTCAGCAATCAGATTGGCCAGTTCAAAGGCCTCCAACCAAAATGAACAAGTTGCAGATGTCTCCAAGATGCCTTTAAAGACCGTACCAGTTTTAGCCAAATTCTACGTCCCCCCCGAGCTTCTGAAGGCCCCCATACTGAAATGGTTTGGTCTTATACGCCGTAGAATGTTTCTCTTTTTGGTTAACACCATGCAAGTCAGACGGTTCAAGAGTGAGACCAAGTTAAAGGTCACCTTCAATGATTGGAAGGAAGAAGCCATTGAAAAGTTTGTCAAGACCAACAAGGTGTTTGCCAATGCCTGTAACGCTCCCTTAGAGAAGCGGGCCGGTATTATAGAAGATGGGTTAAGGTTCACCTGTGGTCAATTCATGGAAGGAATCTTAAAGTCCAGAGTTGCCCGGTTCCCAGTTAACTACAAGCTTAAATGGGAATTAGTTGATGTGATGACCAACCCCAAGGTTGAAGGGTTCTATGTGATTCCAGACACAAACGATGCGTCTGCTTTGATTCAACTTGTGGTCAATGTCACTACCAAACAGAAGGTGACCGTTCAAAAGCCTGGTAACCAATTGGAAGAGAAGGAAACCATTTCCAATGATCATTTGGTCTATGGAATTGACCCCTTCAGCAAAGAAATGTACTTCATTGGTAAGCTCTTCCCCAGTGGGTTGGATGAAGGTGTCCATCCTGATCCTGATGGATCAGTAGCTGACCAATTAGCTTTCAGTAAGAAGGCTGCGGATATCTTCCGGTCAGAGTAAGAAGTAGAGTCATTTGTAAATATAAAGAAAACAATTTGTATATAATCATATAATCCATTTAATGTCTAAAGTCAGTCTTTTAGGTCCAGCCTGCTTAGGTCCAGCCTCTTTCGGGTCCTCTTGTTTCAGTCCATGTGAAACACATCGTTATCAGGGTGCCCAGTCTTTTCATATTCTTCCTTTAACGATTCAAGATTGGGTCTGGAGAAAAGTGTGCCACTTTGGCTTCTTGAATCTCTTCGTTGTTGTTCCTTCGGACTTAAGATCAAGTTCCCAAGCGAACTGGGAAGCATATCTTCTTCGTAGATGGCAGACTCCGATTCCCCGTCCACTGGTGAGTCACAGATACCCCCATTAATTTGTGGGAGGTACAAAGAATACGAACCGTACGTCGGTGATGTTTCTTGGAAGGAAGAAGGTTGAGATGAGGAGCCTCCTCCATAAGAAGTAAGCCCAAGTCTTTGTTCAAATACGTTGTTAAAAGACTTGTAGGAGGTATTATTGATATAATTTGGAGAATGGAATGACGATTGTGACGAGGTGGATGTAGCCATGGGGAAAGACGACATATTATTAATCGATGAACTGGAATAATTGGTAGGTGGTGTAGCATTGCTGGTGGAATAAGACCTTATAAGCGTTGGACTTGGTAATTGTGTAGAAGACAGTTGGAACCCCGTCAGTTGGACTCCTATGGATGTCAGGTGGCTAAAGACCGAGTTCTGGGTATATTGAGCGTTGGTGTTGATGGGATGTTGATTTGAGTCATGGAAGTTACCTTTGCTAAGTACATTATTATTAGACTGGAAAGTGTAGTCTCTTTCCTTAAAATAATAGTCTGCATCATAAGCATTAAGGTTCGAAGAAGAACGACGTGTGAATGGAGAAACATACGACGCAACGCACGAATGTTTGGCGACCGCTGAAGCTGAGTTTGGAGTAGAAGATGGAGTTGGAGTTGACGAACTTAGAGCAGCAGAAGCACCGGCACCAACAACAGACTCAACCCCATTGGAAATATGGCTACTGCTTCCATCGAAAACTATAGTGGCACCGCCAGCAACAGGCCCAGGACTTGGACCCAATGAATTATTATTGCTAATACTATTATTAATATTGTTATTATTGTTATTGTTATTAGCAGCAGTCGTAGTACTGTGGTTCAGTTCACTCTTTGGAGGAGAAAGTGAAATCAAGTTCCGAGAGTTAACCTTTGTTCCATCAGGTAGAAAATGGGCCAACGCACACTTCAAACCAAACTTACAATTACCCTTCTGAAAGTACTTGCACGGTAACTTATCAGCTGCCAAGGTCCCATCAAGATTGTGGGAGAAGGGACACGAATTACCCGCTTGGCAAATCCCTTGTTTGTAGAACTTGCAGGGAACATGACTCAAGTTCTTATTGGAATTAGACCCATTACCGGCAGACCCATTGTGGTTATGGCTGTGGTTATTCCGTTTGCTATGCCTCGTGGGGGTACCATTACCAGCAGGCAACAGCGACTCGAGCGCCGTCAAATCAAACGACATGGGGTTGGTGGCCGAGGAGTTTCTCTTAGGAGAGTTCCCTTTGGGATAAGGGTGTTGTAGCACATTCATGATGAGTGCCGATGAATCCTGTGCAGTTATTCCTAGGTCTTCACTATCGTATTTATCAACACGTATATCAGGAGTAGTAGCGTCTTAGTGTAGTAGTAGTAGTAGTAGTAGTAGTAGTAGTAGTAGTAGTAGTAGTAGTAGTAGCTTGTATAGTCAATCAAAGCCTCTTAATGTTATCTTTGGGAGCAGTGGTTCTTATCGTTGAGCGTTGAGAACCCCCAATCCTTATCGGAAATGGTGACACAAATAACGTAAGGATCTGCAAACTGTGGCAGTACATACAGGATAGAATATGAGCATGAATTTGGCATACTACAGTTGCGTCTTGTCTGCACTTTTCGACGTATTTGTCATCACGTCGACGTACATATGAGTCCTCCACTATCACCTTAAAATTTTCAATTATTAAATGCATATACAAACAAATTACTTCAACGTCTTTGAGTCTCACCAATGCCTCTCTTCCCACTGAACAAATGCTTAGGCATCGATGTACCAATATGACGATCAGATTCACCTTGTCTGGCTTGTCTGTTTCTTTCTCTTCTTTCCATCTTGGCCATCTTATCAGTGTGGCTTCTCAATGAACCATCAGCAACACCACCAGCACGACGATCAGGTTGGTTAACAGGAGTTCTTCTCTTACCAACTCTTTCCTTACGTTCTGTTTGTTGTTTCTTCAAAATATCAACACCGGATAATTCCTTCTTATCATTATGCTTACCTGATTTTCCTGTTCTCTCCTTCAATGTGGTGGTATCATGACCCAAGTTGTACATATGTTGTTCCATTTCTTCAAAAGTCTTCTTTTGTTGATCTCTGGGCATAATGGCCTTATTCTTCAATGCCTTTCTGTTTCTTGCATCGTTAATCATCATCTTTTGTTTGTTTCTGATCCATTGGGCCTTTTCTCTAATGTCTTCAGTCTCTTCATCTTCAAGCTCAGAATCAGAATCATAAAACCCTTCAGCTTCTAATCTTTCTTCTTCGTCTTCTAATGCTTGCAACTTGGCAGCAATATCAGCATCCAAAAAGTCATAAACATTCTTACCATCCAAAAGTTCAGGCATAACATCATTCTTCCATTCATCATCTTCCAACAAATAGTTGTCCTTCAAATTGACATTAAACACACCAGCACCACCATTTTCAGCCTCAATGTCTCTGGCCAATAACCTTCTGTTGGGGTCAGAAACATCATATTTGGTTTTATCATCAAACCCTTCAGGTGTAAAAGCTGGTCTTTCAGCATCATCTCTGGCTTGAGGTCTGGCAACATGAATCTTGTTCAACACATTGTTAACTCTAGCAGAACCCTTCAACTTCTGCTCAACACGAGCAGTTAATAACTTTTCGCATGCTTGGTTTCTAACAGCCATCACATTGTCTTCGTCTTGACATGAAGTGTGCATGATTTCTACACCGGGTAAATCGTACAAGGTTTTCAACAAATCTTGTTTCTCTTGAGCCAAATCTTCAGCTTTAATGATATCAGCCTTGTTCATGACAACCATAACAGACTTGTTGGCAAACAAAGGTTTGATAGAGTTGAACAATTTAACTTGGGCTTCAATAGAGAACCCACACTGTTCGGATAAATCCATGAAATATAAAACACATGATCTTAAATGAGCAATGGCATAAATGGATTGCATTTCAATGTTATTCATATCTTCTGTTGGTCTATCTAAAATACCAGGAGTATCAATGGCTTGGAATCTCAAATATTTATAATCAAAGTGACCAACATATAAGGATTTAGTGGTGAAAGCATATGGTTGAACTTCAACATCAGCCTTAGTAATGCATCTAAGGAATGAAGATTTACCAACATTGGGGTATCCACAAATAACTAAAGTTCTTGTGTTTGGATCAATACTTGGCAAACGACCCAAATGTTGTCTAACTTGTTCCAAATAAACCAAAGGATCCTTCAACTTCTTGGTGATAGTGGCCATTCTACCTAAAGCAGCTCTTTTCAATTGCTTACATTGATATAAACTTTGACCAAACTTCAATAATCTCACATAATCTCTACTAACTTGTTCAATCAAAGTCTTAGCTCTACTCACAGCAGCTAAAGAAATCTTATAATGGTTCTTTTCATACAAAGTATCCATCAAATCTCTATGGAATGGATGAACATCATTAATATTAGGGAATCCTCCTAAAATATCAGTAAACTTTTCATTAAATCCATCAGCAGTAAACTTAACCTTTCTCATGTAAAACGAACGTATACGGGTGATCTTGAAACCAGGTCTAATCACGGTAGGTGTCTTTCTTTGAGTACGGTTAAGTACTATATCCAATAAATCATTGCCATTTGGCACAGTAGGGATATCCTTCCAAGTGAGTTGCATCTTATTATGTGACTTAGTTAGCGGTTTTCAAGCGAAAAAAACGGACTCAAACGATAAGCTGGCTTGAACAACACACAGCAGAGAGTCAGAACGTTTACTAATTGAAAGAAGTAACGATAATAAACCTAAAGAAGCTGACGATAATATATTAATTAATTCATAGGAATTTTTTTTAGAGGGCATCTCATCGCATCTTTTGTGTAATTATTTGTTGGTAAATGCACGTCTGTATTTTGGTAAAAGAACTCATGAAGGTCTACTACCATGTCTTTACTGAGTCTCTACGATATTGTACTGTACTAGACAGTATACTATGTTGTCACACATGGTATGTTTAATTAGAACATATAAATGAGGTCTTACTATAAGCATTACTCATTATAATGGTATACCAAGTAATTAGGCAACCCCACAATGGAATAGCCTAATCTCTTGGCCATTTTAGCAAACCCTTCAGTTTCAATTAAATGATAAAAGGGGAATGAAGGGAACATAGCACCATCTCTATGAACATCGGCCTTAACCAACAATGCACCACCTCCAACACCATCTAAAGGCATTTCCGTATGAAGATCACCCTTTGGATCGTAGAAATGGGCCATTAATGGTCTATAAGTGGCCAATTCACTATATCCTTCAACGATGATTTCATCATCTTTCAAAGTTTCTGCCAACTTCAAGCCTTCTTCTGATTCAACCCAGTTGTTGAAATCATAGGGTCTAATGTCAGGTTTCTTAGTTTCAGCATTAATAAACCGTTGATAGACATTGGCCGATACAATGGGTTTATCATGTTTCATCATATCTTGAATCAAAGTAGTGGGTGATTCAACAATATCAGCATCCATCCATAATACCCATGAAGTAGAGGGTGAAATTGTAGAGAAAACCAAGGAGTTTCTAGCTAAAGCCATCATTGATCTTCTTTGCTTTTGAACCTTCAAAGCATGTCTTTCCTTTTCGCTTTGATCTTCCAAAGATTCAGTGTCTTGTCTCAATAAGGTTATTTTTTTATACTTGGCAGCTCCCGGAGTAGTCTTGATGGCATTTTCCAAATCCTTCATGGCCTTATCCCCTTCAGAAGTTCTGGGGAAGATGAAACCCAAGCTCAATAATGCATGATCGTACAGTAACTTGTTGATATTCTCCCAGTATTCTGGTACAAACTTGGACATGGGAGTTAAAATAAGAACCTCTTCCTTCTTATTCAACCCATCTTTTGTAGCAGTCAACTTATTCAAGTCGTAATGACTGATATGGTCCTTTGGTAAGTTTCTAAGGATCAAAGAATCCTTCTTCTTGTGATCAAATATGCTGTTCTTCTTAGTGTAACTGTATTGGCCATTCTTTGGTTGAGTTCTACCATTTGAAAGAAACAAGTATAGCACCACTAAAAGAGTAAGAGGAGCCAATACCACTAATGGCTTTCTTCGTATGGTTCTCACGATACTACTTTTGGTCATTGCCATGATGTTAGGGTCTGATTTACTGTAGTGACACGTCTGGACAGTTTGGGCTCAGTGAGTTTCAAAGGATTTCATCGACTGAATTTTTTGTATACGTTTTTAAAAGTCGTGTGCTGGCTGGGTTTATTTGGCCACGACTTTTAGACCAGCCTATAGGGTATGACGTAGTAAAGCAAGGTAACGTAGAGAGAAGTACAGTAGAGTAAAGTAAAGTAAGGTGAACCATCTCTTCCATGTCGTTTAAATTGTCAGATTCATTTATTGTGCTTGAAGGTATATAATACTTGGTGAGTAGGAGTCCGTAGTAATTTATTGCGAGAAAGTGTCCACTTCTCACAATAAAGACAGGTTGGTGCGAACAGTACTGAATTCGTTGGAGACAACGTTTAATTGTCGTCTTAAGCACTTATGTCGTTATCGATGTCTTGAAATTGAAGCAATAGCGGAACAAAATTACACTTCAATGCTAGATTTGTAGTGGCATGGTCATTAGATTGATGGTCATAGTTTATATTAAATGGCAAAACACTCGATACTTGCTGGTTGTAGTCTATAGATCGTTGAATTATAACATTCTACTAATGATTATCTACTTAGTCAAACTGCACTTATAGAGACCTATTGAACGCATTCTACGTAATAATTATTTAGTTAAAGGATCAATGTTTGGAACTTGAGTCTCAGCTAACGAAACCGGTAGGAAAACCTGCCTGTTTACCTCAGCCTCGTGAATTCTAACATACCATTTGGTGAAAGCAGGGTACTGGTTCTTGACATCAACGTTCTAGAGTTTGCCTATTGCAAGTGGAGCCAAAGATCTTAACTTTGGATTAACGAATAAAGTTCCCAAAGAATTAAAAAACGAATGTCGTGGGGGTTGTAAGAGATGATAAAGAATTGAAATAACAATCTTCTTCATGCTTTCTTTGTATTCTAGTCAGTGGCCCGTGTACTTAATGTGGAGAGAATTAATTTCGCAGCCAAATCACATCACCATTATACAAGACGACGAGCCACAGTTTAATTGAAATTTCATAGCTATCAAAACCCAACGAAACATCTACATGGGTTTCATATGCCGCATAATGGACATTGAGCCGTGTGCATTCGGCTGCGAAAGGTGTTTATTATTGCAACATCAATTGTAATTGTGGCTGCCCAAGAGCGAGCATAGCATACACTGGTGTCCAGCCAGTGCTGAACAACTCGTTGGGTAATCATGCAGTCCTACAAGACAGAAAAGTGGAACTGATTAACAAAGATCTCGTTCATATTATTCATGTGCTTATAATTTCTTTTGATAATGGTTACCGACGTCCGACCACTGATTTCCACGCGGATATCGCAATAGACAGTAGTGGGGCCAGCATCAAGTGATTCGTCTATCATTTGAGCTGTATTCATGTGCAATCCATTGGAGAAATATTGAACCGGAAGTAACCAACGGAACTTAATACTTTACTCTTGTACCCTCTCAGTGGTACTACTTCCGATATATTCTACCAGACGTCAATACTACGGTTGCATAGCATTATCTCAATATCATTAACATACAAAATATTCCTACGGATTTTATTGAATAAACTCGATCATACACTTTTAATCAGATCTTTGGTGGTACATTCTCATACTTCTTGTCGACCCATTTGAATTTCCCCATTACCTTAACCACGTCTGGATCTTCCATAACTTTAGTGAACCAACGACTGACAAAAGGGTGGTCCAGTCTCCAACTGCTATCGAAGAAGTACTCAAAAGCCTTCGACAAGATCACCGCGCAAAAGAGATCAGCAATTGTAAATGTGTCCCCGACCAAGTACAACGACTTACTCAATTGGGCTTCATAGACTTGAGCATATCGGCCCAACCACTGCAAATCATCGTCCACCTTCTTCTTATCATAGGGAAGCATCCCAACGAGTGGTTTGAACGCATCAATGGCTGTCAAGACATCCAGATTCGTAAAGCTCATCCACTTCAAGATCTCCGCATGCTCTTCCTTCAGACGTCCTAGTAACGCACTACGTTCTCCATCGCCTGCTTGCACCAAGTAGATGGTAATAGCAATCACTTCATGAAGGACAAGATCACCATTGGGCCCGATAAAACAAGGGATCTTACCCAAGGGGAAGTGCTCTGCGTAACGTGGATCCTGTTGTGTGCTCGACTCAACATCCAACTTGAACTTGTTTATGACGACTAGCGGAGGGAACGACCTAATTCTGTCGCTCACGAAAATAGTTCCCAACGACATTTCTACAACAACGAAAGGTAAAAGAAATGAACCGTCAAACAGAAGCACTGAAAAATTTGTAGTGCCCTTTAAAAATGTTGGTCGATATTCCAATAGGGGTAATTATCACCAATACATGTGATGTAATAAATTGCTTTCAAGTTACTACACAAAATCTATTTGAATACCTTACCATCAGCAATCTCCTTCTTCTCACCGTTAACAATGACTGGCTCATCCCAAGCAAACATGTTTTCAATAAACTTCTTGTCGTCTGGGTTTTCGGGATTCAACTTGGTGTAGTTATAAGTATCCCAATCAGGAGCAACATCAAAGGCTGGAGCGTATTCTTGACCCCTGACCAAGAAAGCACCAGTGATACCGTTGTCATTGTCAACACCGTACACAACTAAACAACCAAACAAGTACTTGGTGGAAGCAGATAATCTGGCAAAGAAACCACCAATTTGGTTGTTGGTCATAAAGGTCTTTTCCAATTCCTCGTTGTACTTGTAGTCAAGCTTCCACATGGACCATTCCTCGGGGTTCCATTGGTTTTCCCAAAACCATGGAATGGCCTTGGGTCTCGTGTCTTCGTTAGAGTAAACTCTCTTCCAGTTATCCAAAGGATTGGCAGCCTTACCCAACAATTCCAATGGGTGTTTTGGCTTCTTTTCTTCAACTGGAGCATCGTCAACTTCGGCAGCAGCCTTGGGAGCAGCGGCTTGCTTCTTCTTTGGAGCAGCAGCTTCCTTTGACTTTTGTTCCTTCTTTTCCTTGTTAGCAGGAACTAAGGCTATCTTCTTGGCAATGAACGGAACATCACCAACAATGTCCTTCAAGATTGGCAAGGAAACAATAGTTCTAAACCATCTAGCAGTGTTAGGGTATTGCTTTCTCCATTCAGCATCAAAAAAGTTTTCAAAAGGTCTCACAAGTAAAGCAGCAGAAAACACATCAGCCAAGGTAAGACGTTCCCCAACCAAGAAGGTGTAGTTCACCAATCTGTTCTCATAAATTTGCGAGAGTTTAACAAGTTGATTATAGTTGTCTTCAACTACCTTCTTGTTGAAAGGAACGTCTCCTCTAATAGGCTTGATAGCATTAGCAAACGCCACAAGAACCTCAGAGTTGGTGAAAGACAACCATTTCAAGATTTCAATGAAATCTCTTTGGGTCTTACCCAACAAAGGAGAGTTTTCTTCAGCTTGTTGAACCACTAAAGAATTTACCTGTTAGTAAAATTGAACATGTTTTGAAATATTGACAATGTTTGGTTAATTGTGTTGGTTTTCAGATTAAAATTCTCGACATAGTTTATTAAGACAGGGATAACTGTATAATAATTGAAAAGATCTCTCATCATATAGACTCAATTGCCATTTTCATTGATCACTTTCGATAATACATACAGTTGATGGTGATGGGAATCACTTCATGTAATTTAAGACCCTTAGGACCAATGAAGGCAGGGATCTTAGCAATAGGGAAGTTCTTGGTGTACAAGGGATCTTCCTTATCGGAGATCTTCACGTCCAAACCATAATGCTTAATGATAGCCTTAGGGGGGACAGATCTGATTTGTTGAGTGGCGAATAAAGTACCAAGAGACATTATTGTATACGTTAAGGAAGAAGAAGGGGTCTGTTAATTTATAGTAGGTACCTGGTTATTCAAATGGAAAATTTTTCAGCAAGTGCGGGTAACCCCAACAAGTGTTCTTTTCTATAACAACAACTATGATTTACATCACTATAACAACCTCCACAACAACCTCCCTAACAACTACAGATACAGTACAAGAGTGCTTCTATATGGTGCAGTACTCTTGTACTTGAAGAAATACTTCTATGTATCTCTTACACAATCAATAAGAATAATGAATATATTACTATAATGAATACTTATGTCTGAAGAAGCCAGCTATAGTTTCTTTCCCAACGTAGTGCCAAATCTGATTCTAAGAAGGAATCGCTAAGGGCTTGAAACACACCCACAATCTTCTTTTTGTAAAAAGTAGACGATGTTGGCTCATCCACCTGATTAGCAACTATGCTGTTCATGTAATTTGTAAGTAGTCCCATACTCAATATGCGATCATTGGGGAGAAGTGCCGTACCATCTTTCCCTGTATAGTCGTATCTATTGAGTCTATGGGGATTGAACAAATCATTAACTGAACCGGACTTAATTCCGAGCTTCTCGTTTAGCAATGGCAACACTGGTGCTGCATCATGGTTTTTGGTGGAGTAAATCTTTTCTGTTTCAGCCAATAGAGCATTATTAGTATCACTTTTATTGTGCATCTCAACCTTAATATTGGAACTAGTAGTCTTATCAATGAATTTCTCTGGATTTAGAACTTCATAATGATACCGTATGACTTTCCAGATAATTTCTCTTAGATTGGAGGCATCTGAATTATTCCCTTCCTTTTGGTTTATGAATGTTTGACAATGTGAAAACCCATGATAAAACGTCTTGAGGTTTTCTATTTCAAACAGATTCAAATTGAAAAGGTAATATAGATTGTTACTAGCATAATCGTAGACAATCTTCCATTTGGAAGGACCCTTATCGTCTATATTATTAAAGTCCATTAGTTTCCGATTCGCCTGCAAGTATTTTAGAAGAAAGAACTTCAAAATAGTTACAGAATACATGGCACAAACCTTCATAACACCGATTTCCGTAGTTTTTTTGGTATCATCAATAGTAGTATTAGCAGTAGTAGTTGTAAAAGAGAACTTATTGTTCAAAAAGATCAACTCACATAAAATAGCAAACAACTTCAATTGATTGTTAATAACTGTAACTGAATAAGTTCCAATTTGCATCAGATAATTGGTTAATTTGATCTGAAACATCAATAGAATCAAAGAAATGCTTATCAAAAGTTGAAGAACAAGTATATCCAATGATTTACCCTTCAAATTCTTATTGAGGATGGGCTGCTTTGTATTGGGATCAACACTATCAAATATCTTATCAAATATACTCAATTGGACTTCTATAATTGATTCTAGTCGAGGATTCCCACTACTACGAGAGCAATTAAGAAGACATTCAAGTAAGAATCCGTTATTATTTTCAGCACGCTCTTGAAGGCAATATGGGGGTATAATTGACTTCCATACTCCTTTTTCGTTAAACATGTCTAACAACCAATAGTATTTCTCATCCTCCAAAACTTGTAAATACTTTTCGAAATCTTCTTGCCATCCAGGATATGTTGGATCAGGCTTGATCCAAGACCCAGGAGCACCTGATCGGGTGCTAGTTTCTCCTCCGGAAGAAGTGCCCACCAACCCGGAGGAGAAACTAAAATCCGGTGCTTGTTGATACGACTGTCTGTTCGTAACATCCCCTCCAAAGTTGGGTTGGGGGATAGTCATAGTATCAACATTCAGTGGATTCTGCGCCAATAAGTCTGGGGGCATAGTGGATGTTGGTGGCATAAAACTACTACTACCTGGAGCTTGTAGTGAAGTCCTGATATCAGCATTACCAGAGTTTGTTATTAGCGAAAGATGTTGGGGTGGTGTGAGCGATTGTGGATGGAATGATGCTGGGAATTGTTGAACTTGAGGAGTTTCTGAAGGGCCTTGCGGTATATCTTCAGGATTATGATATCCCAGTGGTGAATACTGAGGAGCCATTCTCGCGATTCTGTCTGAACTATAATAGTGCTGTTGCGGTGGGATTGCAGTATGCATAAGTTGGTTATTGCTATTAGTGTTGTGGCGGATGGATATTGGCCGTAATCCAATAGTGTTCGAATGACTGGGGGTGTTTGAAACCTGGGCATTGGAAGAAAAGTAGTTATCATAATTTGAATGGTGTCCATCCAATGCTGGCTGGTAATAAGGAATGTGTTGAGAGGGGCCAGGACCGGGACCAGAGGGTGGTGGAGGTGGTGGAGGCGGTGCTGGCGCCGGTGTAGCTCCAAGGGAAGCCCGTGAGATTTGATATGGAATATTCGAAGGTTGAGGAACGGGCCCCTGTTGGGGTCTTTGAGAAGGGGGGCACCCTTCACGATATTCCATGTGCTTGTAATACGGCTGTTGGTGTTGGGGATCACGATATGAATGCAGTTGTTGAAGATACTGTGTTGCATCTGAATTTCTGTAAGGAAAAGTAGATTGATCTTGTTGTGGAGCTGGATGTCTCATGGGAGCAATGTAGGTTTGCATCAAGCCATAATTTTGACCATGGGTATCTTGTGATGTAAGTTGGTACGAATGATACTCGTTTCTTGTGGAATCTATATGAGTTGGAATGGTTTGTGGTGGAGGCATCAACTCGTATTCAGAAACAGGATGGAAGGAGGCATTGATATAACCTTGAGATCGGTGACGAGTTGTAGGCAGATAGGATAGTGATCTGGACAAGGTTGTATTTGGATAGGAGGAATTGGTGGTGGAACTGGTGGAGGATGATGATCCTGTCAGAGGCGGTAGTTTTGCATTGTAGGCATTCATGTCCCGTTGGAAATGGAGTTTACTTAGTTCTAAATCTTTCTTTGAATGGAGTCGAACATATGGTTCATATTTCTTATACCCATCTTTATAAAGTGAAGCAATAGTTATGGATTGGTCCAATATTTTATGGGATCGAGAGAGTAACTCTCTGTCATAAAATTGACGATGATGATATTCTGAAACATAAGCACCGAACTCATTGGGTCCAGATGATGATGAGGATAGGGACTTCTTTGGGTTATAAATGGTGTATTGAGTGAAGTTAAGTCTGATTCCTCTGTAGCACTTTCTTTTTGAACGTAAACAATTGGCGCAAACCGGTTGCTGTTCATCACATTTCATGTGACGATCTCGACACGTCAAACATCCTGATCGGGTTCTTGTTCTTTTTATTAGGGGGTTAAGCTTTCTCTTTGCCATTTCATCTAATTCAATTACAATACAAAGCGAGACGCACGCCAGCGACTAGATCAATGGAAGGAAATTATTATTATAATTTTTTATTATTAATGTTATTATAACAATGGCTGGTACCTGTGAAACATTAACTGGTGAACAAAGGCGCTGAATGGGGGTACACCTCTAGTAGTGTCATGCAATCGCACGAAATGGTTAAAGAAACGAAAAGGACGGTTAATTGAAAGTCAATTGAGTTAATGAAACTTTTGGTTATGGTGGTTATGAGATCAAAAAGTACAATCTTTTTGTATAATGGTGCGAGGATAAGGTGAATGAAACAAGCTGGAGGTGTGTGTGTGGGGGGGGGGGGGAAGGAAGGGAGATTGTAGGAAAGGAAAGAAGGAATGCTAAGACACAATATAGCAATGATAAAGATGATTCGAGATGATGGAGGAATCAAAATAGTATTGTATATGAAATCAATTTTTAAAAAATGAAAACTTTGATTGCTTGTAGATCTGTTTAGATCAGTTCACAAGGAAAAAACTGGATCAAAGTTATGAAACAACTGCTATTTGATGACTACCACTAATGGTGTAATATAAGAAGTCAATGAATGCGTGCGGCGGGTTTTCTGGTGGTGGTACAGACACTGACAGGCGGAAGGGACTAACAAACAAAGTAACTAACAATGTAAATCACCAACCTCAAAGATGTAACTATGATGGTAGCACCCACAATGCGGATCAAGCGACGTAGAACGGTCTTATCCGATACTATGTTCTAGAATAAAATTCAAGATCAGATGAATGATCTAGGTAAAGAAAAATATCGAGTGAGGATGGGTGCAATTCTTGGATGAATTGTATAAATAATATCAGCAAGACAAACTTTCAACACAGTAATTGAAAAGTTAAATAGATTAGGAGAGAAATGAATGAAATATAATGTTTAGAACACAATATAATATTTTTTACCCCTTCTGAATGAAGTTCCTTTTGGAAGTGGTAATAAATGATTTATGTAAAGCTTTGAAAAACTCAAAATCAATGTTATGTTAAAGCAAATCACGCTGATTAAAAGTACAACGGTTCTTCTAGGTCTATTCGTACCCGTGGCGGAGATGTTTTCATGAATGCCAGGATTGGAGTTCAAGTGGAAAAAAGGTATCCTAGATTCCTCTATATATTCAGTTTCGTTTTTTTTTTTATTTTTTTTTTTTTAGTTTAGTTTATTTTATTTTGGCGCACCTCCACAAAATTTCTTACACACGAAACTGTCAGGAGTTGTTATTTTTTTTTATGCAGCCCCTCTTTTAGAGATGAAGATTTAAAGAACACTCGGTTTTGGTATGATAATAAATTCCTTTTTCTTTTTGTCTATGATTAATGGTTTGGCCTAATTTTTATTTTGTCGCTTGTTCCTGCTTTTCCTTAGCTTACATTATTTCAGTATTTTTTCACTTTCGTATGTTCAGGAGTAGTATTATCGTTATCAAACATCCTTCATCTAGTGTTTCTTTATTTACCCCTAACGGCTGCAACAATTGGTATCAAATAACGCAGACAGACAAGCCCTCAACCAAAAGATAATAGGGAACCTCCACACACTACAAGCAACCAATTGACCTCACGCCAACAAAGGATATTCCACAAACTAAATGGCAACCGGGCCTACATGAAACATCCATATTTCTTAAGTCAATAGCTTTTAACTCATGGATGGTTTTCACCCGAATCGACCAATACGATATGAAGTAAGGAAATCAGGTTTTGGTGGTCTGGTATGCCCATCTTACACAAACTGCATTAAAACATGATGTACGTTCGAAATAGGGTTGTAGTGCTTTTGTTTTCTTGTGTTACATGACAACACCGAGTTTTCGATATGTCGACTCTTCTGCATGTTGTATATATTGGCGATAACTTTAAGACGCAAAGTTGGTTCATGCGGGTTCACTGCATCACCGTTATTTCCGTCTCTGGTACTGAAGTAGAACACAGCGTTATCTCAATTACCTTTACAACAAAAACTATTACTCGATATAACCTTTCCTGTCAATCTCGAAAACAATTTGCATCAAAAAGAAGAAGAAAATTATACATCTTCCTCTACTATGCAATGCGACCGTACTGTCTCGTCCAGTTGGAAATATTTTTTATGCGCATTAGTCTAAGCAAAAATGCATTCAAGGTACGGGTAAACCTGTGTTTTTATTTTGTTATATTGATAAAAACCAATATAATCTGTATTTCGTGTACTATGGGTTTAACTAATTATTCGTAATCCTATCTTTAATAAAAGGTAAAACCAGCACAAAGGTATTTTGTTTTGAGTGTTGGCAAGTCTTTACGATGTAGAGAAATATTCCGTCCTCCTACACATTGAACGAGCTTTATTAGGCATTGAAAGAGAAGCTACAGTGGGACGGTATATTGAAAGGTTTACTTGTATGTATACGAGTGTATAGGGATTGTTCATAACAAATGTCAGGAAGGCTTCCTATGCTTTTGACGCAACATGTGGTACTGCATATATTATACACTTCTTGCTTTATATATTGAATCAATAGGCATGGAAAAAGTTGATTTTGTGGCACGTTTATGTGGAGGCTTTTCTCGTTTGCTTAAACGTATATGATGCGTCCCGGAGGCCTTTACGATTACACATTTGGTTTGGCATACCACATCTGCTAAGATCAATTGTTATGAATCAAAAACAAGAATACCCGCTCAAATGACCTGACTGTTCCTCACGTGTGCGACCTCACGTAGATTAGCAAAGTATGCCGGAATTACAACAAGGAGGTGTTTTTTTATCTTTCAATGGTCTAAACTACCGGAAGGTGTGGTATAACTTTTTTTTGTCTATTTTTTGCTGACATTAACATCTGTTGAAATGCACATTGAGGTATAATACACAGCTATAGGGTCTATAAAAAAAGCATGCTTTTTTTTATTTTTTGGGAGTAATAAATTTCGATATTTGGGGTCGGCCAAAATCGATGCACTCTAGTAGTTAAACCCCTAAACCGAAGTGAGTATTGCCATCTAGGTTTAAATTGCGAGTAATCTTGAGTTTATTTGGTCATAACACCATTACGGAAATAGGAGATTCTACAAAGTTTTTCTAGCGGAGTATGTGAATTATCAACATATGGTTATGGTACGGGGATAGAACACTTTATCTCCGAGCACCTTGATTTAAACTTAAGAATGGCTAATTGGCTCTCATGAAACTAAAAAATTACACCCCAAATGCCCGCTAATAGTGATCTGAAGGCTGCACAAGATTCCCCATACTTGGCCACTACATTGTCTCGCTGCAACTTTGTTAATAATTCAAACCGAAGACAATAAAAACGAGCGTTTTCTGTACCAGATAACTTGAAGGAAAAGCCATACAATAGCGCCAACACTTTAATGTTTTGATTAACGAGTGATTTAGGAAGTCTAATACTTCGTAACTGCAGAGTGACATTGTTTTACCTCGTTAAGCCATAATTTACGTGGTAGCAATATTTAGTGTGCAATCAACGTTTCTATAATTTTTTGGCTTATGTTCCCTAGAAAGGCTTAAAATAGTCTGTACGGTTATTTGGTTATTTTGCTTCCAAATTATCAGCCTTTTTGATATTATCACTAAGGTAAGCATTAATGTCTCGGCAAGCTTAACCTGTCACATGTGCATAATGACTTCTTTTAGACACTATAGATTGGGAAAAGACTATTTTTAACGATTATATTCCGAAATGCACACCATGTTTTATTGTTTAAAGGGTATTCCATAAATTGTATAGTAAGGCGCCTTCTTTCACAACAGGGAAAATGGTCAGGCTGGAAACACATGGATAGTAAAACCTTTGCGTCGAAGATCGTAAACGTAGTTGGAAAAGTGGAAAGGTAGATCAACTTTGAAACAACTTTCATCTAGCATTTTTAGTTCATGTAAGTACTACATGATTGAAGGTTTTTCTATCTCTATCTCGCAATGAGTGTATTAAACTCCGGTCGGCTACTTAGGAGAGTGTGTGTATGTACGTATCTATCGATCAACCTACCTATCTATATATATATATATCTATCTATCTTTGAACTTAATTATTCAAGTGTATAGCATATGGTGTTTATTGTACGTATATCCAAATTGAAGGGTCTTATCCTACCGGCCGTAATAGTGGTATTCAGATAGCCGTTAGGCTTCCTAATTCGGTGAAGTATTTTGTGTTTTGATTGTTTTTCCAATGTGTTAAGTTTGTTCAATCATCGCTTCATTATATCGATTGTCTCGCACTCGAATGATCTGATTCACGCGCAGAGATTGCTAAATACTCAAACGTAATGTTAAGTTTATAATCGATCTTAGGACCATAAGAAAAGCAGCTGTGAGTATACTAGCGTTGTGGTTAGTAGAAACTGATATATGAATGAGCTTGTCGCGCCGCCCTGGTAGACATTTCACCAAAGTTAATCCTATGTTTCAATTAAGCCGTCACCAAACACCAGAACTTCCATTTGCAAATTGAAAATTCTTGAAATTTTTTTTGATGAACGTGATGCTTTAATCCTTGGCCGTATTCTTGTTTGATACCGAAGTTTTGAATTCGATCGTTTTAGTACTGCAATGATAAAGTCAGTGTAAAAGCCGATCGGGGTTTGGACTTCTTTACGCATAAGCTTTGTGCGGTGGCTCTCGAAAATAAATAATCAGCATCTTCGAAAGCATATATGAAAAGCCCCATATATAGTTTATTGTCATAACAATTATACCACAGGTTGGTATACTGCAAATCTTTGTTTCGCGTATGTCAATCTGATCGCTTATAATTGTTAAAATTAGAGAAAGGCTGTAGGTCCGCCCGCAAGACCATTCCTTAGTGAAATATTAAACTTGAGTTACCACATCATTGCAAACGCAGAATTGAGGTGCACTATTTCCAATTTGAGATCTTAACGTGGCTCCTTTTACCTAAGTAACTG
Source organism: Lizanozyma spartinae (assembly GCF_019049425.1). Taxonomy (NCBI): domain Eukaryota; kingdom Fungi; phylum Ascomycota; class Pichiomycetes; order Serinales; family Debaryomycetaceae; genus Lizanozyma; species Lizanozyma spartinae. The sequence goes on from NW_025065062.1 coordinate 274,516, forward strand.
GAATGATGATGTGTCTCTGTCATGTAGGCCGACTTCCACCAACAAACCTAATTCGACGGTATATCTTTCAAATGTATAGAAAAATAGAGAAATCATCGTTATACTTATAACCTTTTTACCACATATTACTTTGATATCACCAAGCGCTCCAAATGTGATAATGTATTGAGGATTATAGATTCAAAAAAGATTAGTAGCTGTTGACAAAAACTGCGGAGACTTTACTAATATGTAAGTTCTAATCACAAGAACCTTGTTTAAAATGAGTACTTCACTATTTTAGGGTTAAAGTTATCAATTAATCAAGTTAATATTTCAATAGTTATCTGAATCTCTTCAAAGAATCAATTTTTGCATATTAAATTGTGGATTGCGGTCTTTGGAATAGAATATGTGCTTTGTAATTTGAGATTTTATCAAGAATTTATAAATACTTGCAATAAAGATATATGTTAGCGGTTTACTCTAGGCAAGTACCTCTTTGGGCCAGTAATTAACCAGAACGGCTGGACCTAAAGGCATAATGCTGCAGCTCAACGCAGCGATTATGGTTTGCATATTGTTTGTTTCACATTTACCAGATAATATGTCATTGGAGCAATGAAGATGTGGAAAAGGAAATCTAGATTTCAACGGTCACAATTTGAGTCGACTTCAAGCATTATTATTTTCAATTGGAAAAGCGCAATGCATGGTTGTTGATTTAGTCTCTGTGTTTGGAGATTGAAATCAACATAATGATTTCCAGCCTTTTAGCTATTAGTATGTGATTGACGATGTTCACATTAAATCTTTTAATAAGTAAACAGATTTCAAACCAAAAGTATTTGTTACCAATGAAAGTAGGACCTTTAACAAATGGTATATCTCACTTCCTATTATGGTATCACGCTTTATTTGCTGAGTTCCAAATGGAACTTGAACTACGTCCATTAATGATGATCTAGCAAACACCATTAAGCCTAACATATATTGGCACTTTTCATATCCAATTTGGTGGTGATGTAGTATTAGCGTTCTAAGTTATCACTTCAAAACAAATATGAAGTCAATAAAGTTGTTTTAAAATGGTAATTGTGCTAAATGGTTGTGAAGTGTTGTACAATTATAAAGTTGACTCCAGATCTTTCAGTTCCATAATTCTGGATATTCGAGACATTAATAAATATGGAATAACCAATTGCAACAAGATTTGTCCAGTGCTAGCGCATACGTTTGAAAGAATGCTCAGCATTTCTATTCTGCTTGACTTGGTGCCAAATTGAACGATTCCATTTGGACATTTCTGATACGACGGCCAGTATATTATTTCTTTAGGGCTAAACTTTGAGGAGAGATGATTGAAAGTATTCAAAAGGTAATAAAATTAACAACCACTTCAATATGCATAGGAACAAGCCTTTTCCCAAGTTTTGAAGTGTCAGCTAATAAAAAATTTGGAAGGCTTTTGTTTCGGACAGCTTCTAATTCGTGTAATTAGAATTCTTAGCTCACTATACAATTGATTGAACATTAATGCTTGAAAAGGAAAACAGGTTGGCTAGCTTACTCTAAGTTTCATATCGAATTCCAGAAAAATATGAAAAGCTCCTTAACCATGAACTATTGTAATTAGTTGTGTTCAAAGGATGAAAAAGGTAATTGGTGAAAGATAAAAGCAGATACCCTTCTGAAGCTACATTTGCAGCACATGCACCTACTTGATTCAATTCATATGTTCTATCTGAAGTATTAATAGCCTCTTGGTCATATCATGTATCTGTTAGGTGTATTTTAAAGCTGAAAAGTAGTTTTTATCTTATCAATATTGGCCAATAAAATTAAGACTACTCTTAGACACAAAAATTCCTGACAATCTTTCTGAAGTATATGCTTAGCCTTTTGGTTCATAAGATATAGCTATTGAGTGCTATTGATAGCCAGCTTCAATCATTTGATTATCTACCAACATTAGACTATTCTTAGGGTCAAGAAATCTCTTACTTCAACTTAGGATGTTTTCAACTTCTAATCTCTGCCTTAAACTATTAAGTCCGTGCTTCTATGTAAATAACATGTTATATAAATGTTGAAGAGTTGTGTTCAATGACGTGTTGAAAAGTCTCATTTTGTGAAGTTACAGCAAATGAACTTGGAGCTGGGAAAGAATTTACCCAGCAACTTTAACCAGTAGGCACACAAGACAATCTAAGCGCCAGTAGAGTAGGCGACAAAAAAGAATCAACGTGCCTATGGTTACGTAAGAGCACCCAGTTTTGCCGATACTCCTTCAGTGAAAGGCAAAAAAAATGCTACAAGACTAACCGGTTTCTAGAAGAGTTACAATTAAATGACGATGTTCCCCTGCTAGGCGCATTCGCTTGATGCATGTATGGCACATTTCCTCATTATTAGGCTCAATATGTAACACTTCGTAATTTGAACCCTCTAATTGAATTGCAATCTATTTGGAAGCATCATTTCAGAAGAAGAAGAATATTCTAGCAATTTTAAGAATGGCCATGTTCTGGCAAAACATCTGGACTCTTGAAGTGCAGTTAAAATGACGAATAAAGTACCCTGCTTACATTATTCAAGAATAGTTTCCTAAGATTAGCTAGAAGTCCACTGAGCCATGAATAGAATCTAAGCATATAGTATTCTTCAGCTAAAGTATTTGAAATGTTAAGCGACTTCTCTAGGTCAAGCAACTTACGTGCCAACTGTACTTTAAGTGGTAACGTTTTCCAGTTTATCGCTCATGGCGATATAAGATACATGTTGAGATCATTAACAGCCACTACTAGACAACATACATGTATCTTAAGTAATATTATTCATGGCTCTTATAATTGAAAAGTATTTTTATCACTTCTCAAATTGCCTCGAGTTAGTCACTACAGATAATGGTGAATCCAAATTATGTTACAAATGTCGACCCTTCTGAAAATACCCATACAAAGAGTTAGCTAGTATAAACTATAATGGCCCACCATTATAAGACCAATATTATTGTGTATTATGTACAACCAATAAAAACTGAAGATATGAACGCAAAGTATTGTATGGTGACTTAAGTAATTCTCAACATCGAGCAACGCTTAAATCACCTCCTTACTACCTTTAAGCCAGCATTCCTAAAACCCAATTTTGCAACCGTTTCCAAAAGAAGCCAACCATTCAGCAAGTAAAAAGGACAAAAATTACAGCCCTGAAACTTGTAATTTCATCTCATGATTAAAGGCCGTTTATTTCTGACATATAAAGACCTTCGCAAGAACGCACCAAATGATCACCAACGTGACATATAGACGAGATTCCACCAGGTTTGGTACACTCCGACACAAAACACAAGACCCGGTTCTGATGGCTGTTTTACGTATTGGGTTACAGACAGAACGTACAATCACTGATTAGACAGAGTCAAGTCCAAGAGACAACATACCAGGTGTACAAAGAAAGCCTTTAGTAGTTGACCTTGAATCGTAGCTACAATGCGCTATCGAAAGTTGGACATCAACCACACCCAGTCACCAAGGCTTTACCTCAATATTGGCAGTTCATTTGCACATGGGAACTTTCCTTCCCAAACAGTTATTTTGCACCCATTTGATTGCTCACAAGATACCTTGCGTGTGCTGATTTTGTCAAATGCACATGCACAGTGGGAGGGGCGGTTAGATTCGGTAATAAAAAAGGTTGAGATATGTTCTTTGCACGAACCGAACCACAAGAGGGAAGGTAACGAAGACAGTGAGAGTTCACGAACACTGGTGCAATGAACATGATGCAATTGACATGGTGCCCGAAATTGGCGCTAGACGTGAGAGAAATTAGAAGGAAGCAACAATAGTATTAGCTTGATTTTTGAGTTTGACTTGTGCTGAAAATAACTCGGTCTTTTGACGGCTGTGTGTAACTCAAATGTGTCCCTCACTGAGCCCCACTTTGAAGGTGGTTGATTTGGATTAGGTCCCCTGTGGTTGGGTTTGTGTGTTCTCCTGTTATCTGACTAGGGGCGAGGCTTATTGCTGACAAGCTTAATTCAATGGCTCATTAGTAATGGCTAATGCTACTACCTCCTTAAAACAAGCTCATTCATAGGTGAAAGCAAAAGGGGGCTCGAGCTGTTGGGGCTCATTGCAATTTCTGAGGATACCCGTACAAAGTGAACAGGAAGAAACAGAAACACAACGGAAACAGTAGAAGAATAAAAAGCTAAAGATAAAGTTTATCGTGACACAATTTGACGAGTTAGCCATCACTGATACATAAATAAAAAACTTACAAGACCTACTTATCGCCGATATCATCTCACAAAGCTACAAACAATGAACCTTAATTTATGTAGCAATTCACTATCTGTTAAGTAGTCACACAACGTCCATCTGGTTTCCTGTGTTCTGCTCCAGTTTCTTTTTCCTATAAACTTATTCTTCTCCTACATCTAATTGATGTTATGCACGCCAGAGGCTCTAACTGGCGAGAAGTATGAATTGAATGGGGATATCGTTTTTCTCATAGTTAAAGGTGAAATCTTTGCGGTTATTCCAACAATCGCTTCGATTTTAACCGGGTATATTTTTCTTGTTTGTTCTTTCTACCAACCTCAACCTTGGCCCTTTGGGAGTTTATTGCCTTCTGTATTTGACTTGATCGGGTAGTATTGATTCATGGTGAAAATATTCTAGGTTTGCTTTTGGTTGTAACCCTTAAAAATTCGCATCTCCATTATAGAATACCAATATCCAATTGCTTATATGAGTTCCCTACTGAATTCTATCATGGAGGGTTTTGAAGCTGGTGTCACGGATAACCTTAGCAAATCACATCATCATGCTTTCGATAAGAATGCTCACCCATTTATCCCCCACATTTGTACCATCTACATATACCGTTCGCAAGATGCTGATAAGAGCACAGAAACGACAACAGAAACTAAAATGGCTACGACATTATCATCACTGATTGGTTCTAGTCCAACTGGACTGAAAGAAGGTTTGTTAAAAGAGTCTGAAGACATGTCGCCGTGTGTTACAGATATCCAGGAGGCCATAATTAGAGAAAAAGTTGGACAGTCTCTTGTTGACCCTAATCAAGCGTTTATCCCGTCGTTGTATTACGAGTTTATTCCTGGAAAGGCTGAAAAAGGGTCCCATACAAACCTTGTAGATGCAAAATTGAACATTCTTAATAATAATATTAATATCGAACGGCTTTTAACCCTTCTAGACGAATTATATACCACAGAAATGACCAATTCAATAGAAGGAGGTAAAGTTTACGTTTTCAGTGAAGAGGATCAAAGATACATGTTGGTTGATCCCTTAAGGGTCTTCTTTGGTAATATTCCTTATTCAACTACGTGGAAAAAGTTGAAAAAGTTTATAACCAGTACGGTGAAGGTAATCGATCCAGATTTCCAATTGAATATTGTCAAGGTGGAGATTCCTTTGATAGATGCCAATACTTCCTCTTTTTCCATATCCAAAAACAATTTTATGGGACAGTTTAATGCCATCAATACACCTTCATCATCGTCTTCGTCATCAGCAACTACAATATCACCAACTTTATCTCCGAATGACACCTCACATTTATTTCATCCCTATGGTCAGTCTCAACAAACTCCTCATGGTGAACACGTGAAGTCCCGTGGGTTTGGAATCGTTACAACTACATCACAAAAAACGTCCAAAAAATTGGTAGATATATTCAACAATATGGAATTTGAAAAAAGGGTACTAACAGTCCGTTTTGACAAATTCCCTGAGTTTAGTAACCATCATAATTCAACCAACTATAAACAACACCATCATATTTACCAACAGAATCAACCTCACTCTGATCATCACTACCATCATCAACAACTGTCTGGAGGAGGACATAGAAATTCTATTGGTTCTAATAATAAGAGAGTATATTCCCCAAACACGGCAGATTATTTCAACTTGGGATATGAACGTAATAAGTACCTCCAATTCAAGTTCTATTCTCCTTCCAGTTACATGTCGTACATGTACTATCCTATTATGGGACCAGCCACAGCTCCTCCTCCTCCACCGCCACCACCTCCGCCTCATCTTCCACCAATTCTGGACGAGATTCCCTCCGGATCTTCTTCATCTCCATCGCCCACTAACGAGCTTCATGCCAGCATATCCTCACTAACATTAACTCCATCCGAGTCTTCATCGTATACACTGATATCTAGACCAGAAATCATAAGCAACAACCCCTCCGAGCCAGAATTATATGGAACCAATTGCTTCCCTTATATACCCCAACAAAATCATCCTCATCATCATGGGGGACCCCCAATGTTTGTAAACCAGCCTTATGCCTTCTATTACGGTGGAATACCCCAGCCCGCTGCTCCAACAGAAGAAATCTCTCCTATGCAATCCAAACCCCATCAATATTACAGTTATTTGGGACACCAAGGAAATGGTATGTCTGGACGTCGCAATAGTGGACAACCTCATCCTTTAGTGGCAGCAGCAGCCATAGCAGCTCAACAAGTACATAGTAATCAAAACCAGGCACAAGAGTCCTCCAGTGCAGACAACAATATCTTGGCCATGAGATCAGGGGCTAACTCAAGAGGTGGGAGCAAGAAGTCCACTGGAGAAATCGTTGACCCAGGAGGCAGCAGAGGGTATCTGAATGTCCACACTAGTGAAATCGTGCATAGAGCTAACTCGAAGTATCTTGAGCGGAGGAAAAGACACCAAGGTAGTGTGGTGAAAATTAACAAGGGCACAGAAGAGTCATAGTAAGCATGGTGCTATGTTACATATGCTACAATGCACCTTTGGTGACTAACCATTGGTTTTTCTTTGTAAATATTCAACGTAGCAACTGGGTAGCTTGGTTGCGAAAAATGGCACCTTTGCTTATCGCTAGCGATTGCCTTTTTCTGACACAAAGCTTCCGATAAGACTGCACATGGCGAACAGTTGTGAAATCCAGGTTAACTTTTTAGCTATTTTCTAACACGACGTCTGGTCATATATAACCAGTGTATATGAGCAGTATATGATCCATTAGGACGATTAGCTTGACTGCAACGCTCGTAACCAAGAGCAAGACGTCAAGAGAATCGAATTGATGCTTCCTTTTTTTGTGCTGTATGAAACTTCTAGTTTGGGTGCTGTATACAGGCATGTGACGGCTCATGTGACGGCTCCACAAAGTGTAAGAAGCAGGCTCATCAATTTTAATGTCGCACTTGTGGAAAATTTTCAATTACAAAGAATAATGTCGCTAATGTCGTCTTTCTAGAGTTTCCACGGATCCTTATACGGAGGTTACGGATGCTGATGCCATTACTTTTGACACTTACGTACACAAAAGACCGCATGGACTGCTACTTTACTATACACACACACTACGCGATAAAGTAACTTTACTTGATTTATTTTTCATTACCTTATAGGGGATTACCCTAAAGCTATGGCAGAAAAGGCGGAATCTTACTTTCTGGAATCACGGAATATTAAAAAATGTCGCCAGAAGTAGTGCGTGCACCGAAAGGAAAATAATCCCAAGGGACGACACACAATTACTAAGTTAATATGTCAGCTCCTACTTAACGCTAGTATCCTTTCTTAAGGCTTCATCACCTAAACAAACCTGAGTCGTAAGCAGAAGAAAACGATAGCGTCCAAGACATTGATGTTGTCTCAAGCGCAAGACGGGGTCGCAGAACCGGTCTCGTCGGGGGTTCTTGCCAATGGCAACACCCACGATCAACAACAACAAAATGAAGTAGATGAGCAACCACTACAAGAGCAAACTACCTCTGAGCCTGTATTTGAGTTGGAATCAGAATCAGAGCTGCAAGAAGGTCCGGATTCTTATACCATGGCCATCTCAAATTTACGGTGTCCTTCCCCTCCACCAATCTTAGCCAATTCAAGTAAACCTAAATATCCCACTGTATCCCAATTAGCAGGAGCCCTTTCCAAAGCAAAGCTTGAACAGCAGCAACAGAAGCACCAACTGCCAGCAACAGGTTTAGGAACCGTTTCAGGCTCAGGGAGCGCTCCAGGTTCAGGTTCATGTTCAGCTGCTCCATCAGTTGATCCTTCATCAACATCATCAACGAAATCAGAACCTGTAGATTCCGAAAGACGATCCTCCCCCACAGTTCATACCCCCACTACACATCTACAATCCCACACAACAGCTTTGCTGCAAAAGACACTGTTGCTGAATCTGCGATTCAAAGCTGACGGGTCCTTGGTTAGTAATGGCGGTAAAGAAACCATAGTCGCTGGAGGTGCTATTCTTAACGCTAATAAATCTGCTAGTAGTAGTGGTACTAATGGGGCCGTTTCTAACTCTTCCTCAACTGCTCCTTCAGCAACGGATTCTCCAGCGGCCACAGCTGACCCTACGGGAATTAAGTTACACCCCTTGCCCCAGCCAACCAGTAAGATTGATGAAATCATTGTCTCACCAATCATATCTCAGAAAGACCCACAGAATTCTATTGATGGAGAAGGCCTTACAAGTACAACTCCAAATCCTGGTGCAAATGCCAATACAAACTCACCATTATCAACTTCTGTTCATGCACATTTCTTTATGGAGGATATCTTGAAGCTGGGTAAGTTTAACAATAGATCTCGGTCTAATTCGGGTTCCACTCTGATTGCGTCTGAAGACATAATTTCTCGAAGACTGGGTCTTGGTAATGTTGCAGGCCTGACACCTTCTCCTGCTACTGGTGGACCTGGAAATGGTACTGGAAATAGTAGTAGCAATTTGGCTTCACCACTACATGCAGCTTCGCCTTCGGGAAATATGGGTAGTCCTAACCCTGGAGCGTTGGAGCAGAATGCTAACACTGATCCACGGTTACCAACAGATGATGGGAAAATTCATGTTTTGGTTGGTATGTGCGGAGCACTTTCCATAGTAAAGGCTAAAATGGCTATTCATAAGCTTTTAGAGATTTATGGACCAGATAGACTTTCAGTTCAAGTTATTCTTACTCAGGCAAGTCAAACTTTTATTGGACCTGAAGCTTTCCATCAGCTTGAAAAGAAGGTTCGGATATGGCGAGATGAAGATGAATGGAGTACTTGGAAACAACGACTGGATCCTGTTTTACATATTGAACTTCGTCGTTGGGCAGATATTTTAGTTGTATGCCCAATGACAGCCAACACACTTTCCAAAATCTCACTTGGGTTATGTGATAATTTATTAACCAATGTTGTGAGAGCTTGGAACACCTCAAAGCCCATTCTTTTGGCACCAGCAATGATCTCTTATAGTTATAATGCTGTGACTACTCGGAGACAATTGCGGTTGATCTGTGAGGAGATGCCATGGATTGAGGTTTTGAAACCTAGTGAGAAGGTTATTGGAAGTTATGGTGATATAGGACTTGGAGGAATGATGGATTGGAATGAGATTGTGAATAAGATAGTCATCAAGTTGGGCGGGTACCCTGATGAAAATGAAGACGAAGAAGAAGAGGAGGATGAGGAGAAGAAGAAGCAAGAACAAGATGATGAAGATGGCGATGACGATGACGATGACGATGACGATGAAGATGGCGATGACGATGACGAAGACGAAGACGATGATGACGATGATGATGATGACGATGACGATGACGAGAAAAAGCATGAAAATACACAAGCTCAATCTTCAAACGAAATATCTTCATCATAACCACCTGGATTGAAGGTATAATTCACAATTTATTCTGCATTTATCCCATTCCTTTATCAACAGCATTACCGAGAAGGTTTACAAAGTGTGATTTATTACTTTTACATATTGGTACAATAACTTCCTTAAATGTTAATAATCATCCTTAATGGTACAGTGGTCGGCGTTGAGATCACGCATCCGTTTATCTTTCCACATCAAATACTCATCTCCCCCAACCAAAGTCGAACTGTCACTTTGTAGTTCAACGTCATGCGCCGTCGTCTGGAATTCCATTGGTGTGAATGTAGTTGGCACTTTGACCGGAGATAGTTCGTAGTTTTCCTTTTCACCTTCATTGAACATTTGAGATCCGTTCCTAAGGGGGGACCCTTGGACAGAATTAGTGAAAGAATTGAAATGACAATGATGGTTCATAGACAACTTCAATGGTGATGATGCACCATATAGAGTCGAACAGTGAGTGCTATCGGCATTTATATCTTCATGAATGGACGGTTTATGGTGGTTTTGGTGCAATGTTTTCAATGGTGAGTTCAACGGTTGAAGATGAGAAGGTGCAATTCCACCTCTTGACATTCCTCGTTTCATGGGTGAAGGATCTTTACTCAGGGTCATGCTGCTATTCGATCTGGTACTTGAGGGTGTTCTACTAGAAAGTATTCTGGAAGTCGACCGTGAAGGTATAGGAGGTTTTCTGATAGATGAAAATGATGATGATGATGATGATGAAGATGAAGTTGATGCTGTTGCTTTTGTTTTGACTGGACTTCTTATCTTGGAGGACCTACAAGTCTTCATATTGTACTCCGATTCAATTACCAAAACCTTTTCAAATAAATCAACTCCTCCAAAAGTAATATACTTCCCACCTGCTTGTAATTTCAGCTTGTTATAGCTGCTGATTTCACTCTTTAATGTAGCCAACACTATGGGCATTCGTCTGCTCAAATGCTTCCGTTTCTTCTCTTCAATAAGAAGATTCCGACACGAATTCTTATTCTTACTAAGTAATCTTGAAGGGTCTTTGGAAGATTCATCAAGAAACTTCCGGTCTTCAACTAACCTCTCTAATTCTCCATATAGTTGTAAGATCTTGCCCTTATCTTTATACTCTTGCTTTAACTTCTCACACTCTTGCTCATGCACCTTGAGAACCTTCTCCTTATCCAAATCGTCATCTCCTCGTATGTTTAAGTGGTAATATCGGAACTCGGATCTTTGCTCTTCTCCATAGAACAACTTGTCCCACAACTCCGAAATTTGCTCTCTGCTTTCCATGATAAACGAGTCCACAAACTCCGCTCGACGTAGATGCAACCGATTCAACTCCATCTTCAAGTTCATCAAACAAGTATCGTTCAACGAGTTGTTTGATGCTGTGAACGCCTTGACGTACTCCGGACTTTCGGTTAGCTTCTCCCATAAGTCCTTACACTTATCAAAGTAATGGTCAAACTTCTGTTGCTTATGGGCCCGCTTGTGTTCCAAGAGTTTAAGAAATGCTTCAATATACGTGAAATAAGCATTACTAAGTCCAAATTGTCGGGGATTGGTGCTGATAAACCTCAAGGTATCAAGATCAAAATATTCGGTGGTAGAAGACACATTACTGGTACTGTTAGCTTCATTTCTCTTTTGGAGCTCTATCAACTTGTCGTCTGTCAATTGAAGCATTTCAATGCACTCAATGCATCGGTTGATGGTATCCTGGAGTTTCGCTTCACGCTCTGCAACAAGAGCCTCGTATTGGCTGATATCGTCATTCATTCGTTGCATAAACTCGGGAGAAAGCTTGGTGATCTTCAAGTTCCTTATTACCGTAACCAATTGATAATTCAAATCTCTCAATTGAGATAACCCATTGCTATTATTATCAGTCAGAGTTTCTTCTCGCTCTCGCAGCCTCAAGTTCTTCCGAGGACTGGATATAATAAATGCCTGGCTGTCGTCGTTCTTCCCGCTCAACAGGATGATCGACTGGGGATGTTGCTTAGACAGATTCATATGAAGCAGACACAACATCGACTCGAACTGTCGGATCAATTGTCTGTGTTCTTCTGATTCCGTTCTGGTGGGAAGCACCTTGGACATCTTGTCGTTGATAATGTCTTCTCCGATAAGCTCCGCGTACTCCGCATAGGTCAAGTTCAAGTCGGTGAACTGTTTGAACTTGACCACAAAGATCTTGAGACACTCAAGGAAGATTCCGTTGAGCCGAGCCTTCAATTGAAGCATCGAAAGTTGTGGTATGTTCCGAAGGAGGTAATCTGTTTGAGCCAGAGCCAGAGCCAGAGCCAGACTCCCGTTAGGTACAATGTCTAGTTGAGACAGTGAGTCAAGATTGAATGGAGAACTTTCTAGAAACGGGCCAGTAGATGTGCAAGATATGGTTCCAGAGTTCATCTTGTTCATGACTAGGGTCCTATATCCCTCTTCATATAGTTCTGTATCATTAAACACTATACCTCGGCTCATGATGTCCAATGACTCGGTCCCGTTTCTATCGTTGACTATGGCCAATATGATGCGGATCTGTTGTCTGAGCCTCTCACATTCATTTTCTATGTTGTTCTTCTCTCGCTGTAGAGTGCCCACGTAGTTCAACACTGTCTCGTTGACCACAGTGAAGATCTCTGTCTTCTTCATCGCTATCTCCGGAGCCAGGTATCCGATCTGCGAGTAGATGGAGTCAAGCTCCCTAAGGGCTTGGTTGACGTTGTTCTCTATGTCCATGAACCTTTCCCTGGCACTGGAACCTGTCTCCGTTATGGTGATGTCTGGTTCTTCCTCTGCGTCGTCTTGTAGAAGGGTGACGTTGGTACTTTTGCTGGGTGTTTGGTGGTGCCCATACGATCTGCTTTGCTGATGTTGTTGATGTTGCTCGTGACTCCGATAACGCCTTCCTCTTCCCGAGTCAGGAGTGAGTTCGGGTTCACTTGCCATTGCGGTGATATCGTTGATATTGCTGAGAAGAAGAAGGAGAGAAGAGGATCATCATAAGGTATTAACGCTCATGTTTGTTTGTAGATGTGTTTCCCAAAACGGAAGGTTCCAAAACATTTGCAGCTGCGAATAAAGGTTACAGATACGAGGGTATACGGGGGTAAACGGGTGTTAAACCGGGGGATATGGGGATAAGCTTTGGGGGTATAATTGCATAATTGGCGTTACCAACAGTATAACCGGAGTAACTAGCGTATATTGACAATGTTGACGTGATGTATCATTAGTCTATAGCATTAACATCAGTATGTGTCTATATATGTTGCAACTCCGAGGCTAGTTTTACCCTCGGAAGTGACCTCGGGTATACCGTTTCTATCATAAAGACATTAATTATAAGAAGCTTCTTGTAAAAGTGAACTAAGTTCATCTCCAAAGTCATTCAAACTATGTTCTCCGGAAATTAACTCATCGGTGACTTCATCTTCCACAGTTTGTGTATCATCGGTTTCAATAAGCACGATGGGTTCTTGTTGAAGTCTATTCATCTCTTCCTTCTTTGCATAGTTCCTACGAATACGCATCTTCCGATACACAAACCCATTGACACTCCATTGAAGTTCACGGGCTATACGATAAAGATCTTTCGCAGGGCCGACTGCTGCACTAATGCCGTGTTTTATAAGAACATTATACCATTGTTCAGCCATACCGAACTCATTCCGACCATAATGGTACATAATGAACGGATAAATCTGGTTGAAACTAAATGGGATATTATGGGATCTGGAGAATCGGATAACTTTGGAAGCAAATTCATAATCTTGATGTTTCAAAAGGGCCACGGAAATCAACATATCAAACAAATAACCTGATCTACCGTTATCGGGTACTTCAACTTGTTCTAGATATTGCATAGTAATACTCTTGGCAGCATTATAGCGAGATGTCGTCAGCACAAACTTCATTTTGGTGTTTTCTCCGTCAGCAAGAAGAAGATACTTCATTAATATTACAATGACAGAATCCGTATGTTGCTTATCATTGAAGATATCTAAAGTATCTTTTCCATTCAAGTATAATGCAAGATATTTCTCGAATAACAGATGAATTGTTTCCTCTGTAATAAGTGCCACGGGAATCAGCTTGAGTACAGTCTCATACACTGCCACAAGGCTCTTGGAAGTGAATTGGAACCCACATAAATGAGGTTCAACATTAGCTTTTTGGATAATGTCCATGGAACTAATTCTCCGAGGAGTATAAGCCCGTTCTTCAACAGAACATAATAATCCAAGGTCATCCAATAGGGAAAGAGCATTCAAACCATTCGCCGCGGTATAAATGCTTGCAATATAACCAATTAAAATCTTTGGAGATCTTGGATATCGGGTTTGAATTAAAGATATTATCTCTTCAACAATGGTCAGAGCATCTTGGCCCTTTAAGGTTTCCCAATTAAGTGAGTTAACCACTGTTAAAGCTTGCTGGACATACCCTTGGGTTCTTAAGCTTTGAAGTAAGATTAATATAGTAGGTATTTCTAATGGTAGTCCACTTTTCACAATATAATTGAGTACTTTGACTGATTCTTGGGATCCTCTGAATGTCATGACATGATTAAGGATCACATTCAATGTTGACTTCACCTCATACATAAGAGTATTTTGAAACTTTGAAACGTCCTTTTCAGTGTTCATATTTTGGCATAGTTGTTCAAACTTTTGTATGAGTATATTCAAATAAAAGTTGGCGTTAATAAGATCATTGTTATCAATGGCATAATTGGTGAAGTATCTTATTTCTGTCAAGGTAAAATAAAGCATAATACGACGTTCTTTCTTGGGATCTTTAATCACCGAAATTGTATCATGCCATTTGGGCTCGAACCAACCTGTTCTAGCTATGAATTTCTCCATATTAGAGCCTGACATTAACGACTTCTTCAAATGTCTCATTGCAAATGGATACTTAGTCAGCACATTAGCAGTGACAAATGCCAGGAAAAGACGGCCATAATCGTTTCTATGAATGCCATTGATCAAACTTTCATAGAGGGAACTGGTGATCAAGAATGGGGTCTCGTTCACAAGATCTGTGGCTGCTAACTTCTCCACCATTTGGAGAATAGAATTACTCTTCTCAGTGACAGATAGCTTATCGTTGGCGGACATGACACCACTTAAGTACTTGAAGAACACTTGTTGACATTTGGAGCCACCAGGAGAGTCTATATAATGGATTAGAATCAATTCCTTCAATCTCTGGGGAGTTCGTTCAAAGTACTCCACTAATGCTTGTATTAACAACAGGTATAAGTCTTTATTGGCATCTCTAACGGCAGCTATCAACAAAGCACAGTACTTTGTATTGCACCATAATAGCTCATTAACTATGGTGATAATATTTAGACAGAAAAGGTCTGTTTCCATGAGATTCTTACAGGGGATCTGGAGTAGGTGGCGTACTTCTTTCAATCGTAGAGACTGCAACTCTGTTTTGTTCATGGCAAAGAGAGGATTCGGGAACGTGTCTAAGGGTATGGAAAAGATATCATCATTGGAGCGTTGGGTGAAGATTTTGGATGGTATAGCGGGAGGTTGGTAACCGGAAGAACTAGCACTGTGACTACTAGTACTGTGACTAGTTGCAATGAGTCTGGGGTATGGCACTGTGCGATGTGGATGCGGTAGTATGGGAGACAAGAGTCTATATTTATATAGTTGAAGATCTCGTCGAAGGGTTCGGGTAACAGAGTACATGATGCAAGGAAGGAGTGAGGGATGGAGGGACGGACGTAACAGTTAATGAAGACTATGATCTAGCATATACTATTTGAATGGGTATAGCTTTTTTTTTTTGCATTTAATCTTTTTTGGTAGTCGCACTTCCGTCTCCGGATTTATGGCGGATATAAGGGATTTAACATTTACATCAATATATATCATGGCTCTACTCTAACAACTATATCATCCCAATCCTCTAAGGGCATATTAGAGGTATTCCTACCACTATCTCGATAAATGTACCGCTGATAGAAGTATCCAATGTCAAAAACTATGGTCCCCGACGATCCCAATATATAAGGAAGCTGGCTCATAAAAAACTGGTGTCTATTATTTGCATAGACAAAGTTACAGCTAGTAACAATGCATAGAGTATAAGTTAAGTTACCTCCTAGTGCTGCCCCAAAGAGTAATGGAGATATGCCATCCACAGATTTCCGTTGATAATTCTTCAATAGTTGAGGACATCTAGATGCAACATAAAAGCAGGTGCACCCCCAAGCTAGCACTAGTCCTAAAAGTTTATTAGAACTTGCAGTAACTGCGTTAACGTTATTATTCATCATACCGTTGACATTGCCAATGATTGCAGCACCGGCTAATACAGTTTTCATTAGTCCTGGCTGTCTTGCATCATCAACAGAATCATAGCTCGGTCCTGAGGTTGAAGACAACGAACCTGTCTCATCCCCCAGTGGTCTCTTGATTTGAATTGCAACACTAGAAGGGTCATGAACCTCGGCATTACTCTGTGTGCCTATCATTGCGTCTATCTGTTTAGTATTATCATCATCATTATCATCATTATTACTAATATGAACGGGTGTATATGTGTGGGGATACACACTGTTATAGTAATAGTACTGATAACATAAGGTCAAATCATTAGCAAGAAAGAATACGCTTAATAGGATCTGAAACCCCAATACGGCGTCATTCATAAGACCACTAGTGAATGCCAAAAAGTCTCCCATGAGCCAAAGTCCCAAGAAGAAAGGACTAATCCCTTCAGCTGACTTGGAATGGTAGTTGGTAATGATCTGCGGTAGCTGGGCACATATCCAGCAGCATAACGACGCCGTACTGAAAACCCGAGAGATTCCCTCAAAGGCAGAACAACTTAGCATCGGGTCTAAGGAAGAGGTTATTCTAGTAACATCAGCATTAAGATTGTATCATTCTTCATGATGATAAGTTGAAACAATAGTCACTCGGATCCCATGTCCGTTTTTGGAAGACGTCACTGATAAGCACGTCGTGCATGAACCGATATTATAACATACTATGTGCAATTGAAATGTACTATAACACACTATAGTATACTATCATATACTACTATAATACGCTCCTAAATCTGTGTTAATCTACGGCTTGGTTTCATAAAGTCCATCCAAAAATACAGAAATGATCCGACCGGCAATCGAACCGGTGTGAACACTTCCTGCAACCCCATAAATGGCTGCAGTATCACCACTAAGTTTCTTAGGATTGGATTCAGCCATGGCAATCGCTTCCTTAACTGCGGCTACAACGTCCTCAATAAGTTCATCAACAACTGGTACGGTTAATCTTGTTAACGCAAAATGTAAAGCAGCCGGATTCTGTAACGTAGCAAAATGCCAACCTTTTGCACTAAGAATATCTGCCAATTGCCAGGCATTGAAAGCTTCATTCTTCACTTTAAAGGCTAATACAGAAACAATGGGATCACCTATAATCTCCAAGTTTTCCAGTAGAATTTTGTGAGTTTTAATGGCCTTCTTCAATTTCATAGTGGCCTTCACTATCTCCGTACACGATTTCTTATACCCCTCCTTACCAAAATGGACCATAGTAGCCCAACATCCAACCGATAATGCTCCAGGTCGAGACCCTGCAAGTGTAGGAGAGCCATACATCCCACCTGTCCAATCCACCAGTATATAGTATTGGCATTCTCTTAATTCTTTTGATCGATAAGTGATCACAGAGGACCCTTTGGGAGCAAAGCCATATTTATGGGTATCACAACTAATTGAAGTGACCCCAGGAAGACGATAATCAAATAAAGGCAATTTTACATCTTCACCATGAACTTTAGAAGGTTCTAAAAATGATACCACAAACGACCCCAAACAAGCATCAACATGTAAGGGGATATTGTATTTCACTGCCAATTTAGATAACCCTTCAATATCATCTATGATTCCATGAGGATAATTAGGTGCAGAGCCAACAAGTAATACCGTATTACTATTTATTAACTTCTTCACTCGGCCAAGATCAACCTTATAAGTGTCAGGATCCAATTCAACTTTATGTAACTTCATTCCAAAATAGTAGCATGCCTTTTCTATACCCGCATGGATAGTAATTGGAGCAATGACTTCGGGTTTGGCGATGCCCTTCTTCCGTTTACCGTATTCACGAGCTGCAAGTCCAGCAAGTAATAACGATTCAGTACCACCGGAAGAAGTGCATCCACAGCCGGTTTCCTTAGGGGCATTAAAGATATCTAACACCATAGAAACGATTTCAGACTCCATCTTACGTACTCCAGGAAATACATCAGGATGTAATTGATTAGCAATGGAATACTTAGCATAAGCGTCAGCTTGCAACTGTAAAAGATCATTTCCTCCATGATAAACTCCACCACTAACCCTACCCTTTGACCAATCAGAGTGCTCCAATAGCTGGAGTTTATCCAATTCCTCCAACACGGTTCTATCTTCAAGACCCTCTTGCGGAAGAACCGGGAACTGTAATAAACTCAGATCATTCTTGATGATCATGTCATACATCATTGCTTTGGTTGATTCTAATTCTGCCTCTACTTTTGGCTTTATGATTGGCAACTGTAGCACAGCTTTAGCTACCACTTTGGAAACACTGGTAACCAACTTCTTAATACTGCCAATAACGCCATAACCCCTTACCGTTTGACAAATAGGCCATATCAAATTCCATACTGAATAAACAAAAGTTAAATCTTTAATTAACGACAATTGGTCTGTCCAGGACTCGAACCCGTTATAGTAGTTGCACACTGTTACTCTCACGTTATGTTCTAATGCACCACCCATTGCTACGGCTTCTTCTAAGGTGGAAGGCATAGTCAAGCCGCTTAACGCCGTGGCCATGACCATTGGGGTCTTCATGTTATAACTGTAATCAATTGAGTCTTAAGAAGTAGAAGAAGAAGAAGAAGAAGTCCACCAATTCAATTTAGTGATGATTAACACCCGAGGGGTAATTCGGAACGTTAATAATGAGTACTGTTATATGCACTACGTTTGGCTGGGGTAGCTGGGAATATGCGCGCGCTACCAATTCGTAGTCCTAATACAGAAGCCCTCTTTATATCATACAAAGCTGTGTATAAAATCAACTATGATACTAACCCCAGCTTGATTAGAACGGGGTTGATGACCGACTAGCTCCGCGTCCAAGTCGGGAATTACTACCGGGGGATGTGGAATCAACAATGGCTCCTCTTTGTTTAACGAGTGAATCAAGTTTACTATCGATGAACAGCTTCATGAACCGGTTCTCCCGTTGTAGCTTATCCAATAGAGCTTCAGTAGTCATAATTGATTCTCTTCCACGTAGGGTAGGCAAGATCTTGAGTCCTGGACGAGCAATACTCTTTTGGATACTTTGGTATTTGTGAGTCAATGATTCCAATTGTCTTGATAGTTGAACAGCTTCTGAAGATTGGATTTGATATTTGGCTCTGAGACTTTCTGTTTCTTCTTCAAAGGAATTAAACTGCTCATTTGCTTCTTCACATTTCCTAGTGAGCTCAGCAATTAGTTTCTCCTGTTTTTCAAGTTCCCCATCGCTTAAAGCGTCGTCACATTGGGAGTTTAGTGCTTCTTTTATTTCTGCCTTCATCGATTCTGCCTTAAAGTCTTCCGAAAACTCTGTCTCTGAAAATTCTGACTTAACGGCTTCTGTTGTCAAGTCTTGTTCTGCATCAATCTTGGGGTCATCTGTTGATACTTCTTGTACTAAATCCGTCCTACTACCCTCCACTGTGGACTTTTCATTGGTTCCTTCCAAAATAGATTCCCCCAGTAAATCTGTCTTGGTTCCTTCTGCCATCGTTTCTTCCTTTGTGTTTTCTGGTAAGCTACCAACACCATCACAGCTTGATTTTATTCCACTGTTTTCTATTTCAGGCTCACTCATTCCCTCAGATTGTGTCAAGAGCTCTTTGTTATCTACTCCAGTATTGGTTTCTGTAACAAAACTAGTTCTGTTATCGATATTGTTCTCATCAACAAGCTTTGACTCCTTTGTTCCCTCATAGTCATCCAACTGTGAAACAGAACTCTTCTTTTCACCATTATCAGAAACTTGTTCCATTTCTGTATCTCTAGCTGAGACCTCGGCCATTGCTGAAACATCAATCATAACCGTGTCGGTAACGTCAGCTTCAGTTTCTTTCAGTATATCCTTTTCAATTGAGGCAGTCGTTTCTTCTTGGTTCTGTTTAGACTCTGTTATTGAAATCTCCTTCTCTGGTTGTGACACTATCTTGTCTGTATTATTCTCAACTTCATTACGAGAATCTTGTCTATTTGTAGATTCTTCTAAAACCTGATCTTCAGGCACATTTTTGGATTCAGTTTCTTCAATAGAAGGTTGTTCAGGTTGTTTCATGGTTTCTTTATCAGTATTTTCTCCATTCACTCCTTTTGAGCCCATAGATCCATTTGAAACTATTTGTGTTTCTGATTCCGGATTGCTCGATACTAAGTTATCACTACCAGTAGTATCAATCTTACTTGCATCTTCCATTTCTACATCAATATGTTGCTCTTCCACCTTAACTGGAAGTTCGTTTTCTTTTATTGGGTCAGAAACCACGCCATTATACTCCTTTGCTTCAAGCAAGTCGCCATTTGGTTTTATATCATTTGATTCTTCTTCCTTCAGTGGTTCAGCACTTGCTTGTTTCTTTACTTCAGGTTGTACCTTTAGACGATCTTTAATCTCATTCAACAACTTCAACTTGGCCTCTAACTCGTGTCTCTTGCAAGAATACTTGGTAGCATCGGTCTCGACTCTGACAAGCTTTCTTTCAACAAGAACCAATTCATCGTTTGATTTCCTTAGTTTCCGATAGGCTTCAGCTATTCTTTCTTCATCAGCATCGTATTCCAACTGTCTCTTGGTCTCTTGTTCTCTGTAGTTTGCTAAAGTGTGTGTGAGATTACCATCCAATTCTCGATAAATTATGTTCACTCTATCATGGAGGATTTCGGCAAACTGCGATCTGAATAACTTATAATCCATTGAAGTGTTGAACTGGGTAACTGAATCTGGAATGAAGTTCCTTTCAAGTGCATTGCTGAATTCTTCATCACTAAAAGATCTATTCATCAATTCATCGAATTTCCTTTGAACATGACGTAAGGGAAATAATGTTGTTTCATAATTATAAAGCCAACTGATTAAAGAATCCATTTTTGGTTCATAATATTCAACAAAGAAGTCGTCTAAATTTGTTTCAAAATAATAGGATCGTTTCATAATGAAGATCTTCAATACATTGAATTGCCATTTGAAAATTTGGGAAGAAATGTCATGACTATTCAAACTCAATTCTGGTTCTGGATGATCAACAATAATATGGTCTATGGAAAACAAGGGAGTAGGGATAAGTATGGGAACTTTAGAACCTATACGTAAGAGTTCAATGCTTGGACTTTTGATATTCAATGAATTATCAAATGTGAAGATCGCATTTGGTTTAACATCACTTTCAGTAGTAGAGGTATATTTATTGTATAATACCTGAGTAGTGATCAAATAGACTGTTAATTTAAAGTTGACTCTATCTTCATCTGTGGGTTCATCTTCTTCGTATAACTTAGACCTGCTCAAGTTCTGATATAGTAAGGTCTTACCAATTATTAAACCCTCTATGAGTTCCAATTCTTTAACACTTTCAGCTACCACCATAAGATGATACTTTTCATTCCTATCAATCAAATTATCTATGAGTCTATTGAAGATTTGAAACTTCCCACTCATATTAATCAACCTATCTACAACCTCTAATAATAGCAACTTCTTGGGTATAAAATGATCAACTAATAGCGATGGGTGCTTTGATACGATCCTTAATTGGTTGAATAAAATATTCATCTTTTCATAATGTCTACCTGAAATGTCACCACTATTGGTATTGTGGGCACCAGGGTGCGAATCCAATATGCTATCAATGCTTGTTCGCTTGTGAGGACTACTTTCAAATACGGCTTGGGTAAGTTCTCCATAGAAAAGCTGAACCATAACTTCATTCAAATCCATTTGAAACTGAGTCATGGGTGTGGGGAGATGGAACACCATATCAGAGTCTTGTTCTTCGGATAGTGGTGAGACTTGCAACCCTGAATAAGGTTCATCATTGGAAAGGATATCTATAAGATCCATGTTGATTGGCTGGCTGGCTAATACTTAGATGGAGCTGTGGGAACTGTTGGTCTCCTGAGGAAGTAAGAAGAAGAAGAAGAAGAAGAAGAGGAGGAGGAAGACTTCGTCTAAAGTTTGTAGTTACCTATTTTGATTTCTCTACTGTTATATTTTAACGATTCTATTGCCAATAGTGATATGGGAGCGCCGGGCTCCTGTTCGAGTCTTCCCCAGGTTGTTTTATTCGTATATAAAGTAACATAATCTATCTTCATTTATCTCTTCCTTTTCCTTAATGTAACTCCAATGCTGCCTAAACTTTCCCATACTTTGTTGTCCACTTTCTTAGGAAGCTTCCTCCCATAAAGGCATTGGTCAATTAGCCACATACCCACTAAAAACTCCGGTTTATTTAGTGTGCCATCTTTTCGGAAATCAACCAAATTCCATATGGTTTCCAACGTAGAATCAGGAAGTCTACATCGTTTCCAGATCCGCTTTATAACAATCCCATGGATCAATTCATTGGGTTGTACAGACTCCAAATTATGAAATTGTGCATCACTGGCTTTTAAATCTGCCGTTTTATGATTTGCAGACAATCGAGCAGCAACTAACGATTGATCTGAAGTTGTGCACTCTATGGTTGACTTCTTGTTATCATCCTCATTATTATCTTCATAATCTACTCCCACAAGCTTCGTAGCAACGGACTTTATATACAACCCTTTGTTGCTCATCCAAACACCTTCATATCTCTTCCTTTCACTCTCAGAAAGAAAATTCAAATCACTATGGTGTTTCCATGGTTTATTTTCATTAAATGTATCCCTTCTATTCTTCTTTTGATCCCTCATGGTTGTCTTTAAACGTATTGGATTAGAAACACCTCTTGGTGTTGTTGGTGTTACTGTTGCGGTAGTTGGTCCTGTTGTTCCTGTTGTTCCTGTTGTTCCCGTCGTCGTTGAAGTTGGGAGAATTTCAGAACTCAAACTTTCATGGTCATCATCCAATAAATTAACATCATAATAAACTCCCTTTTGTTGCTTCGATGTTTTCTTCTTTCCAAATAACAGTGTCTGAGGGTCTGTTTTTCCACGCTTGAATATTTCTGGGAACCTGGGGAATGCAGTTTGATCTTCTAAGCCAGATGTATTGCCTAATGAAGAATTAGATTTATTGCTCAACTTGGGTGAAATAGTTGTAGGCGGTAATTCAGGTGACAGTAATTGAGGTGGAGCTTTCCTTTTTGGTCTAGATTTCCCACTACTACTTCCTTCACCATTTCCCTTTATTTCTTGATTGGCTAATGTACTTAATGGGGACTTGATGTTGGGAGCGATGAGAGTTCCAGGTTCATCAAAGTCCAAGTTTTTAAAGGAACTTGAAAGTGACAGAGAACTAGCAAAGGAGGGTGCTCTAATAGCCTTCCCTCCCACTCCCAAACAAGGTGATTGAAGGAAATCACTACTCACCAGTCTTGACCCATTTCCATGTTGAAATATAGCATTGCTATTATTACCACCACTACCACCAAATGATCTCGATTCCAGTCCTGAATCGGAACAAGTAAAATGGGACGCTGGAACACTTAAGAGTTCTTCATTTACTTCTTCAAATGCTGATTCACAAACAGATTGATTCTCACTAACACTAATAGGAGATTGCATCCCCCCACTCCCACTGAGACTCTCGGCTATACTTCTATTTGAAGTGAAATAATCATGCCCGTAGTTCAGAAGGTTTGATTCTTCCTTCTCTTCAAGTAGTGGAGAGTGTGTTGTAGCCTTCAAGTCTTTAATATTATCAATGGAAGTCCGACCTCCATTACTCAGGTCAAAATTAGCAAATTCAGGTGCCAGGTTGGAAGTTGTCTTTAAAATACTAAAATAATCATGACCCTCTGTCGTCAACTTCGCCGAATCTGGGGAACATAACGGACTTATTCTTTCATAAAGACGGTAAGGAAGATGGGGATCACTTTGAGACATGTGACTTAAGCGTCTCAGGTTGATTGAATCGCGAATACTTTGGATCATGGCGTTATTCTCTTCAGAGGGTTGAACAGCAGTTGGGTTTGACACCATACGAGAAGAAATGGCATCTCTAACATTTTTTATCATTTCCAGAGGAGCATAACCACCTGGAATACGACTATGTTCATGATCTCGAGAAGTTATCTTTGAATCTATTGATATTTTGAGCTGTTTGATATTTTCCTTTGCTTTAGCTTGGGATTTGACCAAGTCAAGTCTTCCAACCACCGCCAGCGATGGGTTACTCAGAGAAATAGAGTATACTTCGGAAGATGATGCCATTGGACTGTGACTCATAGATGATGATGCCATCTTCCCTTGGGCTAGTACTTCATTAGTTCCACTATCTGTAACTTGAATTTGGGATTTATTAGTTGTAGTATGTTTTGGTGCGGTAATAACAGTCCGTTTACCACTGGGACCGGCTGTTGATTGTCTGTTGGCAATTCTCAGTGAAAAGGATGATGATGACGATGAATGTACCTTATCAGATAAATGATGATGACTTTCTCCATTCTCATTATCGCTAGAAGAGGGTGTTTGATGATGACTATGCAGAGTTCGTGCCGCAGTGATGGCAGCACTTGTGCTTGATAACACTGAGCTGGATGAAGTTGAAGCTAGTGTCAGATCCTGAGTATCTATATTATTATTAACTCTCAGTTGTTGTTCACTTCTTGCGTTTGCAGCAGCGATTCCAGCGCTAGTTGCCATCTTAGAAGGGGCTCTCTTGTTACTCAAATCTGTCGTGGAGGACTTGGGGGTATTAAGTAGTGTCAGATATATATTTCGTACTTGTTGTTTAGCTGAGGTAGCTGGATATTTTGCTCCGATTTTCCCATGATGAGCTACTGCCAGACTACTGGACGTTAAGCTAGTGGTGGAGGCCGCATTAGGATGAGTTGGAGTTGATATTGTTTGGCCTACACTGTTACCTCTAAGTAGGTTATTGTTAGAGGGGTTCTTTGTATTAGACGGCTTACCCGGCCTTTTAAAAGCAGCCAACGCCGCCGCATGACTGGCATCGATTTTTCCTGTTTCCATTGTCGTGATTAAGCTGATTCATACCACTTATTGGTGGGTAAGTTATTAGGAATGCACTATGTATGGTTGAGCTTTTGAGTATCGTATCTTTGTTTGGCATTTGTGTATGCCTCGGAAATGGGTAACTGCCCTCGATTAGATACGGGTTTTTTCTACTCTGTCACGTTTCCGAGGGTGATTTCCGATAACTCCCGACCTTATCAACCAGTAGATACGTTCTCCTAGTACGGTTCAATCAAGTTTATCTAATGGGACGTTTGTAGAAGTTGTTCGTTGTAGAGTTGTTCAATTGGAATTACACATGAATTAACATTTGTAGACCTAGGATTGTATGTGACGCTTATCAGATCTTTTGTCTCACTATTGGGTATCCAAATAAAATGGGTGCAAACCATCAAGAAAATGAGCTGTGCAAGGACTAACAGAAGCATGGCTTGATTTTGGGAACAATTAAAGTATCAATTAACTTTTCCAAATAGAGCAGTATATGTGTGTCCTGGCAATATAGTTTTGGCATTAATAGTAGTAATGAAGACAAAAATAATGCTTACCAGTTTTGAAACTGAACTCCAGCTTATAATAGGAGTTATGAGTTTCAACACGACACAGATTTATTTTAGAACACTACAGACTACCATTTAGAATTCCATTCAAAAGCTACTGCCTTAACCTTGTAGACATACATACCTGTCAATGAATAATATCGTATTCTACAGCTATATTCATGTAAACCACATCCTTCAAGGGGTATGCCCTAACCGTCACGTGAAACTAAAAAAAGTCGTTGTCGCAAATGATTATGTCGCATACATGAAATAGTTACAATCCCATGACAATACAGTTTAAATACATTACCACCATAAACTCAAAATAATATGACTGACTTCTAATGAAGCGTCCCTTTCACATTGTCGTTCCCTACCATATTTACCCCTAATGGTTTTTATTTACATCACCCATTTTTTACTAACATCATTCACTAAGTAAGACCGCGCTACCAAACACACACACACACAAAATCATAATATTACGCTGAGCTCTATCACATACAATAATAATACTCTCCTTGCTTGTGTAAGTACGTCGTCCCTACACCGATTCTTCCTAAAAGCACTCATCCCCCCTTGCCAATGCCTTCAAATGACACACGCCACGCCACACCCTATAAGATCCGTGGCAACTATTGAGATAGATGATGATTAGGGAATGTTAAATTCCGTATGGTCAAGTCTACTACCAAATAAGTAAACATACACCTCAATTGCGCAATATCAATATCAGTACTAACAGTATTATCAACTGTGACAACATTAATGGTATTTGTTGACTCTAATTGGTATTAAGCGATTTCAAGAGAGACCACTTGTTGTTTCAATTGGTGGTTTTGTATTGTTTGTTGACATTGCATCCCAATCCCAATTACCATTGCCACTGGTTTTACACCCATAATAAGTTTTATGTTATGTACAGAAACAACTGACTATGTAAGCGCCAGTTCAGGTCAGGTCAAGGGTACCGCCTTATTCCTACATGGTGAATAACAAAAAAATGCTAACCCTGTGTACTCTTTTGTGTAACTGGAAGGGATGGGACTATAGTAGACAGGCACAGAAAGAGAGCGAGCAGGGCAATGTGTGGTTTTGTGTCACGGATGAATTTTCTGATGTTAGATTCTTTTTTTCAATTAAAATTTGCTACACGAGTTCCACAAGTGTGTTGATTAAGAAGCTTACTTCAAGGCTCTTCTCCCTGTTGAAGCACCCCCATACTTGACTCATCTCCCTCCCATCCAAATTATCTCCTTACATTTGCGGTCACTTTGGATTAAGTCTTGGATTGTGTATTGATACAAATTCAAGTGTTTTTAATACTTTGTGGATAGTGTTGATCTTAATATCAACATTAAATACCTATATTGTGGGAATAAAGAGGAAACCTTGAGTTTTGGCTTTTTGCAAAGGAAATATTACTTTTCAGCTATATTTTCCAGTGCTTTCAAGCTTTTCTTTATTACTAAAACTGAAGCCTATACTTTTAGTTGAGATATTAATTTATCATTCAACTGTCCAGAGTGGTGCCTCAAAAGAATTTTATTGGAAAACGAACTTTTCATTAAGTATTCGTTATTCATTAATTAATTAATTAATTTTTTCATAGAAAGAAAGCTGTGCCAGTTCTGACTTCAGTCCTAAGCTTCCTTTTTTCTTATTATTTGTCAAACCAGAACTTTACTACTACTGCTATCCATTATTCATATGTTGTTTCAAACGTCTCATTATAATTCCAACTTGGGAACAGCAGGTCATCGAATCCCTTCTATGGCTTCGTCAGCTACTGCTGCTTCCAGAGCAGCTCCTTCAGGAATCCCTGCAAACTCAGCTGTTCATCCACCATATTTCCCTTCATCTAATTATCAAGCTTCCCAGTTTTATCCTCATGAAGCTCAAAGACAACAACAACAGCCTATTGCTGTACTACCTGTTAAAGAAGAAGCTCCCGCTGTTAATGGTGGGATCAGTTCTGTCTTGGACTACGAGTTGCCAACAATGTCAGCGTTTTTATCATGGTGTTCTTTTGGTATGTTGAAACAAACAAGAAACCCAACTAAAGAGTTTGAAAGTTTACTTGTGTCAGTTTTATTTGCTACTAGGTTACCAAAATCTACAATCATTATTGCTTTAGAGTATTTAAACCAAAGATATTGTCCTAAACATCTCGACTTGCTAAATGAACTGGAAATCTTTTTGAAGTTGGTTATTGCCTTGATATTAGCCAATAAGTTCAATGATGATAATACTTTTACAAATAAATCATGGTATGGTGCCACTGGTTTAGCTGTTGAGATTTTGAATTTAGAAGAACGTTTATGGCTTGAAGAAGTTGAATGGCAATTGAATGTGGTCAACTTTGAATCCAATATAATGACTTTGGAAGAATGCTGGGCTACGTGGTTGTCTAAGGTGACTCAACAACAATCATCAAGGTTGACATCTTCATCTCCAGTCTCAGCCAATTCATTATCACCCAAAATCCCAAGCTATTCTCATTCTCCTGTTTCATCTCCGTTATACAGTCCTTCAGTTGATTTGACTTACCATAACCAGAACTTTGTGGTACCTAATTATCAACAGCAGTCACAACATCCAATGTATCAGCAACCACAACAAGCTTATATTCCGCCACTATTTTATAATGGAGTGGCTGTACCACAAGTACCACCGCCCATGCAAAACGTGCTTCAAGATCAATATCAACCCCCACAGCATACTAAGACTTGGACAAAGCTGAGATTATCGCAGTCGTACTTACCATCTGTGCAATCATCGCCAATATGTGATTCCGATGGTGGGAAACATTATCATTCTGCTTCATCACCTTTCCTCATGTCATCCCCCGTGTCCATGTACGACAATGCACCCACTTGGTCAGCTTCATCCACTCAATTTTCCAAGAGTATTTGGGCTAGTACCACTGGTGTACCCGTTCCTCCTGTACTTCCCTACGGTAGTAGTGCCATCATGGGTAATGCCGGAGCCATGTTTACCATGATGGCAGGCCAACAACCACAACCACTACCACAACAACAACCTAGTCATTTCCAACACCACTTGGAATCTCAAGGTACATATGTCATGGCTCCTCTACCTGCCACCGTCAATGGTTATCCACACAATTTTGTTGGCTACACAAATCCCTTCTACTACAATGTTGCATCTACATGTTGATCAACAATAAAATTTTAATGGTCCTATTACCAACTATACACATTATACAATGCTGCTACTATACTATACTATACTGTGGCTACTAAAACCCTATAAAAAAACAAGAAAACTATAAAAGCTTCAAAAAAAAAACATATACACATATATAAAGCTCATTCTAGAGCCGTCTGTTTTATTTCTTTACTTTGGGTTGGTTTTAATTTTTTTATAGTACTTTTGATTTTATTACTATTATATAGACTTTATATATAATAATAAGCTAATTAAACTTTTTCATCGAAATCTCCGTCATCATCTTCTTCACGAACCAGACCTTCCTTTTCAATTGCCTTGTTGGCAGCTACAAAATCAATCACCTTGCCTCTTGTTCTCCGGCCAGTAGTGATGATATTGGAAACATCAATTTCATTCAAGTCTTCATCTTCATCTTCTTCAACCAATTCTTCATCATTCCCTTCGTCACTGTCTTCCGAGTCTTTGGCTACGGTTTTCTCTTCGGATTCCTTGGGCAAATCGTCTTCGTAGTTTCTTCTTCTCTTCTTATGTTTCTTTTTGGAAGAGGTTTCGGAGTCTATGTTTCTCTTGGTGGTGGTGGTGGTTGAAGTTTCGCCTTGTTCCTTGGGTTCACCTTCTTCCTTCTTGGGTTCAGCCTCAGTGGTGTCCTCACTCTTAGTCTCGGTTTTGGTCTTCTCCTCCACAGCTTTGGTCTCGGTGCTGGTCTCGGTGCTGGTCTCGGTGTTAGACTCAGCTTCAGTCTTCAATTCTTCTTTAGTCATTCTTGCTTGTATAATGTAGCAGTGTCTTGTAGGCGTGCATTATAGTTAGCATCAACGAGTTCTTGTCAAGGGAAACACACCGCACTGGCTGCGCGAACTGGTAGCGCGAGGAGATTTTTGAAGTGATGATATTAGTAGAAGACCATCACCTGTTTACTGTTGATGGTATTGTTATTAGTGCTGATTTTATTGCGCTCCTACTGCTCTTCCCGCTGCTCCGTCTCGATGAATGCGATAGGAAAGAAAACAAAGCTTTCAGATTTGATCAACTATAGACTCCGAATTCTACTGATAGATGGTCGCACATATGTTGGGACACTCTTAGCGTTTGACCAGTACTTAAATGTTGTTCTTAGCGACGCTGAAGACGTCCGAATTCCCAAGAAAGTCATGAATGAATTACGTCGCAATAATAATAATAATAACAGTAATAATAATATCAATAGCACCGCAACCACTGTGAAGAAAGAGGAGAGAAGATCTCTAGGGTTGATTATACTAAGAGGAGAACAAATAGTTAGTATGGCTATTGAATGTGGTCCAACCAAAGATGCTAGAACTAGATTGGTTTCAAGTTTAGAAAAGGGTAAAGGTGTTAGTAGACCCATCAAGATCCCCAGAACCAAAAGAATCAACTAAAGTTATATTTTATATTATCAACCCTTATTCAACTAAAATAAAGCATATAATTACGTCTAACAACAATTTGAATTTGAAGAATTCTTTCTTTGCTCCGGAGCCGGAGTCAAAGAGATTGTAGGACCAGAAGGTTTTGACGATGAGCCCCCATTTTCCTTTGTATCAAGTTGATGCTTACTAACCATTTCATAGATGTTTTTAACTAATTGATGGAATGATAGTTCAACATTATCAGCAGACAAAGCGGACGCTTCAGTGAATAATAGATTATTTTCATTAGCGAAATTTTTGGCTTCGTCTGTTGGAACTGCTCTTAAATGATCTAAATCCAGTTTATTACCAACCAATTCAATTACAATATTAGCGTCTGCGTGTTCTCTCAATTCTTTTAACCATTTTGATACGCTTTCATATGACTCAGTTTTAGAAATATCATAAACCACTAAAGCACCAACAGCTCCTCTATAATAAGCACTAGTGATTGCTCTGTATCTTTCTTGACCAGCAGTATCCCAAATTTGAGCTTTGACTCGTTTCCCATCAACTTCTAAAGTTCTTGTAGCAAATTCAACTCCAATGGTTGATCTTGATTCCAAATTAAATTCATCTCTTGTGAAACGTGATAACAAATTAGATTTCCCAACTCCTGAGTCACCAATCAATACAATCTTATATAAATGATCATAATCGTAAGCAAAGTCGTCGTTCCCAGACATGTTATTGGGTTGTAGTGATATCAGTAATAGTAATAGTATTAGCAGTAATAATAGCAGCAGTAGTAGTAATACTAGTTATATATACGGCCTCTAAATGTATTATGTTTGTTATCAAGTGGCTGTTGTGATGATGGTCGTTGTTGTCAATTTTTTATGGGTCAAACGACTTTGCGACTTTTTCCATAGGGGCGTGGATCAGAATAAGAGGGCCCATTTTGATCAACAGTCAAAGGTACAGTATCACATGTGGAGCAGTAGCAAGTAGTGGTCCGGTATGACAATAGTAGTGTCGTATAGCAGTGTCGTATAGAACTACTGTACCCTAATTTGAACTGTAGTACGGTATCGCAGGTTCTATGGTAGTCCACTATATACAATAGAAATAGTAGTGAATGAACTGTATGACATACTACAGTATACTGCAGTGTACTGCTATGTAAACTGCTATGTCTACTATATACACTTCCATGTATATACCATTATGTACACCACTATGTATACTACAATGTATACCACTATGTATACTACAGTGGCCCGCTACATATACTGCAAAGGATACTGCTATACATACTATATATACGTCTATGTATATATGTCTATGTATATACTTTGTATATACGTCTATGTATATACGTCTATGTACATACCTTGTATATACTTCTGCTCTGCTGCGTGTAGTATCCCATATATACTGCTACTGCTGTTCTGCTGTGTTCCCTTACTATTACACCAACCTTCGCTTCTACTATGACAGTAACGCATATAGTTGTCTGTGACACAAAGTCAACCAACAACAAAAGTCTAAGACAAAATGAAGATTTCAATATTTTCAAGGTAGGTACCTTGGAAATACTGTCTCTAACCATGAAAAGAAGTCCGGAAGACGAAGTAGAAGAAGAGCAAGTCAATGGCGGCGGCAAGAGACTTAAAGAAGAACAGCAACAACTTGTGGTTGTTCCACCTGTAAAACCTCAACTCTTTTATACTCCATTGAAAACAGGTATAGTGTATGATGTTAGAATGAGATACCATGCTAAAATCTTCACTTCATATTTTGAATACATTGATCCCCATCCGGAAGACCCAAGAAGAATCTATAGGATATACAAGATCTTGGCTGAAGCAGGTCTTATACATGATAGTTCATTGAGTGGAACCAATGATTTGGGTCCATTAATGGTGAAAATCCCCATTAGGGAAGCATCTTCAGAAGAGATCCTTCAAGTACATCTGCCAGAGCATTTGGCCTTCATCCAACTGACAGAAACAATGTCAAGAGACCAATTACTTGAAGAAACCGAAAAGGGAGATTCCATCTATGTTAACAATGATCTGTATTTACTGGCTAAGTTAAGTTGTGGAGGATCCATTGAAGCTTGTAAGGCTGTGGTACAGGGTAAAGTTAAAAACAGTTTGGCTATCGTTAGACCTCCAGGTCATCATGCTGAACCCAATACACCTGGGGGATTCTGTTTGTTTAGTAATGTTGCAGTTGCTGCTAAAAACATCTTGAATTCATTCCCGGATTCTGTTAGAAGAATTGTGGTTTTGGATTGGGATATACATCATGGTAATGGCACTCAAAAGGCATTCTATAATGATCCTCGAGTCCTTTATATCTCTCTTCATAGATATGAAAATGGTCGTTTCTACCCCGGTACCAAGTTTGGTGGTGCTAATATGGTGGGTGAAGATGAAGGTGAAGGGTTTAACGTGAATATTCCTTGGAGATCTCCAGGAATGCATGACGGTGATTATGTTTATGCCTTTAACCGAGTGATTATGCCCATTATTGAACAGTTTGATCCAGACCTTTGTATCATCTCCTCAGGGTTTGATGCTGCTGATGGTGATATCATTGGTGGGTGTCATGTGACTCCGGCTGGTTATGGTTATATGACCCATTTACTTAAAGCTATAGGTAAGGGGAAACTAGCAGTGATTTTAGAAGGTGGTTATAATTTAGATTCAATTAGTAAAAGTGCCTTGGGTGTGGCTAAAGTACTTGTGGGTGAACCTCCAGAATCAACCATTTCAATGCAACCCCATTTAGAAACAATCGAAGTCATTGATGAAGTTATAAAGATCCAACTGAAATATTGGAGTTGCTTGAGAATAGGTGTACCTTCAAAACTGTTTGAAGATGTCTTTGATTTATCAAACCAAAAATTAATAAACATAGCTGATCCTATCAGAGCTTATCAAGCAGCAGAATTATGCAACAAACATTCCTTTACCAGCTTACCTATTGTTCCCGAAGTGTCTAACCCTTCAGAGTCAGAGTCTACTTCATCATTAACTACTACTACATCAAGCAGAGCAGCCACTGCTGCTGCTGCTGCTGCTTCTGCTCTGAATAGTAAAAAGTCAACCTTCACTACAGGAACAGCTGGTCATTTGGAAGACCTTGTGCTTGCTACAGAGAACGTACACGATTGTACTATACTTGTGGTTACCATACATGATCCAGCAGAGGTTTGGGCCAATGTTAACCCCATAAATGGGAACATTGAAAGCAATACCTCGGTTGTA
This sequence comes from Lizanozyma spartinae, assembly GCF_019049425.1. Lineage (NCBI taxonomy): Eukaryota > Fungi > Ascomycota > Pichiomycetes > Serinales > Debaryomycetaceae > Lizanozyma > Lizanozyma spartinae. Next base: position 307,790 of record NW_025065062.1, read on the forward strand.
TTGGAACATCCTTTAATACAATTAATGGAGGATCTTAAATCCGAAGCCTCCAAAAGTGAAGACTTGGGGAATGAAATATTTGGTTATATTGATATTAATATTCCTCTGAGTGGATTATTCACAACGTTATCTGAACCAAAGAATGATTCCAGTTCCAAACAACCAATGGACTACAATTCAACTATCTTTGCACAAGAATTGCTTCTTTATATTTGGGATAACTATATTCAATATTTCTCCAATTTAAAGAAAGTGGTGTTTGTTGGGTTTGGTGAAGCATATCAAGCCATTGTTCACTTATATGGTAAACGTCCTTCACAAGATTTAAAGGGATTGGTCAAGGGAACGGTTGTGTTCTTAAATCGGACTCAATTGAAACCTTTGGTGCCTGTCATGGATGAAAGCATGGTTGATTGGTTTTATCAAAGTTCCGTAGTATTCACGGGTCATTATAATCCTTGTTGGGTTACCAGTACTGGTGGACCCATAGGTTCTAGAAATGGTACTATTGATTCAAATGGAACTGAAGAAGGAAAGAAACCAAGACGGAAATTCGGTAGAGTCTTGAGAGCTCTGTCAGATGGTTTATGGGACGTTATCACCGAACGGTTTAATGAAGGGATTGACTTCATTTTAGATTCCGTTGAAGACTTTTCCAGTAGTGAAAGCACAAGCTAAAAGTCACGCATAATTATTGATATTTATGCCAATTTTAAAGTTGGAAACCGTTTAGAAAATTGTCTTTCTAGATCATCAACATCAGGTAATGATTCAACACTTGAATTACTGAGTCTCCTCGGAATACCATTCAATTGCTTTGGTTTCTTTGGTTTTGGTGGTGGTTTCTTAGAAGGTTTAGAAGGTGGTAGCTTCCCCTTTGTGTTGGTAGTCTTGTCGTCTTCATTCAGCCTCGTTGAACTTAAGCTAGAAGGTATTTGAGGAGGATGCAATTCCTTTTTAATAGTTCTTCCTCTTGCTTTTTCCACATGCAATGATTGAGATTGGGCCGCAGTTGTGGGTTCAGGACTTATTCCAGCAGTGAATTTACCATAACCTATGGCTGTTCTTTGTATTGGTGTGTCCTTTGATTTCATAAGCATTTTCATTCGACTCTGGATGGAAGACTTTCTACCAATAGTTTCTGGTTCTTGTTCTTGTTTAATAGTATTATCTTCAGTAGCTCTAAACCCATTATTATTATTATTATTATTATTGTTGTTGTTAGAAGACTTTCTGGATGAACCTCCACCTGTGAGTAATTGTTTGATTGAATTCATTGATGTTCTTCTATTCTTTGGTCCAGTGTCTTGATTGTTAAGACTATTCAAACTGACATTACTATTTCCAGTACCAATCCGTTTCAAGCCACTATAAAAAGCTGATTTAATTGACCCTCCAGTGTGGTTTCGCTGTTGCAGTTCAAGTTCTTTTGATCTGAGAAAGTCCAAATCATTAACGTTATTCTCAAAGGTATACACCTGTTCACTTTCGAGCTGTGAATGAACAAATGATTGAAGGGAGGTAGAAGACTTAGAACGATCGTCACTGACAGATGGACCGATATAGCTCAAAGGTCTATTGGAAGTAGCAGATTTTAACATTTCTCTAAACTTCGGATTGGCTGGTGATGATACCGGTACATTCGATGTAGGAGCATTCAATGATGAATTTGATGATGACGATGATGAGGAAGTGTTCTTATTGGTTGGAGCTGGTGACTTGACTAAATCATGTATAATTTTAGGAGTTGACTCTTTAGTTAAAGAGGTAGACGAATGTGACTTGGAAGGACGTGATAAGAGATCTTCTGAAGACTTTTTCCTTGGAGAAACCGAACGAGCCGGTTGTAATAATGGTTGTAATTGTTGTTGCTGTTGATGCTGTTGAGCCATGGTTACACTTGATGGAATAACGTTAGGAACAGAAACGTTCATCATGCTACAAACTTCTGAAAGCACTTGAACTGCATTTGGACGTCTTCTAGGGTCCTCTCTAAGACACACTTTGATGATATTCTTCAATCTTGGGGAGAATATTGACCCTGGTTGATCATTGAACCGAAGAGAAGTATCAGCGGATAAGATCAATTGATCTAATTCATGAAGGGATTTTTGATTGGGTCTTTCAAAAGGGGTGGTATAATAGCAAAGCTTATACAAGAAACATCCTAGTGCCCATATATCCAGCTTATCATCAATGGGGAACCCTCTTGAAAGATCAATCATTTCCGGAGCTCTATATTGAGGAGTAGTATGATACATTATATCTTCCTTTAAAGTATCAAACTCTTGCTTTGTAGTCGGGGGATTAGAATATGCAACTGCTGAACCGAAATCAGCCAATTTATATTTATGATTAACATCTATCAATACATTTTCAATCTTAATGTCTCTATGGATCAAAGGGGGTCTTAAGTGATGGCACATAGCAACTCCAGAAGTGACATCATACATTATTTGAAGAATTTCCGGTTCTGTTAACTTGTGTACCAATCTTTGGTTCATAAAATCAATTAACCCATTATTGGAACAATACTCCATCAATAAAAACACTTCATATTGTTGTTCCCCCTTAAGACTGTTCTCCAGTGGATGAGGTTTATATCTTGCCGCATGCAGATCAATGTAGCTGACAATGTTTGGGTTCCCTCTTAGCCTTCTCATAGCATCAACTTCTTGTCTAAGTAATGTCAATTGGAGTTTATTGGGGACAACAACCCTCTTTAAGCATGCCACAGAGCATCCATTGAATGCTGGTTCCGTAGTACACGTGTATACATGGGCAAACCCTCCTTCCGAAATGTATTTGATAATTGAGACTTGATGATGACCAACAGTAAGCTTTGTTCCTGGAGAGTACTTCATGACGACAATAATGCTACAATGGCAGTAATGCTTTATTGTGATGCTGTAACGTGATGCAATAACGATAGCGACTCTTAAGTCATACACTAACCCACTTTGACAACGGTCTTCAAATGTGTGTCCCCGGTTCAACTCCGCGGTCCGAAGAAGGCGATGTCTGTTGTACTTTGAAGTGACTTAGCCCCAAAGCTGATACCAGTTGGTGGGTATTATTGATCTGAACAAATGGCCGAATTGGCCACCACTTTTGTGTCATTGAGTGCGGAGAGTCGTGTGTGGACAACTCATCGCCTGGGGTAACAGAAGGTATACTGGTACAGAATACACCATAGTATAAGGGCCATTAGAATACTTACATATTGTTCTCGGTATTGGGACTAGACGTTTGTGATAATGAAGCTTTATTTTGAAGCTGAAAAGTATTTGAAGGACCCACTGTCATTAAGCAATGTGTTTAATGATTCTAAATTGACCAACTCTCCAAAACATATCTATGCCTTAGTGAGTCTGACTCGAAGGTATGAATCGTATATAGCATATATCATCAAGAGAGCTTGTTTGGACGTGGGGAAAAGACCTAAAGGTGCTACAAATGAAGTGATTCGGTTATTGGTTCATGATTTTCTCTTCTCCAGTAGAGGACGAATCCAAAGTGGGAAACATCCAGTTAAAGAATGGTTTCTTCTGAATAAGGCCAGATTACAGGCAGAAATGACTAGATTGAAGGTCAAGCATGGTGTGAAATTGGTTGAAGATTTCGAAGTGGCTCAAGATGATGACGAATCGGAGTTTGTAAGTGATATCCGATGGGTGCGTATTAATAAAGTCAAATGTACTCGGGACGACATCACCAAAGTGATTCCAGAATTAAAATTGCAAATGGTGGATGACCTTTCGGATGTCACGGGTCCTGGGAAATGTTATATTGATCCTTATATTCCATATTTGTTTGGGTTACATAAAAGAGATAAACTCACATCTACCAAAGCATATTTGGAAGGTAGTGTTATTATCCAAGATAGAGCATCATGTTTCCCCAGTCATATTCTTAACTATAACCATGTACATACTCAAGTCATAGATGCCTGTGCTGCTCCAGGGAACAAGACTACTCATTCAGCATCTTATATGGATCTTTCTAAAGACCCAGAAAGTTGCGTGTATGCCTTTGAAAGAGATAAGGAAAGAGTAGGTACCTTGAGAACCATGTGCAATAAAGCACTTAATAAGAAAACACACCTGTTGATTCAAGTGACTCATGCTGACTTCACTTCCACGAAGCCAGAAGAGTTTCCTCAAGTCACCGGTCTTGTGGTGGATCCAAGTTGTAGTGGTAGTGGGATTAGAGGTAGAGCTGCAGATGCCGTTGACCATACAAGATTGCAAAAATTGGCCAATTTCCAATTTGCTATCATGAAACATGCTTTACAGTTCCCCCTGGCAACCAAAGTTGTGTATTCAACATGTTCTATTCATGCTGAGGAAAATGAAAGAGTTACTGTGGATTTATTGCGTGATCCAGCAATCTCGCAGTTGGGATGGACTTTGGCTTCAAGAGAAGACGTCATACCACGATGGGAACGGAGAGGCTGGCCAGAAGAATTTAGAGCCATTGCATCTACTGAAGCAGCTTGTGAACGGCTTGCTGCAGGATGTGTTAGAAGTAACCCTGGAGAAGATGGAGGTATTGGGTTCTTTGCTGCATGTTTTATTAAAAAAGATGATGGTAGTAAGGAAGAAGAACCAGAAGAAGAAGAAGTACCAGAAGAGTGGACAGGGTTTGAAGGCTAAATGTATATGCTAGAGTAGAGAACAGAACTATATAGAGCAGAGACTATAACTGTATATTATAGACTAGAGGAAGGTAATACATTAGTAATTGTTGTTGCCAGTATAATAGTATATATTATCAAATGAAAAAACAAAAGTACAAGTTACTTACTCTTATCTTGCAAGCTAATTTAGCTAGAGTCTTAGATATAACTGCAGCTTAAGGATTAAATTCTATATCTAACTGAAATCATTTTTTTGGAGGATTAACATATTCCCTACGAAACTATAATCTCCACTACAGCCTGCAACGCTGCAAAAACCCACTACTAATTCACTTTATCACAGATCAACGGTAGATTTTGCAAGATTCTACGCAAAATGTGACAAAATTATAACTACGTCATTAGGATATTCCTGTGGTAATTACGAGTACCACCACGGCTATTAAACCCGATAACTTAACATTAATCAATTACATACAGAAAGCCCAAATAGCTCATCAATGTTTCGTGTATACAAAGGTAACCTACTGTATGGCTAAAACAAAGACAACAAAGAGGGATAATAATCTTGTGCTCAATTTATAACCCTATTAGGTTAGTTTGATTGAAGGAACAATGCACTGCATGGCATTCCTGTAAATTCTCTTATTGTGTGACTCACATGATGATAAGCCGCCGTGTTTTGACGTTTTCTCCACCTCCTCGAATAGTCCACAGTTTGTTAGCTTATATTACCGGAAATGATACCGAACCGGCTCCTGCAATGTTGTAAAGGATCTATTCTGTAGCAACCGTTTCACTTATGGGGGCTCGGAAGTTAGGTGGTGGAAAGATGCCATCATCGCACCTGCACAAAGTGACGGAACACATATCAAATCCTTGAAGTTAATTCGTAGACCAACAGGTGATAATAATAGATAAGAAGTGAAAAGTTATAAGCGAGATTTGATAAGATATGTCGGATGATATCATTTCAGTAAGTACCATTTTGTTAAGTTTGTTGTGTCAAAAGGCAAGTCTTATCGTGACCTATGTCTTCTGAGGCACTCTTTTTTCTTTCGGTAGGGAAGGAAGGAAAAACACGCCCGCGCTACCAGCAATAAAATAGGGCCGTACGCCGAAATGGACTAGATTTTTGGATATCGCCCATACAAATAAAAGTCGCTAAATGAGCGCGCGACATCTTTCCTGTGGAGTGACAAGGTGTACCCGATTTTGCAACCGATATATTATGCGATTTGACTTAAGCCGCATGAAAAATTTCCTTTTGTCGTAGTAGTAACCAAGCCTGTAAGCCGGCCGCTAAGCACAGTAGATCTACGTACGAGACAAACCGCAGTTCACTCTCTATCCAGTGCAGGTATACAAACCCGGGGCTCTTTCTAGTTGTGTTGCTCTTATTCGTTGCTCATGAACACCAACTTTATTCCTGAAATCGACTGGATTGTATCCAGGACGGACGCTTCCTGGCAGGCTTTAAAATCCTATGGGTAATAATGACGGGTGGCCGCACTGTATGCGGCCCTTTGGAGGGACACTCCCCAATATGTAAATCAGAGTGAATGTTTGGAAAAGATGGCTTTATTATCGATAAGACTTTGACCAGGGCCGTACGGCTTCAACCGTAAAATAACGCCATGAGAAAAGCAGTATCCGCTGTGGAGATACTGTTGATAAAGAAACCTGATAGTATAAATATCGATAAGTCAGCATTCAGATCCTAGACTCTAAGTACTCTTTTTAAATCGTCATCTCTTCATAAATTATCCATACCTAAATATACATTACCCATATATTTAGTTTAAGTAAGGAATACCTATAATAATTTTTGTGAGGAAGCATTGAGTTAACTCAGAGATATATGATTAAAATTTAAACCCCGGGATGAACAAGATTTCAGCTTTATTAAGCTCTAAGACCGTAGAGGTCACGGAGGTGACGTCCACCTCTGAAAAGAGCAACCATGACTTGGAAAAGACCCACGCAGAAGCAAATTTACGTTTGATCACTTCCAAATCTCAAGAATTTGATCCGGTTACCTCTAATTTGGCAAAAGATATCATTGAAGATGACTATGCTGCAGTCAAGATCGAAGATGATTCTCCATACCCAGAAGTTAGAGCTGCTATTCCCTCTGATGATGATCCATCCATCTTGCAAAATACGGTAAGAATGTGGGTCCTTACCATGGTCTTGGGTACTGTTGGTGCTGGTGTTAACATTTTGTTCTCCTTCCATTCCCCACAATTTTCCCTTTCTTCCTTCGTTACTACCCTTTTGGCTTGGCCCCTTGGTAACTACTGGGGTAAATATTTTCCTAACTGGAAATTGTTTGGTCTTCAATTAAACCCAGGTCCTTTCACCATTAAGGAACATGCTTTGATTTGTATTGGTGCAAATGTTGGGTTGTCTCCAGCTTATGCTACTGATATTTTGCTTGCTCAAAACCGTTTCTATGGTTCAGACTTTGGCTGGGGGTTCGATTTGCTTGCTACCATGTCAACCCAATGTATTGGTTTTGCATTCGGTGGGTTATGTAGAAGAATCTTGGTTGATCCTCCATCAATGATTTGGCCTTCTAACTTGGTTACTGCTACCTTCTTAACCAACTTGCACATTAACGAGAACCATCCTGCTAACGGCTGGAAGATCTCCAGATTGGCCTTCTTTTCCGTTATGTTCATTTGCTCCTTTGTTTACTATTGGTTCCCTGGTTATATCTTCCAAGCCTTGTCTTACTTCTCTTGGATTACCTGGATTAAACCTAACAATGTTATCATTAACCAAATCTTTGGTTCTTCCACCGGGTTAGGTATGTTCCCTAACAATATTGCCTTGGATTGGAATCAAATCGCCGGTTACATTGGCTCTCCTTTAATCCCTCCAGCGGGTACCATCTGGACCATTTTCCTTTCTGTGGTTGTTATGTTCTGGGTTGTTACCCCTGCTTTGCATTACTCCAACACTTGGTTTGCTCAATACTTGCCTATTTCATCATCAGGTTCTTATGACAGATACCAACAACCTTATAACGTTTCCCGTATTGTTGACCCCAAAACTTTGACTTTCAACAAGGAAGAATACGCAAATTACTCACCTTTATTCTTATCAACCACCTTTGCCTTGTCTTATGGTTTATCCTTTGCCGCTATTACTGCTACCATTGTCCACACCGTGTTGTTCCATGGTAGAGATATCGTGAAGCAATTCAAAAGACAAGACACTCCAGATGTGCACAACAGATTAATGAAGAGCTACAAGCCTACCCCAGATTGGTGGTTTGCTGTTGTGTTTGTTATTTTCTTTGGTATGGCCGTTGGTACACTCAGAGGTTGGCCAACAGAAATGCCTATTTGGGCTTTGGTTGTCGGTTTGATCATTGGGTTCATCTTTTTACTTCCAGTTGGTGTAATCTATGCCTTGACAAACATTGCTGTTGGTTTAAATGTCGTTTCTGAATTCATCATCGGTTACATGATCCCAGGTAAGCCATTGTGTATGATGTTCTTCAAGACCTTCACATATATCACCAACTCTCAAGCTGTTACTTTTGCTCAAGACATGAAGTTGGGACATTACATGAAGCTTCAACCTCGTTTAATGTTCTGGGTTCAAATGATTCCTACTGTTTGGACTTCTATTGTGCAAATTGCTGTTTTGAGATGGTCTTATGGTAACATCAATGACTTGTGTCTGGTACACCAACCAAACCACTACACTTGTCCTAACGGTAGAGTCTTCTTCAATGCTTCTATCATTTGGGGTGTCATTGGTCCTCAAAGACAATTTTCTAGTGGTCAAATCTACTATGGTTTATTATTCTTTTTCATTATTGGAGCCATTTTACCAGTTATTTCCTGGTTAATCTTGAAGAAATGGCCAGGTTCTCCAATTAGATGGTTGAACTGGCCAGTTTTCTTCTCCGGTACTGGTTACATTCCTCCAGCTACCCCATACAACTATACTTCCTACTGTGCAGTTGGCCTTACTTTTGGTTACTTTATCAAGCGTAAGTTCTTCCACTGGTGGACTAAGTACAACTATTCCTTATCTGCTGGTTTGGATATTGGATTAGCTTGGTCTTCATTGGTTATTTTCTGTGCCATCAGTTTGCCTAATGTTGCTGCACCAAACTGGTGGGGTAACAATGTTATCAACACTCTTGATTACAATAATGAAGCCATCAAGGTTGTTCTTCCTGAAGGTGGAAGTTTCGGTCCTTCATCTTGGTAATCTTTTAAACCACTTGAAGACCGATAAGATTTATGTTAGTAATCTGTATTTACTATCTCATATATACTATTGTGTAATTAATGTATCTTTTAGAATAATTTTACAGCGTATGTACCAAGAATGTCTAATAATAACTATCGTCTATGCATCAAAGTTAGCTAACTTTGCAAGTTCGGAAAACTACATCCATGCACGTGACCCACAAGGAGGACAACGGTTAGGGCGACGGTTACTCTTAAATGACTCTGAATCATCATACTGTCTTACAGGGATGCCTGCGGCTGTCGGAGATGATATAGTAGCAAACACGGCGATGTCGGATAAATGCCTTCTATAAAATTTAATTTTTGCAAGCGAACAAGTGAGAGTTGTAATCGCATCGGAACCACATTCGGATAAACTAGTTGAAATTTGTCAACCATGATAGGTACCTTCAAAATTTCCCTTTTTCAGGGATAGTTGCAGATCTAGTTAGTCATTAACCCTCTGCTATCATTACTTTGAATGGATAGTGGATATCACTCACAATATTAAGCTAGTTGTGTGTTGCCTGTAACAGGTCTAACATTCCAATTATGGAACCACCTGATTCTTAAAATTCCACCGGCTTTATATACAGGAACACGGAACAATATTCATCAAATGGTGAGATTGAGATGAGAATCGGGAGACATTTACTAAAATAGCGTGTAGCAACTAACATGTGTATTGTTATTGAATTATAGTAATCAAATAAAGTACATCAAAATTTGGTGTCATATGCTATCATCACTTGTTGTATGCTATGACATTGATATGGTATGATGATAGTTATATCTATCGTGACTCGATAGCACATGAGTCAAACTATAAGACTTTCCGTATTCAGAACCCACACGTAAAACACAACAAACTGTCAAGGGCGCTCTTATCGCGTCCGACTTCAACCGAGGAAATAATCGGAAAGGGAGTCATTTTCAACCTCATCTCCCAGGTGCATGCTATCTCCGAAAATAACTACAGGTGACAACTTCGGGCTTCAAACTCCTTGGCTGCGAAACCACTACATGCCAGAATCTCTATGTAATTACTATGGGATGATTCAATGAGGCTTACATTCACTGATAAAAGTATATAAGGACATCTTAAGCCGTTGATTATAAGAGTGAGTTCTTTTTGCTTTATCATCAGTATCATTTAGTGTTACTTTTACTGCCTCCACCTTTCATAAATCAAATGTTGTCCTTTGCTATTCGTTCTGCTTCTCAAACCCTATTGAGAGGTAGCGCTCGTCAATTATCTACTACTCCACTACCATTTGTTGGTACTGCTTCAAGTAAGCTTCTTCTTGCTGTGTTTGGCTACACTACTGCTACTTTAGGAGTTGCATCCTTAGTCGATAGAAAGGGGTACAACCATCTCTTCAAACAATTGGGTCATTTTTAGGCTGGTCCAATAATGGTCCACTTGTCGGTCTGGCCAGAGTACTTTTTTTTATTACTTGATGTCTTGGGTTTAATATTTTCTGGGTTTAATTATAAAATGCTATAAGTTTTGTTCTATAGATTAATAAATAAATATGCTATTTTTCTTTTCATTCAATCTCCCGGAGTCCTTGTCCTGGAACACGGCGATAAAACCTACGATTACTTCCAAATAAAAGTTGACGAGATAGTTGCCATATCTGGACTAGAACCTCCTTTCTTGGTAATAACGACGGCATTAACACCTGAATCATTTCACCACCTCCTCGTTTCAAAACACATAAATAAAAGATCACTTGCCCATAACCATGGAACCCTTCATGGATAACCAAATCTATAATGTCTCCTAAGGGGATAAACTTCTTTTCAGGGGTTTGAAACATCCATCCCCCCACGGTAACTGTTTGAATGCCAATGTCCTTCAAGATTATAATCTCTTCGTACCCATCCCGTTTAAAGTAAAGGAAAATTGTCATCAAAAGTATAACCATGGCACTGATTCCATCATACCCATTCCACGTAAAGCTTGGCCGTTGTAAAACGTATCCAATCATAGATAAGAACGCAATCACAACCCCATTCTTGTATCTGGAAAATACCCCTTCTTCTGTGGGCTTGATTTTAAACCTAAGAATATTGATCCCTTTTACTGAGTCTTCACTCACTAGCTTGGGCTCAATCTCTAATGCATACGCTTTATTCAGTGACATCCAATATAATTCGTCGATTTTTGTTTTCGTACTCCTACATGTAAATCATGGTTTCCCACTAAGGCTGTATGGTATGGTATGGTATTGATAGATAGATAGATAGATAGTTGTCTTTTTTGATAGATGATGATTTGACCTTGTATTTATGACTCAACACTTTGAACCGGAGTCAAACTATTTCAGATCACGTGATATAAAGAAATAGTTGTGTACAATATTTATAGTATACACTATTTATAACTTGTTTTGATATAAATATACATGCCTATTCCCGGTCTTCATCGTCATCATCATTAATATTATGGCGGAGTTGAAGTTTGACATCATCAATTGACCCCATAACCTCTTCATTTTTCCGTAAAGCATCAGCACCACGTAACCGAGTAATAAACTTAGTACCACCACTTCTATATTCAATTTCCCGAAGTCTACTTGCTTCAGCATCTTCCTTCATAGCCTTTTCTCTCTCTTTAGCAATCAATGCCATGTGCTCCTTGTGTTGTTGTCTCAAACGACGAACTTCTTCGTTGAAAATATCCAATGGGGTTTTTATAATCTCTTCCCCATTCTGCTTCTCTTCATCACCACCTAATGGCTTACTTTCATTATTATCATGATCATTTTTTTCCTTCTCTTCAATAAACTCATCTCTGGTTTCCTCCTTCGTTCTTTCCTTCTTCTTAGGGACATCTGAGCTCACCTTGATACCTCGGCTATACTCATCAAAGTTTGCTGGTAATCGTCTTCGTAAAGCCATTTCAATTATTTCAGGATTGTGTCTCTCTTCTAAATTAAACTTGGCCTTAATTTGTTTCCTGGTACGATATGGAAATAGTTGAGCTATAAATGTAAAATCAGTACCCCAAGTCAGAATTGCCTTATAAAATTGTTTCTCTTCTTCAGAAGTCCATTTATCGGTATGACTTCGTTTGGAATATGTCAGTGAAATAACTGGATTTTCAAATGGATTAGCTTCTTCCCTAGTCTTATTCTTCAGACTGGTCATCTGATGTCTATTGACAACTGTTGAGTCTTCATCAATATCCAATTTACCATCACTAGTAAGTTGTAATTGAATTGCTGTCGATCCATGATTTGATTCTTCCTCTCTCTCTTCTTCTTCTTCAAGTTCAGCTTTGGTTTTCTTAATTCTTTTATTATCCAAATCTCTATCAAAAGTATCTTCTAATGAAATCATATTAGCCTTTGCAAGTATTCGATCTTGTCTTCTTTTCTCTCTAGCTTCCTTTTGTTTTTGCTTAGCCATATGGGCCATGCCAAAGTTCTCACTAACTTCTCCAATAGGTAACAAAGGTTTACATAAATCTGCCATTTTGAAGTTAGAAATGTCAATACTCACATGCGAATAGATATCAGTGTCTTCAAATTTAACTCCACGAGGTAATTGATCAACTTTGGTTATTTCCGTCTTAACTGTTTCTGGACACACAGGTATTAATAATTCTTCAGCTGTATACTTCTTGATGTCTTCTTCCGTACCAAAGCAAAATCTGTATTTTTGCAACTTTTCTCCATTAAGTGCCATAATGAACTTTGTATTTGGAGGGAATCGACTACGGATTTCGAGTGATGTTTCCTTATAACTACCTGAAGCAGTCAATGGTGCAGATGAGATTGTTACAGAATTAGAACCTTGTACCACTACTGATTCCGAAACTTGATCGTGCTCATCTTGTAACTCTCCCGTAGGCACAGGAATAATCGTGGGGACTGACGAGGGTGTTGGTATTGATATGGGAGCAGAAACTTGTGTTGGAACCGATATAGGTATAGAAGTAGGTTTTGGTATAGTGACCGGGGTCGATTCTTTATCATCAGATGTTTCTGTTTTTTTGCTCTTTTCACTTATACTCTTTGTATTCTCAATCACAATCTCTGAATCTTTACCTACAGAGTCCGGCAATGCTTCTATAGGCTTGGGGATAGGTACAGGAGTAGCTTGTCTCAGACTATTTCTTGTAGTATCAGCACTTGACTTCTCTGTTTGAGGTTCTGACTCTGCAATGGCCACAGACCCTCTTCTAGCCACTGAATGTCGCTTATAGGAAGAGTGTTTGACCAGTGATCGCCGCCTTTTACCACTTACTGGGATATCAATGGGCATGGGAGTTCTTTCTTCTCTTTCCTCTGGCTTCTTATTGGAGTCAGTAGATCTAGAAAAGGCTACTGTCTGGGAAATGGATGAAGACCGCGCACGGAAAATAGGAGGCGTTATACCTGATAATCTAAGGTGTTGTACCGAACTAGAAGATGTTCTTCGCTTTGGAATATTACTATTATTATTATTATTGGTATGCTGAGAGGAAACCGGTGTAGGGGGCTGATTTAGATCCTCATTAACATTCTCAAGAATAGTTGGGGACCAATTCACTGGATCTTTCGGGTCCACCATATCATCAACAATAGCACTTTCGCCTTCATTGTCAGAAAATACCTTTGTTAGTGTATCATCTGTTTGAGTTTCTGGGTTCTGCGTCTCTTCATGATCAGCTTGAGCAATTGGATCAACAACTTGAGTAGATGGAGGAGAAGGAGCCAGAGTAACTGCAGCTACAGCCGTTTCGGCTGCTTTCTTCCGAAGAGGTCTTGGTTGAACCTTGGGCTTGAACTTACCGGCACCCTTCTTAAGGAAACTCATGTTGTACAACAGGAAAAGGAAGGAGTACCTTGCTTACAATTGGGGTATGTTTATTTCTCGCGGAGTATCTATTAGTCTCCTTTTGTACGGGACTGCATATAACGGGGCGATGAGTAGAGGCCATCATGATGGACCATCTATAAGTAATAATTATAGCAGTAGTTACAAGTAGTATAATTAGAGTTTTGACTAAATATGTCTGCAGTCTTACTAAAGGGTTGGAAGCCTGTGGAAGGTGACAATTGGACACTTAAGTTTGAACATTTTCCGGAATCCAATACGTTCGCAGTATCTAACAGTAATGGTTCCATCTATGGGTACAGTCTCAATGATTTATCAACGGTGCCATTATATGAACTTAAACATGAGTCAAGTGTTAACGGCATGATGAGAGTTGATTCTACAACGTTGGTATCTTGTGCTACGGATGGAGTCAAGGTATGGGATTTGCGTAGTGGTGCCAAACCAACAGCTTCATTCACAAATTGTAAGCTGTCAGCATTTCTTCTGGTAGCCTATAACCCCCATAGCCATTTAGTTGCTGGTGGTACTGAGAAGGTGAGTGTTGATGCCGAGGTTCATTTGTGGGATATTAGAAAACCAGGTTCTGATACTTTCAAATCATTTATTGATTCTCATAATGATGATGTCACATACCTTAACTACCACCCTACACAATCCCAGTATTTAATGTCTGGATCTACCGATGGTTATGTCAATGTCTATGATTTGACACAAGAAGACGAGGAAGAGGCATTGCATCAGGTTATAAACTATGCTTCTGTTCATCTGTGTAAGTTCATCACCGAAAATAAGATCTCCATTCTTTCTCACGTGGAATCACTTAGATTCGATAACTTATTCACCAGTAATTACGAAGATGGAGAAAAGCCCGAGCCAAGGGATTTGGGAGACGTTAGAGATTTATGGAACAGATGTGAATATGTTGTTGATATATATCCCGGAACAGGCACCGGTTCCGGCTCAGGATACATAGCGTTTGGAGCTAACTCCGTACACTCACTTACGGTTGTACCATTTGATCCTACATCTGAAACTATAGTAATGGACCAAGCTGTTGTTTTCCCAAACGCTCACAACGAAGAAGTGGTACGGGATGTATTGGTTATACCTGGGACCAATACAGTATTGTCGTGTGGAGAAGATGCATCTATAAATCTTTGGGAAATGCCGAATAAGCTTCCTCAAATGGGTAAGATTGCCATAAATGACGTTAAACAGTTAGAATTGGCGGGTTCTGAAGATAAAGATATGGAGGAACCAAATGATACCAAGAAGGAGAAACGGAAACATAAGAGTAAACATAAGCATAAGGAGAAGAAGAAGAGCAGTAGGAAGGATGTCAAGTATAAGCCTTATTAGAATTTTATAAACTATTTTAATAAATATGCATTAGTCATGTTTAGAAACGGTTGATGATATCATCAATAACTTCTTGGGTAGAAGAGTTACCACCCAAGTCAGGAGTCTTGATGGAGTCTTCACTTAAGTTGGCATCAACAGCTTCGTAGATAGTGGCAGCAGCTTCAGGGTAGCCCATGAATTCCAACATCAAAGCAGTGGATCTAATAGTAGCAATAGGGTTAGCAATGCCTCTACCTTCAATATCAGGAGCGGAGCCATGACAAGGTTCACCAATGGCAAAGTTGTCACCAACGTTGGCAGATGGTACAACACCCAAAGAACCTACCAAAGCAGCAGCACCATCAGACAAAATATCACCGTACAAGTTGGGAGCAACAACAACATCAAAGATTTCAGGTTCTCTAAACATTCTGTAAACCATAGAGTCAACAATTTGTTCCTTGTATTCAACATTGGCGTACTGTTGATTCAGATCGTAAACACGACGACAAGTTTCTCTAAATAAACCATCAGATTGTGACAACACATTAGACTTGTGAGTCACAGTGACTGAAGGAGTAGAGTGTAATTGTTGAGCATTTGGAGTAGCTTCTCTAATAGCTTGTCTCAGCAAGGCGATTTCGTAAGCCATCTTGGCAATACGAGCAGAAGCTGTTTCTGTAATTCTCTTGATGGCTTCAGCAACCTTGGAACCATCAGCAGCTTCGTAGGTCTTCTCTTCCTTGATATATAAATCTTCAGTGTTTTCTCTGACAATGACCATATCTACTGGACGGCCAATTCCAGCAACAGACTTAACAGGACGAACATTAGCGTACAATCCCATCTTCTTACGCAAAGCAACAATGGGGGAAGAGTAACCTTCAACCTTTACTGTGGGGGATGAAACAGCACCGAAAAGAGCACCGTCACATTCAGTCTTCAAAAGTTCAACAGTCTTATCTGGAAGAGCAACGCCAGTTTTTTGAAACAACTCAAACCCAGCATCCAAGTTCATGAACTCAAATTGTAAGTCATGTTTGGCTGGAAGAGCTTCAAGTACAGCCTGACCGGCAGGAATCACTTCTCTTCCAATCCCGTCACCGGGGATCAAACCAATCTTCAATTTCTTGAGATTGGCTCCGGTGGAAGCAAATGTACGACGGAATAACAATGATCTAGAAGACAACATAATGTTCTATTGGTGAATTGAAGTGGGTTCTGAATGGATAGTATTTGTTTAGGAAAAGTAGTTGACTTTTATGTGGAGAGTGAAAAATTTCCATCACCAGATCCTGTACCGGCGCCGGGCCTGGTGCACGAGGCGATTGGAGTCATGGTGAGTCATCGACACTATAAAAGAGATGGCGGTATACCTGAATGAATCATAAATCTACGGCTACCGATAAGACTGGTTGAGTAACCTGTTTGGTTGAATTCAAATGACATATGATAACCTTTTGGAATATGCATTTATAGAACTGTTCAACGTAATAAAATTATGACAAAGAAAATGATTTCATAGATACAATTTAGTCGTATTCGATTATAGTGGACCGCTTAGCGGTGAGGTTTATATACAAGTTCATCAAGACATAATAGCTATAAACGTGGGTACGTGGGATCATGAAAAATGTATCAAGTTTAATTGTTGTCCTTGACCAAACCAACCTTAGCAGGTCTCAAGACTCTGCTGTTCAAAGTGTAGCCCAATTGTTGAACATGCATAACAGTACCTGGTGCCTGTTCTGGGTGGGGGATTTCAAAAGCAGCCTCGTGTAAGTTGGGATCAAAAACTTCTCCTATGGGGTCAATCTTTTGAATACCATGACGATGTAAGGTCTTTTCAAAGACATTTCTGGTCATGTTAACACCATCATATAAGTTTTTCACTTCTTCATTAGCCTTCAATGTATCTTCCTTAACAGATTGTAAAGCCAAGGCAAAGTTGTCAAGAGATTCCAACAAATCCTTTGCAAATTTTTGAAGAGCAAAATCCTTGGATTTTTGAACTTCCTTTCTGGTTGATTCTTGAAGGTTTCTAAAATCAGCAACTGCACGAGCATAGTGATTCTTCATATCAGCGAGATCTTTATCTTTCTTTTGAATCTTTTCCTTCAAGGTGGCAATTTCTTGTTGTTCAGCAGTCAATTCCACTTCAGGGACAGCAGCAGATTCAGGTTCAGCAGTAGTATTTTCAGCAGTTGCATCAGTTACCTTTTCACTGGATTTAGCACCAGTAGAGTTGAAACGGATCATGGTGGCACCAGCACTTCTGGTTGAAGGAACAGAAAACATCACTCTTCCATGCACAAGAGCAGGTCTAGAACTTCTAAGTATATTCGACAACATTTTTAGAGCAAATATGGATCACTAACTGAAACTAATGTAGATGTAATAAGAACTAATTAATGTTCAACTTCGGAACACATTAAAATGATCATCATCAACATTCAGAATGTTCCACGACATTGTCGTGAAAAATTTTCGGAACAGAATAATTTTGGTGAGACATTGCAACGAGACTAAAACTCGAACATAGAAAAACAAAATAGTTTAAATATACTTTGGCCTAACCACTGAACTATTAAAATACACTGGTACTGCATACAAACATATCATAATATTTGGTACGCAGGATTAACGATATGCAAATATGTGGGGACACAAAACCATGTAGACAGTCTTTTGTTCCAAATTAGGATGCATATGTAAAAGGTGATAAAAAAACACCAAAATATATCACAGTCCCAATTAGTTGATGATTCTATTTGAAGTGCATTTCTTAATTAAGGAGGCGATGACAGGGCAGGGTCCAGCATCTTCGAAGGGAGAGTATGCAGACAAAAAAAAAGAGGGCTGTCAGGTTTTATTTATATGTTATGGACCACGACTTCGATATGAAAGTTGTAAGCCATAATAGACACAAGCCTATACTATTATTACACCAACAATAACAACAATAACAGCAATAACATTTATAAACAAGTGCAACACGTCAAACGGGTTACAAGAGTAAAACCCAATTAGGAAGGTATTTGTGAAAGGTCTGATAGCAGGTGCTTGATGACGTGACATTGAAACTTTGGCATATCATTTCAGCGTGGAATGAGGTGGTACCTCTTGCCCAAATAAGTTAATCGCACTAGCAAGTTGTAAGGAAAAAATCGTACAAGAGACTTTAAACCATAAGCTTTTTTAGGCTATTGTCTCAAGTGTCCTGTTGGAGCACAATACCACAAACTATTGTTTATACAGAGAGGCTACTGGTAGTGTCGAGCCTTGTTTTGTTTGTTTCAATATTTGGTTAGTATGTTACGCCCTGGTCAAAATGTCTGATTCCTCCTTACAACGACAAATAATGCTAAACGGTATTGAAATAACGTCACGAATCTAAAGTCGCAGTAGTACAATAATTCAAGTTGAAGTTAAGATTAACTGAAGTCAAGCCAAGCTGGTCAAGCTGAATGTAAGTGCTTCCACTTCATTCAGAGAATATAAGTCGCCAATGTATCATGTAG
The DNA here is from genome assembly GCF_019049425.1 of Lizanozyma spartinae. NCBI lineage: Eukaryota > Fungi > Ascomycota > Pichiomycetes > Serinales > Debaryomycetaceae > Lizanozyma > Lizanozyma spartinae. The sequence continues at coordinate 326,380 of NW_025065062.1, forward strand.
TATGATACATTAGTTCAATTATACTTACCAACACTCAGTACTATACTCGTATAGTGGTAAGCACATACCATACTGTAATGTACTCGTAATATACTCTGACTATAATAAGCACTTTTTTACACCAGTATACTGTACGTAGCACTAAAATCTTGCCTAATTATATTCCTCTTTAGCTATACCTTTCCAGTCAGTCGCACCCTGCCCCAACTTTCGTGCCCATTACATCGCACCCTCAAATATATCAACAAAAATCATACCCTTACAACGTCTATTCTACACTGACCAAAAGTGACCACTTATTAGCGTATTATTGTTGGATCCAATAGCAGTCGGCTCAAGCAGCTCCAACATCCTCAACGATATTGGCATCCACTCTGCTTGGATCAAATAATAATCATCATAATAATATTGTTGTGATCATTATTAGTGCTTTTTTTTCCAAATTCCCTACCAAGTTCCTTAGACTTACCGCTACAACTACAGAAAGTTAAAGGTGCTAGAATCTAATCTAGCGTTGATCTTTCGCACCGAACCAAACAGCCGTTAGTCTATCAAGAATATAATCAACTTATTTATCTATCCACTATCGTTACAGTTTGGTCGATATTTACTGTGATTAATATTATCCACTCGCTTACCTACTTCGCTTTTTCCGTCGCTCCTTTAATACTCCTTCTGTTTGTCTGTCTGTGATTCAATATGGCTGATTATTCCCATTCCCGCCAACTATCTTCAGAAAGTCCAATGGCAGCCTCGGCTCCTCAAAGTCTTCGAAATAGTTCAACAAATATTTCAGGTATGATCAGCTCCTCCACACCAGATCTCTTTTTGACTTCCCTTTCTCCTCAGAAACAATCCAAAATATCTCATGGATCTCGATTAAATCATCATAATCAAAACCAATATCAAAACACCTCAACAACAACAAGTCCTATCCTTACTAAAACTCATAATCATTCCTTTTCTACAGGCTCACAATCATCAATCCCTTCTTGGAAAGATCTCATTCCTCCAATGCCTTCTCACTCGTCTCCAAGTAGTTCGCCCTACCAGAGTTTAGAACACATACCTGCTAGTAGACCCCATAAGCAGCTTCAACAAACAAATCAGAAATATTGGCTGCTGCCTGGGCCTCGACAACAACAACAACAACAACAACAGGTGCATATCCAACAACCGCTGTATCCTACGCCTGCATTAAAAGCTGTTGATCCTGCTAACGAGTTTGATTTCACTGGCAACAATCACTCTGCAAATGTTTCGACGTCATTGCAGAACCCTTTCAATAAGGATTTGACTAACACAAGAGCTCAATATCAAAATCATTTACAGCAACAACAACAGTATCATTACCAAAAGCAGCAACAGCAACAGCAGCAACAACAACAACAACAACAGCAGTCACGGCTGCAACTCCAACCACAACAACACCTGCAACAACTGCAATCACAGTTGCTACAAAGATTACAACAGGCACAACAAACAGCAACTCCAGTCGAACTTCCCACGGTTCCTCCCCCAGCAGCTCTCCCCGCCGAGCTGAAGAACGTATCGAATGGTGTTAAATCGGTAAGGAAGAATAGTGGTGACAAGAAACTGCCAAAAATATGCAAAAAATGTAACTTGCCAATTGTCAGCCAATTTGTTCGAGCTCTAAACTCAACATATCATGTTGAATGCTTTGTGTGTAACACCTGTGGTAAACAATGCTCTGCAAAGTTCTTTACCATTGATAAAGTTGATAATGAGAAGGGAACAAAGACTCGTGTTCCACTTTGTGAATACGATTACTTCCAACAATTGGATCTTATATGCTATAGTTGTGATAGTGCGCTTCGTGGGCCATATATCACAGCCTTGGGACGTAAATACCATTTGGATCATTTCAAATGTGCAGTGTGCAAGCGAGTATTCAAATCAGAAGAATCGTTTTATGAACATGATGATGAAATATATTGTCATTTCCATTATTCAGTTTTTTATGCTCTGAGTTGTCAAGGTTGTGGAATGCTGATTGTAAAGCAGTTTGTTGAGTTATTTAGAGGTGGGAAAAACCAGCAATGGCATCCGGAATGTTATATGGTTCATAAGTTTTGGAATGTTGCCATTACCTCAGAATATGTTGGTCTTTCTCATGCTGGAGCCATTGATGTGGAAAACTTGAAATCAAACGAAGTATCTTCTGATACTCTTATATCTATTCAAAATCAAATAGATTTTACAGTGTTGGATATTTGGCGTACTTTACTGAACTTTGAGGAGAGAACAGCTGCTTGTATTTCAGGTATGCTTCTACTGGCTTGTACTTGCAATCAAGCAAAAGGGATGGTAATTGCTTCACAATTAATTTTGAGTATAGAAATTTTATTCAAAGGTATTGATGCTGTGACACTTTTATGCATGAAGTCTCATGGATTGGTTCCAAAAGTTGAGTTGGATCTCGATGATTCTGAGCTTGAAAAGGATAATAAAGAGAAACTTTTGTCCTCTGATTCTATTTGGACTTATTATCAACCATTAAAGAAGGAACCTAGAAATCTTTCAGGGAAACTCATGGGTTACTTTGCTATACTTCGTAACTCTGCCAAAATCCCTTTGTCAGGAAGCTTATCTGCTGAATTACTTTCGATTATCACAAGTTTGGCCCATTATTTGAAGCTACTTATACGCATGGGATTGCAAAATGCTCTCAAGGTGAACAAATTAACCGGAACGGATGAAGCCACTAAGAGCTTCCTTTCCATAATTAGCACTGGAGAAGCGTTCAACAATGATGTTGAACCTCTGCCAGCAACGATTGCACTTATGAACAAGGCATTAGAAGTACCCATGAATGCAACAGATATTTGTAAGAGATGTTCCAAGTATGTGGAAAAGCAATGCATCAATTATAACTATTCGAGGTGGCATGTCAAGTGTTTCAAGTGTACCAAATGTGGAAACCACATTGATTCTATCAGGAATGCAACTGAAAGTACCGATAAGCAATCAACACTAGATGTTAAGGTGTATTATGATGAAAATGAGATGTCAATGTATTGTGATAATTGTGGAATCAATTTAGGATGTGATATTCCAAAGAAGTCGTTCCAGTATATCACAGATCTTGAGCAGTTGACTTATTTATTGAAGATTGCCATTTCCAGATCTCGTGCTACAATGTGTATATCCAATGATGGTACCCAAGTACTATCACAGAGCGTGCGAGGAATGGATACTGTGGATGAAGAGCAGATCAATGTTGATTACCGTAAGACCATCAAAGATGTAACCAGTTTAAGATCCAAACGTCAATCTCAAAAATTACAGACATCCATGGAGAAAAATGCCAGGAAATCTATTATATTGGACATGCCACAAGCGGATAAGGCTGATACTTCTGAGAATGAGGATTCATATTCCAGCTCTCATAGGTCCAGAAATGTTAGTGGGACTTCATTACTTTCTTATAAGTCAAGAGAAGAAACAGAACAATTCCAAGTTAAACCCAAGTCATTGCTTATACGAGATGAACCTCAACGTAAACTTACAAACAGTCATCTTGACCGAACATCTGATTTGTTACACAATGAAAAGTCATTGACATTAGATGATATTCCTCGAATTGTGGCAGCTGAACAAGCAAGAGAACAGAGACCTAATGCATTCAAACATAATAATTCCCTTCTACAGAAACCTTCACTTTCAGTTAATGGCTTAACTCCCCCACTTGCATCCCAAAGCGCATTGGAACCTTCAATAAATGAGGTTTCTAATGATAGTGTCACCAAACAATTAGCTGGTCCACTTGTAGCTACAAAGAATGATTTGTTACAGCCATCAAGAGCTGGTTCGAGCAAGATGAGCAGCAACGACATTTCACAATCCAAATACTTTTCAGAACTCAGCAAGCATGAGCATTATATTTTAAGATATATTGCTGTCGAAGCATTATCTACTGTTTATTCTAATTTGAACAAGGAAGAAATGTTTGGTATGATTCAATTGAAGAAGCAACTAAATTTTTGGGAGAAGTTTAAGTTTGGAAGCAACAAGGAAAAAGCTCCTGGAGTTTTCGGAGTTGATTTACATGATTTAACTCGGAAATATGGTACTGAATCCGATTTAGGAGTTGGCCCCTCAAAACTTAAAATTCCTGCAATTGTTGATGATATTATCGTTGCTCTTCGACTGAAAGATGTAAGTGTTCAGTATATCTTCCGATTGAATGGTAATATTAAAAAATTACGTCAATTAACCGAAGAAGTCAACAAATCACCTTCTAAATCACCCAATTTTGCCAACGAAACAGCCATTCAATTGGCTGCACTTTTAAAGAAATGGTTACGTGATTTACCTACTCCATTATTGACATTTAACTTTTATGAGCTATGGCTTGGATCACAAATGGAGCCTGATTTGATCAAGAGGAAACGGATTCTTCAATTAGCATACGCTTTACTTCCTAGAAGTAACCGGAACTTATTGGAAGTATTACTTTATTTCTTCACCTGGGTTGCATCATTTGCTGAGATAGACAAGGAGACAGGATCTAAAATGGATATCTTGAATATATCCACCGTTATTGCTCCTAATATCTTATACAGTAAAGAGAATAACTCCATCGACGTTGGTCATGATGGGTCAGTGCCTGATATCGCCAGTGGAGATAAGTATTTCCTTTCCATTGAAGTCATCAATCAACTCTTGGAGATTCATGAAGAACTTTGTATTATCCCCAGTGATCTCTTAGCATTCTATGATAAGTGTGGGTTTGGGAATTCAACAGGCAGTATGAGTTCGAAGGAGATCATCAATAAAATTGAGAAGACTCTTAAGGAAGAACCTGATTACTTTGAACGGTATATTTATAATGAACCTTTCAATCACTTAGGAAGGTCACCTATTCAAATTAATAGTGGTAGTGTCAGAGGACGGTTGCGACCTAATGATGAAGGTCTGAAAAAGGCTCATAGTCCTTTACGAGAGTACAGTCAGTGATGGTATAGTATTATTACAGTCAGTAATAGATAGTAGTAAATTCAGAGTACATATCTTTATTGGTAGCCGCACTACCAACTCTACTCTTCAACGCCCACTATTAATAATCGACAGAACCATATCAATTCCCATAGTAAAGACCATGAGTTTGACGGCAGATCTGTTGAAGCAGATCATCCAAGAGAGATTGGAGGCAGAGCTTGTCCAGGTGGAAGACATGTCTGGAGGGTGTGGCCAGGCGTTTCTGGTGGTGATCGTGTCATCTAAGTTCCAAGGGAAGAACAAGTTGATGAGACACCGTATAGTGAATCACGCATTGAAGGAAGAGATTGCTGGGATCCATGCCTTTACACAGAAACAGTTTACTCCTGAGGAATGGACCAGTCAAGGGGGAGTATAGACACAGTGTATACTAGTATATATATTATGACATATTAATGCTCTATAATCTGGTCTTTCCAAATACACTCTTATACTTTTCATATATAAAGAACCATGCGACAGTTATCACACCAAAAATCACCATGATAATCAATGGGAACAGTGAGATACTACTGGTTTCAGCAACAGCACCAATAAGACTACAAAACATAGCAGCGCCTGAACCTCCAGCAGCAGTGATAAACCCGATAGATGCCACCTCTTCCCGTTTAGGAACCAAGCGAATAGCAGTCATCACCGTGGTGGGGAAAATAGGTCCCACCACCACTCCGGTAATGAACACCAAGGGGAATAAGATATTGATATAGTCAGTGGCAAATAGTATCCACCAAATCAATATATATCCTCCAAAGGAGCATGTGATATATACCATGTTGGCCACTAATTCAGTAGTAAAGTAATGGCCTGTGACCCACCCTAGAACTACTCTACCCACAGTAAGACCACTCCAGAAGGAGGTCACTATATGGGAACACTTTTTATAGGGAGTCTGCTTAATTCTCATCAAATATGTAAGAAGCCATTGTCCAAACGCCACTTCTCCTCCCACGTACATGGCAAGAACTGTAGCGAATATCCATACCATTGGCTTAGCTAATACTTGAGCTATCGACACTTCACGAGAATCATCGACATCAAGTTCAGCAGTATTACTAGTGAGGTCTGTAACGATAGTCACATCGTCATCCTTAGCTGTATCCATGGCAATATCATTATCATCAAGTTTTGACTTGGTTATCACCATATACTTATACTTTTTCGGAGTCTCATATCTGAACAACATGAGTGCTGCTGTTAAACATAAACCAGACAAGGCCATCAACGCAACATAATAGTCATACCACTGCCAGGGGTTCATCTTCCGTTCAAGCAAATGAGTTATCAAAGAAGGCAGAATCATCGACCCTAACCCATAACATCCATGTAATATCCCCATCAATGGGTTACTATCTACCAAATTCCCCATCCAAGTATTTAATCCAGCATCCATTGCTCCAAACCCCAACCCACTGAAGAAATAACAGAATACAAAGATGGCAAACGGTGGCACGGTGGATATAATGAAGTATGAAATCGTCATACAACAAAGTCCAAGAGCCGTGACTCCTCTGATGCCAAAGTTCTTATGGAGATAACCGTTGCAAAGTGCCATAGTGAAGTATCCAAGGGTCCCACTGAAATAGATAAGACTGATATAAATGTCATTCACATGGTATTGCTCTTGTAACTTGGGGATTATAGCACCAACTGTTTGTTCGGCAAGTCCAAAGAGTGTAAAGAGAAAGAAACTGCAACTGATTTGACCCTTCAACAACCGACTGCTCCGCCAATCACTTGAATCTATAAAAAGAGTCTCGTCTTCATATTCAACGTTATATGGAGAGTTGGAGCCAGCTTCCGTCATTTATATGACTCTATGATACTTTTAAAGAGTGCTTGCAGAATGAGACCCATCTCAAGCCTATCTTTATACTGTGGTCTTAAAGAGGAATAATTGCAATTGGAATTACCCCAGATCCTCCGCACGACTTCCGGGCTCGCAAGAATAATGACAAGATATTTCCAGCAGTAAGCATATTCCAATAATAACAAAGTTATTTATAGGAATTCCAATAGGGAAAGCTTACGATAGAATTCGGCAAACAATTCAGTATAAAAGAAAGGAAATTAAGTCCTCTTTCTGCGTAAGTTATTGCCTTATGAATTCGCAAAAATACACATTCCGAGGACACTTCCGAGGATCAACATAGTAGTTCCCCCTCACACAAAGGAGATGTTGTAGTCTATAAATGAAGTTTAATCTGTAATATACTCAACTTAAACTTGACTCATGTTTTCAAGTCATTCAAATTGGCGATTAGATGATGAATTTCAGCAAATTCTGGCTCTAATAGTTGGGCTTTCTCACTAATGGATTTCTTCTGGGTCTTTGTGGGATTCAAAGCTTCTTCATCTATAAGATAGACAATGAGGAATTCAATGATCTTATAGTTTAAATCTGATTTGGCCTGGTTAGTCAAATCAAACTTGCGCATGACTTTGATGCATCCTCCACATCGTTCAAAAGATCGGTAGTTATCCAAATCTTTAAGGATAATATGGACTATGGTTGAAACTATTGAAATGAGTACGTCAATATCCGAGGTGAGATCTAAAACTTCTAAGATGGCCTTCATGTTGGAGTTTTGATGGAATATAACTCTGGATCGAGGATGAACTAATAATAAACCCTGTAGCAAAGTATTACATTGAATTAACCGGATAAGGAGGTCCTCGTCTTCTTCTTTAGCAAGTGAATCGTAAACACTAACCAAATGTGAAGCTATATTGTGATCAAACGTATCTTGCAACGTAACAAATGGGTTATTCTCAATTGAACCATTTCGGATTAAAGGAACCAAATCACTCAAAACAGATTCTAACTTGTCTAAACCAGACACCACTATCTCATGCTTATCACTCTCAAGTAGCTCAATAATATCGGTGAGAGTCTCTGAAGTATCAGACATTGTTATGGCCGCTGTCTTAGAAAAGCACAGTACTTCACGAAAGCAAGTCTCGTTAAATCAAAGCCCAGTTGAATAATCAATATCTGATCACATGACCAAAAATGTCGAGCAAATAAATAGAACAGATCCCGCTTCAGTGAAATGGGATACTAAGTAATATTAACAAAGATGTTATAAGCTTGAATTTGCAGCCAACGTAACTCCAACAAACATAACACTTCCGGTCGACTCACTAGTTAAGTGGGTAAGTTGAAATATACTCAATCTGGAAATATCTGTCAACAGTGCACGGCTTGAAATTTATGTCCCCTTCTTCCAGCTTTTGTGTAACTGCCTCACCTCCCCATCAACAAAAATACTGAAACACCCTAAAGCAGAATCACTGAACATTATGTTCTTCCTTTAGGCAACTGACTGAATCATTAAGTTTCCGTTGTTAGTAATAATATTGTCAGATCAAATATGACTGCGGCTATTGCAGTTGGGTGCATGGTAGCCGTAGCTTCGTCTGTTATTCAAAGTTTGGGTATAACATTACAACGTAAATCACATTTGCTACGAATTCCAACTTCATATCATGTAAATGAATATGTTATACGACGGAAACGGAATATGTGGTATACGGGGTTTCTATTATTTATTATTGCTAATATCTTTGGTTCAGTTGTTCAAATCACTACATTACCTCTTATTATCCTTTCCCCGCTACAAAGCATTGGTCTCATATCTAATAGTATTCTCAGTGTTCTCATGCTTCCTGGTGAAGAGTTTACACGGAACTTATTCTGGGGTACGGGTGTCATTGCCACGGGTGCTATTATTATTGCCTATAATGGCTCATCAATTTCATCTTCACAACCTCCCCCAAACACTCCACGGGCTCCAGAACTTCAATTCAGATTGGTAATGGAAAAGTTTCTTGCATCTCCATTTTTCCCATGGTTTGTGGCTACATTTGTGTTTATAGCTGCACTCCTATTTTTAAACTACACCGTTTTCAGAAGGAATTCATCCGTTAGAGGTGCACTATTTGGAGTTGTCAGTGGAACCTTAACGGCACATACATTCCTTTTCGCTAAATCAATTATCGACATTGTGTTTGAGATTATTTTACATCAGAAATCTCTCAGACATATCTTCTCACTAAATGATCTTTCAGCTTACATAATGTTATTGCTGATGGGAGTGATCATTGGATTTCAATTGACAGCTTTCAATTTAGGTTTGGCTGAGATCTCAACCGCAGTTTTATATCCACTTTGTTTCCTAGTGTATAATTTGGCAAATTTGCTCAACGATGTTTTGTTCAATAAATTGCCAATTCTGAAACTGTTATTTTGGATTGTTGTTGGGTTATTGTTGGTATTGATTGGTGTTGTTGTCATCAGTTGGGATGATATGCGTGGCCAATGTCATCCGGAAGAAGGAGAGGAGTCCATGAACTTAGCTAAACGGGGTGAGATTAACTATGGTCTGACTGACCGTAGGTTCAGAAGAGCGCTCAGTTATGAGGAAACCCAACTTTTAAGTCTGATGAAATAGAGCACATGGGATTATGATTAAATTGGGATAAAGGTACATAGAGGAATGTTTATTGGCAGGTATACAGATTAATTGATTTGTAGAAATAGGGAAGCAAAATGTAAACATTTACATATGTATATACGCTGGGGAACGAAATATACGATATACATATACACATGCATATGATTATATGCATGGTAATGATGCATGCTAAAATATGCTTATCAAATCGCGACGTAAAAAATAATAACATCACTCTCTATTCCTACCCAAATGTATTCCTATATGGAATATCTACAGCGATGCTTCTATAAGGCGACCTACTGGAACGAAGATAATATCTTTTCTAATGTTACTGCCACATCTCGGGCACTCATTGAGTTCCCTATACCTCAAGGTTGCAAAGTAGATGTTTCCAGTATGGCCACTGGATATCTGGCCCTGACATTCACTTTATCCAACAATCTGACAGTAAATGGATCTTTGGCATACTTATACACGTCCATACCATTGCAAAATACGTTGGGAACCAGAGATATTTCACTTCAAGACGCCATCTCAGGATTTAAGGTGATTGATCCTCAACCAGATAAGAAATCCAACACCAATAACAACAATATCAATGGTGCAACTTTACTCTATGGACGCATGTACTTCCCGGGAAGTTGCCTTGAAGCTATGATGATTAAGAAACTTACCAGTCAAACTCAACTTCTTGTCAAATGCATCAACAATCCCCATGTACAGAATGATGGCACGATGATAGTATATCTCCAGAAGAATGCTCCAAGGTATCTGAGAGAGTTTATCTTTTCGACCAATGAACTGTTGTTGGGGTTTCGATGTTTGTACAACTTGAATAATCCACAAGAACAACAACAACAACCGGATCATCCACCACAAACTTCACACCATCACCCACAATCTGGTACCAATGAAGATATTGCCATAATACCCAAGTTTGATAACTCGGTGCTCTCCATTGGGACAGAGATATGGTATGCTGCACGTAGTCTAAGCCCCGGGTTATCGGCTTCTATGCGTTATTCCACGAGATCTACGTCTACAGGGAAGCCTTTGGCCATGACACTTTCAGTAAACCCAATGTTAGGTCACATTTCATCCACGTATTCCGTTAAGACGTCAGTGGCCTCCACATTCTGTTCTCGATATGACTTCAATGTCTACTCATATGCTTCCAATTTGCAAGTAGGCTTTGAAGTTTTTAACTACTCCAAAAAACACTCTCCCAACACATTTACAAACCACACAGTCAATCTTTCGTCAAAGGAGAACAAGTCTCTTCGGTCTCAGGGACAGAAAGCCAATAACGACTTCAAGGCTGCTACACCAATAGATACTAAGGGTAGCCAACATCCAGTGCCAAGTGTCATAGCCATCAGAACTCCAACTTCTTTTAGTCACAACCATAGTATAATTAACCCCATTGAGAAACTGGATGATTACTTCCATATCAGTCCTACGTTGTTTCCAAGTCAAAATGGATCTCAAAAAACTCTAGAAGCCGAATCTCCGGTGGTTAACGAAACGGTGATGGACGCTTTCCAGCATTTGGTGAGCGAAAGTGATTTTAGCTCGGTATTTAAATGCTCTACCAGTTTCAAAGACAAACAAGTGAAACTTCTTTGGGAGGGAAGAGCCAAAGATTTTCTTGTAAGTACAGGGGTTAAATTTCGACTCAATTCAAATGACTTGAATCCGGAGGTAGCCAAATTTGGTATATCGTTTTCTTACGCTGCTTGATGAATGATGATAATGTGAAAAGGTTTGATGTCTCTTTTTTTTTACAAGAATGTGTTAATATGTATGCGCAGAGTTTACGATAGAATATGTACAATTTATGCATAGAATAATAATTGTGCGTTAATAGTTTATAGACCTTGCAGATTACATTAATTGTAATCTTCAGACACGATTTTGGTAGCGCTAAACATAGGCCATGTTACTCCATTCAACACTAAAATATCTTATTATGATACATAGTAAAACAACACCTAATGCTTATCGTTCATACTGTAACCTTCCATAGCCTCTCCATCACATCAATCATGCTCATCTCTTAATTCCATTGGCTGTTCGTCCTTAACTGCCGAAAAAATTATGGCCGGGTAACACCCTCGCGACAAATCAACAGTGAAAAATTTGAAACTAACTTGTACCCACCACAAACCTTCTTCTCTTTCTCCACCACCACCGCAATGACCAATAGAGAGCTCTACGGCTTATTCAAGAACTCTAAGTTCGCCCAGGTGGCTAAGCCATTGAGTAAGACTTTACGGGGAAAGTCTAGCGTTCCCACGCATCAAATTATTTACACTCCCCAAGCCAGTGCTCACAGATCTAACTTTGGTATCAAAACAACATTACCCTCCCAAATAGGTAGATCCCACATTGTATTCAATGATATCGACAATGCTAAGAATATGCCCGATGTTGAGAAGTACTCCGGACATTTGTATACTCGGAAGAAGTTTCAGGAAACAGGCATTGCTGTTAAGAACTATCTTTCTGAACAAAATCCATTGTTCCCATCTGAAACCACCAAGACAAAGACAAAGAGTTCCGATGGCACCATTTTGGGTGGACTTAATTTGAATGGTAGATCAGGATTAGCTGAGGTCAAGAAGGTACTTGCCAGTAACTCTGCCTTATATTCAAAGTTTAAGTCGTGGATCTTGAGGAACCATCCTCAGGTATTGGTTCTGCAAGTATCATCCCAGACATTGAAGGGATTGGTAGTTGAATTTGTCTCGACACACCCGGAAGTCAACCCCAAAGAGTTCTCTATGACAGATATGGTTAGAAACGATAACTCCAACATAAAAATCCAAGGCACTGGTGGATTTTCCTACGCTCAAAAGGGTAGATTAGCCAACTCACCTAATGGTATTAAACATGGAGTCATTGCTCCTGGTAGAATAGTGCATGAAAGAGAAGCTGCTATTGGTGGGTTGGTAGCGGGTGTTAATGACCGAACCATCATGTTACAACTGAATTTCTCCAAGAATGTTCCTAATGCCCACTCAAGACAATTTGTCAGTCCTTTCAAGATCACTGATGTGGAAATTGGTGAAAATGGTAGAGTCAAGATGTTTGCTGATGGTGTGGCCACGGGTAAATGGATGCATAAAGCTATGAATGGTGATTTTGATCGTCAATATGAGGCTTCAAACCCCAAGTTTGCTAGAGCAAATGAAAGAAATGCTGAAGACAATGCTCAATTACAAAACTTGTTGAACTTAATCAACCTCAAGTAGTTTGATGTGAGTGTGCTTTTCCTGTAAATAGAATGATACGATTCTCATAGATTTAAACAAAAACCTTTCAAACAGTATCCACTGCCAATGGTCTCTCAGTGATAGGAGTCGAGATTTTCGAGTTAATATCACCTTCAAATGTAGTCTCTGGGTTTTCCTGTTTGATTTCTTCCTTTTTAACTTTCTTTTGTTTGGACTCAGCTCCATCCTTTGGCTTTCTCTTTTTATAGTGTCGTTCAACAACTTCAGGCTGTGATGTTGGAACTCCAATCATTTTCTTTTCTTCTTGCACTAACTGCACTCGAATATTCTCTGCCAAAGATTCATCAAGACGAGCATCCACCTGATACCAAAGATAGTAGCTGGGTAACCTCAGTCCAATGTTGAGAACTCTGGTCATATACTGCTGAACTTCCTCCAAAGGCTTGGTCATGTTGACTATTATGGGAGTAAAACGGACAGGGATATTGTGAATAGTAAAAGTAAGGGAAGTGAATCTTATTTCAGGCTTCGAAGGAGGTACTAATTTCTTTACCACAGCTTTACGAGATTGTGGTTTGTTCTTCCTTCCTCCAGCAGCACGACGTACTGGTGCTCTTCTTCTGGGTGTAGCTACTATTTCTGGTGCCAGTACTGGTGCCAGTGCTGGTGATTCCGTTTCGGGTTCTTCCTCTTGAGGTTCTGACTCCACCTTCTCAAGTTCAACAGTCTCAGAAATTGTAGCTGCAGTTGCTGCAGAAGCTCCTTCTCCTTCTCCTTCAGCTTCAATCTTGACTTTAGCTGATTCATTGTCTTCTTCATATTTTCCTTCACCTTCCAGTTTTCCTTCTTTGAGTATAGCTTCCTCTTGTTCCCGTTTGAGTTCTGCTTCCTCTTGCTTCTGTTTGAGTTCTGCTTCCTCTTGCTTCTGTTTGAGTTCTGCTTCCTCTTGCTTCTGTTTGAGTTCTGCTTCCTCTCGTTGCTTGACTTCCTTTTCATAGTCTGCCAATTTAGCGTCATATTCATCTAGTTCTGACTGGTTATGGACCCAGAGATGACTCACTAATATATCATTGTAGTCCGTCTTATCTTCAGGATCCTCGGGAGGAGGATTAGCTGCTTCAATTGCTTCACAGATAGCCATTTTAGGAAAAAGAAAACGAATATTGGCATTCTCTAGAAATTCAAACACTATAGTAGCATCAGTTAAGTACCGTTCTTGGAATGCTGTTAGCTTTTGTTCTTTGGGGATTTTCGATTTAGGAATCTTCTTCTCTTTAAGCTTTTCTTTTCTTGCAGTTTCTGTAGCAGGAGTTATACCTCCATTTTCACTACTCAAACCAGAAGGAGCCGTAGTAGTGGCAGCACTATTCTGATTTTGAAATAAATATGCATGATATGGTTGTGGTCCCATTTCTCTAGCCCTCTTTATATACTCTTGAAACTTTTGTATTTGTTCTGGTGTTGCTCCACCCAGTGCAACCACTTTCATCAATGAATTCAAAGAAGCATCTTGTCGGGCAATTGCATTCAAATTAGAGATCATAATCTTGTTTTCAATTGACTGCATGTTATTAGGATCAGATGAAGGTGGGAGAGGACCTGAAGGAACGGTGTTAAAAAGTTTCTTCTTCTTTTCATATTTCCCAGTTTTATTATACTTTCTAGTGACTTTTTTAGGTTCATCCGTAGTAGAACTGCTACCATTATCAGTTTCAGTACCAATTTCAGTATCATCTTCTTTAGTACCAGCTTCAGATTCACTACCATTTGCCGTAGTACTACTTATTGGTTTCGTAGGCGTCTCAGCAATAAACGTATTGGCATCTGATTGCCTCGGAGGATGCCCATTATTACTTATCATGGGATCAACATTATTATTATTATTATTATTATTATTATTAATAGTAGTAGTAGTAGTAGTAGTAGTATGCGGTAAATGAATAGCACTTGCACCCCGTTGTCTTTCTCTTTCCTCCAATTCTCTGGCTTTCCTCTCTCTGGCAGCTATTTTGGCCTTTTTAGATTCAAGTTCCGCCACCTTCTCCTCTCTTTTCTTTTCCTTCTTATCCATCTTCTCCTGTTTGATTTTGTCCTTATCACTACGATCGTCTTTGGCTATAAAGAGACGGATCTCAAACACGTGAGGTCCCAAGGTCAAGTTAGCCTCACACAACTTGACCATGATATCTCTGGCACTTATATCATTCCCAAGGATGGCTTTCTTATCACCCAATGCTTCATCTTTGCTCGATTTGGGCACAGGTTTATCCATCTCTGCTAGCTTCTTAGCATAACTCGTCTGCTTCACCCAGTACAACTTAAACATGGGACAAACATGAACGTAGTAGTACCGCAGCTTCATAAGCGATCGATAAAGCACCCCAGTGTCCTTGATAGTGAGTGGAGTCTTGAATACGTCATTGGGTGGTGGATTGAATGAAATAGGTAAGTCTTCCAAGATCTCGAACGGCCGAACGATTTCCTGTGAAAGTAGACGTTGTTGCTCCTCGATCTCCTCAAGCTTAGCCTGAGTAATTCTACGTCTGACTCTTGGTGGCATTGAGTGGGGGACAATTACTGTAGTAAGAAACAACTACTGCAGTAAGAAATAAGTTAACATACCTTCTTGATTAATATTTATATTTGGTGTTAGGATCTTTCCCATCACGTGACACGGGTCTACAAAAATGTATACCAAATATAAGTAAATGCTATAACCTCTAAAGAGCTTCTTCTAATGCATCCAATCCTTGTCTAAATAGTTTGACCATGGTCTCCAACTCGTTGACCAACTTAACCTTGGGCGTAGTATCAGAAAAGATTTCAGCATCAATAATTGGCAAGGGAGGGAACTTAGTCGTAGTGGTGGTTGTAGTCGTGCCACTTCTTGTTCCACTGAGGTTCGGGGTTGGAGACGAGCCACTGGTGGAGGCTTTAGAAAGAAATACCGACAGCTGTCCCGATGTCGGGGTAGCAGTGGCTAATCCTGGAGCTGCCATGGTGGCTCCTGAGCCTTGACTAAGAGAGTTCTTCTTAGAGCTTGGATGACTTCTTGAACCTGAGCCTGAGCCTTCGTTTGATGCAAATAAATTAGGAGGACCGTTACGTTCATCTGAGTGTCCAGTGCCAGTGCCAGTGCCAGTGCCAGTGCCAGTGCCAGTGCCAGTGCCAGATCCAGGTCCAGATCCAGGTCCAAGTCCAGGTCCAAGTCCAGGTCCAGTTCCAGGTCCAGTAGGTCCCAATACAATCTCTCTTTCTGTTAATGGTGTCATACTTAGACCTTGAGCCAGCGCAATGTTAACTCCAAACTGGTTAACATCTTCGTGGTGTCCTGTTCCATGAGGAGTAGTAATGGTATTGGAATTAAATTCCTGGCTATTAAGAACAGTTAAATTTGTAAAGTAGTTGGAGGGTACTGGCATTTGAATATGTAAGCCTGGTCTCACTCTTTTTGCTTTGACAGGTACATTAGTGGGTGTGCTTCCAGTAGATAAAGGAGCCGAGGAGGTCGCTGCTGTAGTGGTAGTTTGAGCAGTAGAGATCAGTCCATTCGAAGCCAATGAAGCAGTTGAAGCTGTACTGGCTGAAGTGGTGGTAGCTATTGATGCTGTGGTTGAAGGTTTCAAGTTAATAGGCTGCAATAAAGGATTAGAATTGTTTTGTAAGACCTTCATGGATTTGGAGGGAGAGGTGGTGCTATTCAAACTGGTTAAAACATTGGAGACTGAAGGAGGTTTGGGCGATGGCGTTCTAACATTAGAGCCTATGGTATAAGGAGGAGTATGTGGTTGATTCATACTGGAGCTAGGTCCAACAGAAGTAGAACCAGTGGCAGTTGATGTTGCTGAATATGTGTTCAGTATAGTCTTCTTTCTTGTCCTACCAATTCGTGTAGAGCCGCCTTCAAGTGATGCCAGCGATGATTGTGAATGATATAATGGTGGAGGTTTGTATAACACAGGATGCAGTGGAGCAGAAACTGTTGATACCAATGCTGGTTTCACCGGTGGCTGACTAGTGGTAGTTGTTGATGGTAGTGCAGATGTTGAATATGAGATATTGTCCATGTCTGGGATTTCTATGGTTGGAGATTCCAATCGTATATGAGAAGGTAATTCAGGAGCTTCTGTGACCGTTGGAGTGGTTGCTTCTGCATCTTCAAAAAGCAGAGCAAGTGATTTTGGAATATTAGCAGTTGAAGTTGATCTTGAGATATGACTATGACTGTTGTTACTACCACCACCTATTCCTGTCATTGTGTTGCTATTAATATTGTAGTTAACATTATTGTTGAATGCGGCAGTACCCGTTAAAGTATTCATATTGCTGAAGTTTGAGGTCTCAAACCCAAAAGTGGGATGAGTGTTATAATTATCATTATTATGGTCATGATCATCCACCAAATCGATATCATTCTCCACAATATATTCTCTGCTTGATAATGAATCAAAATCCCATTTCACTTGAAGTTGTTGATTATTGTTGTTGGTTTCATCCACTTGATGAGCTTCGTCCTCAATGTTAACAAACACAGATTCTCGAGATGAATGCTTATCTCTCCATAAAAGATACCGCAGTATAACTTCCATTAGAATAGAAGATGGTAAATTCTTGTAGGATTTAACAATCTTACACTTTAATAGATCTTCAGCACTTGGTCTTTCCTCTGGGTTTTCATCAAGACAGAGGGCTATACATTCTTTCAATATAGGAGAATATTCTCTGCCTTCTAATCTTGGTGGAGTCAGTTTGGAAATCATTTGAATGGCCCATTGAGCATCTTTATCACAATATGGTGGGTTCCCAGTGGCGATTTCGTACATGGTGATACCCAATGACCATATGTCTGCCTTGGAATTATATGTATCACCTTCTCTAATAACTTCCGGTGCCATCCAAAATAATGTACCTGCCATAGTTGTTCTTTTCATTGAATTGGCCAGGATTTTAGCTGCTACGCCAAAATCACATAATTGAACGTTACCTTCCTTGGATATTAAAATATTGGCCGCTTTAATATCTCGGTGAATAACCCCTAACTTATGAACAGCTTGAAGTCCAGTAAGAACTTCCCGGAAGATAACCCCCACATACCGTTCTTCAAATACACCAGCTCGAAGAAGTGTTCTAACAGACCCGCCAGCACAATAATCCATAATGATCCATAGTCTAGTATCATTTAGAATGGAACCATAATAATGGGTGACATTAGGAACGTTTCGAAGTTCCGTAAGAAACTGGATCTCCAGTTGAACTTCGGCTACTTCGTCATCCTTAGTATCTAGATTCAATACCTTAATGGCAACAACCTTCTTGCTTTGTTTATGATACCCTTTATAGACTACTCCAAACTTACCCCGGCCAATAATCTCCGTTCGCTTATATATGCTGGAAGCAGACGGCATGGTATGATCTGACACAACACTATAACACTAAGAGTCTTCTCTATATGGAATTAGCTTCGTATATTATACGAGTGGATGTAACACTAATGAATGTATATAGAGGCTAGTCTATGGAATCTTGTCTTTGGTAATCACTAAGGATGTGATCTTAATTGTGTGTTTGGTGATCCAGATGTACAGGGACATTTCGCTTGATGTTCCATCACAAATGTACAGTACCATATATGGTTACAAACTAGAACCTATGCGATAGTAGGAGACAAGTTATATGTTATACAATTTATATACGTTCTTACGATATACATGTTTACGAGATACATATACATATTTACGATAGACATAAATACATACATACATACATACATATACATACATATACATATAAATATACATAAGCACATGTAGTATTACGCTTATAACTGTGTATCAAAGTATTTCCCAATTGAGTATGTCTGGTTATTACCTAATCAGGTTTTTGATATTTCATCAACCACTCATGTTGTCTTACAATCATTCAAATGACTCATTTCCACTAACCAAACATCATGGCCAGAACCTCAGAGATCAAAAGGATCACTAATGAGACAAAGATTCAGATTGCTCTCTCATTAGATGGAGGAGTTGTAGCTCTTGACGAGTCTCTCTTCACTAAGAAATCAAAGACTACTGACGAAGATGATGCTCATGCGACTCAAGCTACTTCTTCTCAAGTTATAAACGTCCAAACTGGGATTGGCTTCTTAGATCATATGTTACATGCATTGGCCAAACACAGTGGTTGGTCTCTTATCATTGAGTGCATAGGTGACTTACATATTGATGATCATCATACAGCTGAAGATGTTGGTATTGCACTTGGTATGGCATTCCACAAGGCACTTGGACAAGTTAGAGGTGTTAAGAGGTTTGGAACCGGATTTGCTCCGCTCGATGAAGCATTAAGTAGAGCTGTAGTTGATTTGTCCAATCGACCATATGCGGTGGTTGAATTGGGATTAAAGAGAGAGAAGATTGGTGATTTGAGCTGTGAAATGATTCCCCATGTAATTGAATCGTTTGCTCAAGGTGCTCATATAACTCTACATGTTGATTGTTTGAGAGGATTCAACGATCACCATAGGGCTGAGTCTGCGTTTAAGGCCATGGCTGTGGCTATTAAGGAAGCTATTCTGTCTAATGGAACCAACGATGTTCCTTCCACCAAAGGTGTATTATTCTAGTATATAAGGTAGACCTTGACACTGAATGAACGTAGTGACTATGCAATAGCTGACAGTTGAATGATTGTAGTTGACTCGGAGTCTTGACTCTGTGTTTTCGCATTGAAAAATATAAACTCATCGCATACTTCTTCATGGCTACAACCAGACCTTAACCAATGTTTAGACTATTCCCTCGTGTTGCTAGACAGTTTCAAAGTATCAGGCCGTTACATCGGGCCGAAACAGGCACCAAGAAGCTGCCATCAACTTTTAAAAAATCATCAACCTATAAGAAATCATCATCTAAGATCAACACTCTTTCCCAGACACTTCCAGACCAGAAGAAACCTCCTAAACCTTGGGTCGTTCAAGGGATACCTAAAGACGAGTTCTTCCAAAGGAAATATGGTAATATCAGTCGTGAAGAAAGAAAACGACTCGATGAAAAAGTCGACCGTCAAAGAAGATTAAGAGAAATGAAAAGAGCTCACGAAAGATCCAAATTGGGTTTACCAGACAGGAAGACTGGTGGGCCTGTGAATGGTACTCCAACTATGAAACGGATCAGAAACCCCTTGTATGATTATATATTTGGTACCCATTCTGTTTTAGCCACACTCAGGGTGAATAAGCGAGATCTGTATTCTACATTATACCATCATAATATTAAAGATCAGGAGATACTCAAGTTGGCCAAAAAATTGGGCATTAGAATCATAGAGTCTTCTAAACAAGAGTTGCAGCAATTATCTGACGGAGCAGTACATAATGGTGTTGTACTTGAAACCAAGCCGTTACAGATCTGGCCAGTTCAAGATTTAGGTGTACCAAATGGTGATACTGGAGATTACAAAGTGTATCTTTATAATGATTTGTATGGCACAAAAATTGAGAAGGACTACCAAGTGGTTCGAGAAACACCTAATGATAGTCAAAGGTACCCCCTTGGAGTTTATTTAGACGGCATAACTGATCCTCAAAACATTGGAGCCATTTTCAGATCAGCATATTATTTAGGAGTGGACTTTATTATCGTGCCCTCTAGTGAGACTGCCAAATTGGGTGGAGTGGCTCATAAGGCAAGTGCAGGTAGCTTAGAATATATTACAGCTATGAGTACCGATGAACCTTTAAGATTCATCGATAGAATCAGACAGAATGGTTGGAATGTTATTACTACGGCGGGAAGATCTAATTCCCTTCAAAAAATGGATTTAAAGGGTAAAGATACAAAGATCATTGAGACTCTTGATAAACGGTTCATTGAACCGGAAGATCTATCGGAACTTCTTTTAAAGAGTCCCATGCTTTTAGTTATGGGAAGTGAAGGAGCTGGTGTACGTACGCATATCAAATTAAGATCGGATTATTTGGTTGGGTTACCAAGAATGAGAGTTGATAGTTTGGATAATGGACTAGTTGATTCTTTGAATGTTAGTGTCGCATCTGCTTTGGTGTTAGATAAGTGTGTCTCATTTACAAGAATCAATTAAGTATATATATTACGACGTACTTGTATATAATTAAATAATCCGTGTACATAATCCTTGAATGTGTAGAAATAACAGTTATGCAAAGAAGCAAGCAGGCTATGCGGAATTATGTACGTATACGTTTATTTTGTCACACGAGTGGGTGTCCTGTATCACCTTCCCGATTGGGAAGTCTATCTGATAAGTGTCAGGGTAATAAGGAGATAAATTATTGGAATACAATTCAATCTCGTTCTTTACTCTCGGTAGTATCATGGAGCAATATCACCTAGTAGTATTGGTTCACGGGTATGTCTATTTTATTTATGTATACGTGTATACGCTACAGTTATCACTAACCCTTTAGTCTATGGGGTAACCCTAGTCATATGGCATATATTAAGAGCCAATTAGAAACTCAATTCTCTAAGCATTCCTTTAACAACGAGAAATTGTTTGTATATACTACAGGCTCTCATCCAGGGTATATTACGTATGATGGAATCGATATCAATGGCAAAAGAATAAGTGATGAGATAAAAACTATCACCAACTCCTTAATGAATCAAGGAGGTAAAGTAACAAAGTTTTCATGTGTTGGATACTCCTTAGGAGGTTTGATGATAAGATATGCCATTGGAGAGTTGTTTAATAGTAATTACTTTGACCATTATAATATTGAACCCGTTAACTTTGTTACCTTCTGTTCTCCTCATGTGGGAGTGTTGTTGCCAGAAGTCAACTTATCCATTAAGCTATTTAATAAGATTGTGCCTTATTTATTGGCCAATACGGGGAATCAATTGGTACTCAAAGACACTATCAACCATCATCAACATTCTCACCAACAACTACCTTTATTGGTGTTGATGTGTGACCCTCGGTTCTGTTTCTTTAAGGCGTTAGCCAGCTTCCACTATAGATCTCTATACACCAACATCATCAATGATAAACGTACCTGCTTCTTCACAGCAGGTATATCCAATAGGGACCCCTTTGACTCAATGCACAACCAGCTGGCTCTGGGGTACCATTTGGCTTACATTAAGGAGTACGCACCAGTGATCATCGACTACTCCAAACTGATCCATTACTCCAAGATCTTGCTAGTAGATGATGATGCGGCTGCTGCTACTGGCGCTACTGGTCCACGCTTGTCTAACTTCATTTCAAGGAAATTGAACTGGTTCAGAGTGTTAGCAAACATCATCTTTCTCACACCACTATGGGCCATCAGTTTGATATGTAGAAGCGTGGTGGAGAGAGTTAGATTGAGTCTCAGAGTACGCAAGTTCTTTAAAGAGACTTCCATCTTACATCTATACGATATCATTGACGATACAGATACTGACGAAGATGAGGACGAAACTGTGGATATTCCTTCCATAAAAGGAAGCACCACTATTGAAGATGAGAACGCAGACACCGTCTACATTTCCAATGAATTGAATACTCAAACAGATATGTTTATGGAGTCAGTGTTTGATGCTATGCACACACGAAAATACCATCCCTATCAATATGGATTCACTTCATCTTCCAAGGGCCAACTGCCCTTACCTTCTACTCTGCATTTAAAAGACTTGAAGTCGACGAAATATAGAAACGATTCAAACCATGGTGACAATGATGAGTTCCGGTTGAAATTGACTAGCCATCAAGAATACATCATTGAGCAATTGAACTCACTTAATTGGTCTAAATATCCAGTGCTTATTCGTCGAACCAAAGCCACCCATGCTGCCGTCATAGTTAGAAGTGAAGAACCTCTGTTCGAAGAAGGTAAATTGGTGGTGGACCATTTTGTCAAATCATTTCGTTATTAAAAATATATATACTGGTGCTAAATTAATTCAACATAGTTGGCAGGGAACATTCCTTGTACACCGTTGTTACGACCAACCCACCAATCATCGCTTGTTCCGGTCTTTTGGATAATATCAATGACGTCTCCCTTCTTGAATGGTAAATCTCCATCACGTTCACCTTTGAATGTATACAATGCAATTGCCTGGTTAGCATTGGTCTTTATACTATTACCAAAATTGGGTTTCAGTGACGTTGGAGGTCTGGATGGAGGAGCAGAAGTATTCAGTGAACTATTAGTACCTCCTCCATGTCTTGGGGAACGGTCATATATATCGTCTTCCCATGTGGATTGTCTTGATCCTCCTCCATTTATACTTGAATATCGAGGTGGAGCATTACTATTGTTTTGGCGACCACTATTGGATCTACGACGACGTCCACCAGTACCATAATCATCATCATCATCGTCGTCACTAAAATCATCATAAGTATCATATCTAGCATTACTTCCTCTTCTGTCTCTTCCTCTTCCACCTCGTCTTGAAGAGCGACTACCAGCACTAGTATCATCTGAAAATGTCGTCGGAATATCATCATAGTAATCATCATCATCATAGTCTTCATTGTAAGGAACAGAATTATTGAACACTTTGCTTTCTAAAACTCTCATCAATGGCTCACATCCTGGGGGGATTTCAACTTGTCCCAGTAAAACTTGTCTGGCCTTACAATTGTTACCATAAAACTTGCGGTTCGCCTCTCTTCTTTCCACGATGGCTGAGCCTTCAAGAGAAACCCCAGCAAATAACCCTTTAGTTTTGGAGTAAGAGAAAACAGCAGAAACGGATTTAAATGAGGCTGTACCGGCTGCTTCAGCATTTCTACCTAACGGTCCAGCAGCAATAGATACATTTGTACCTAAGGTGACGGAACCTAGTTGAGCAAAAGTATCAACGGCTGCTTGCGTATTCAAGATAAAGATAAAATCCGTCAACTCAGCACCAATTTGTCCACCAACACCTGCTCCAGCAGTAGCAATGGCTGAAGGAGCAGACCAACTACCATCCGGTAAACGAGCAACAATCACACCGGACCCAGCTCTACCGGAGAAAAGAAAACCAGCTTTTAAAACCGTCAAGATGGCTAAACCCTTTGCCTTCTTAAGTACATGTGGAGGAATGACCTTATCTGCCCCAGCAATTTGGTTAGGCTTTATAAACGACGCAAGGATCTTAGCAGCCTTTCTACAACAGGAAAGTTAGTTTATCACTTCATCACTTCATTACTTAATCACTCAATCACATTGTAACACAATATATACATACCTTGATTCACTATTCAAGTTTCTCGGAATAGGATTATTGATACCCATAGTTAACAAAAGTTATCGGAACAACTGGGACGGGGCTGGAACTGCAAACAGAAAAAAAGCCTGGACGAATCAATGAATTAATTCGATGGTCTACGTTTGTCAGTGTTCTTGATGGTGACCACAATTGATAAGAATACTACAAACCGTCGGAAATAAATAATGATCAGTTTAATCTATTCCCCCGTTCAACGTTGGATCTCCGGCTTTGGAACCGTACCGACCGGTTTTCTTCCAATACATCTGGTAGCGCGGATTTCCCTACATACAGGACGGCACTACAGAAATCATACTATTGTTAATATAATCTTGGAAAGGTTCCTGGTTATATCCGTCAGTTCGGTAGATAATAATACGTTTGTGTAGCATAGCCTGCACTAGTGTCTTCGAATCTGGGCTATGGGGGACCGCACATGATCAAGGGTTGGAGGTAGTTAGATGTCGGAACTCCCACATCTGATAAGTGTATGCTACTAGTGATTTTGTCTAAGCATAAAATTACAATCACCATTGTGTACTGATGTATACGCTTGCACTGCGTAAATATGAGTCTGAGAATTTTTCAAAAACATATAAAAGGCAGGTCATTTCGCAAAGTTTTCAGCAGAGAGTAATTTTGCTCTTCAGATAGTTTCTCCGAAAATAGATAGAGCTTCTTACCAGTTTCACTATTGGTATGGAGTGTGGACAGCGGAGAAAGATTGAGGATCGGTTGTGACCACTTTATTATGTCTTGGTACGAAGTAATTTGAGTGAAGAGACTAACAGAGGTCAATCTAACATTTGTAGTGTAGTAATGAAGTAATGGATAATGCAGTGATTAATATTGTTGTCTTGGACCGTGTGACTAAGTTATTGTCATGTAAAAGGTGAAATGAACATGCACATAAGGTATTGCTGGAACTCTTATTTGAGATGGCGTTCTTTGGGTTCATTTCGTCTTACTTTCAGCTAAAGGGTCAGTGCGAACTGACCCACTCTCATTTGAATTCAGTCTTCTTCGTCTAGTTGGAACAACCGTTAGAGCATTAACGGAATACAAAGGCATTTCAATATAATCCTTTGCTTTCATTTGGATATAACATAACTTGACTGTCTGGTTGCAAAAGGAGTTCTCTATATTCCTTTGCCATACGTGTCCCTACCGATATCTTGCTTGAACTCTTCAAATTTAGTTTGTTCATGAAGAACCAACACAGTATACAACCACTTTACTTTACTACTAGCAGGTATACCATGACGGAGTTTTTGAACTATAAAGTGGATCTCTTTCTCAAGGATGGCACAAAGTCTACTGGAGTCATCAGCTACATTGATAAGACCAATGTGACTCTACTGAACGTCTATCATTCAATCAATCCTAATGTTAGTGTACCATCGATGAATGTACCCAGTACCAGGATAGCTGATGTTAAAGTTGTTCAATTGCCAGTTAACTTACAGAAGAAGAACGGTAAACCTGTCACTAATAATAGATACTCTGAGTCTGAACTGTTGTCTAAATCACAATCCACTCGTTCTCGGAATACAAGTAGAGCAGGCACTCCAAAACTTCGACTGGCAAAACTTACTCACCACCACAAGGCAGATGATCCAGATTGGGATTGTGAAAGTGATGTGAATGATATTAAAACCGGCTCTGAGTTTGACTTTGCTGCTAACTTGGCAATGTTTGATAAGAAGACGGTGTTTGCTGATTTCCAACGTAAAGATAACGTTAGTCTTCATGATCGTCTTGTAGGTCACAACAAAGTTGAAAATGTAAAAAAAATCAATTATGACAATAAGGAGATGGTTTTAGAAAAGAATGTTGAAGATAATTGGGATAAAATCGGTGAAGCCTCATTGAACAGTTCAAATAATGGTAATTATGTACCTAGAAGAGATGCTCCCAGTACTCCAGGAGGCATTCTTTCACCTCAATTTGGTCCTAATGCCAATAAGAGCTCAGTTTCTGGTGCTAGTGGGATTCTTTCTTCTGCATCATTTTCCTTTATATCAAATGAATCAAAAGAAAGCGTGCAATTGGCTTCTCCGGTCCAACTTTTAGAAGTGGAAAGACTTTCGGTTGAATCATTTGGGATTGATACTACAATTATGGCTGAAGTCTGTGCCGTTAATTTATCTCAGTTGATATTGAACAGAATATTGGGAGGTTCCACAAGATTATCTAATAAAAAGAATCATAATCTACCTCCCTTGGTCTTATTACTTGTGGGGTCCGGTAGATGTGCTATTAGAGCATTTGCTACCGGTCGTCATTTAGCAAATCATGGTATAAGAGTTCTTGCGTTTGCAATTAGAGATGATGAAGATGATGTTGAATTTTCACGTCAAAAGCATTTATTTATGGAAGCTGGAGGGAAATTACTTGTTTCTAAAGTGGTGGAGATGCTTGATATCATTAACTTACAATTAGAGTCACCTGTGGAATTAATTCTTGATGCCTTACAAGGTTATGATACTCATTTGGATGATATATTTTATCAAGATGATGATATGGCTACTTTAACCAAGTTATTTGAATGGTGTAATGAACCGCAACAAGCAGCTAAAATAATGTCACTTGATGTTCCCTCTGGATTAGATGGTGGCTCAGGTACAATCATTGACCCTTCATTAACAACTCTCAAATGTAAATGGTGTGTTTCCATGGGTATACCCATTTCGGGATTGATACATGCATACAAGAATGGACATCTAGAAAAGGGAGAAGTGACACATTATTTGTTGGATGTTGGGGTCCCCAATAAGGTATATTCCAGTAAGCCAAACTTACGTAAGTTCGATAAGTGTTGGTACAGTGCCACTGGTTGTGTCAAGCTCGACGTTGCCATCAATTAAACTCATTTTGTATTATATTATATCATATCGATTCATATTATTCAACTGTAGTCTATATATAGTGGTCTATGGTAATACATAATAGTCCTTATATGGCAGTGACCAATTGAAGTGCGGGTAACCCCCTGGTTACTTTTCTCACTGAAAATTAATTCATCTGATCTAAACAAACCATAGTATTCTCCTTTATCATCAACGCTACCTGCAATATGAGTTCATGGGGTGCTGCAGGTGGGTTTGGCGCCACTCAAGGATCAAACCTCTTTGGCAATTCTGCCACATCGAATGCCGGCCAACCAGGAGGCTTGTTTGGCTCAGCTACAACAGGAGCAACATCAGCGAACCCAGCAACTGGGCTCTTTGGTAATAGCAGTACAAAACAGACTACTCAACTGCTGTTGTTTGGTGGAGGTGGTGGATTATTTAACACACCAGGTACTAGTGGTATTGGTACCGGCACTGGCACTAGTGCGGCTGCAACTTCGGGGTCATTTGGAGTCAACACCTCTAAACCGGGATTGTTTTCGAATACGGGACTAGGTGGCGGAAATGTTGGTGGTGGTGTCAATAACACAAATGCCAACCTTACATCCACTACAAATGCCAATCCTTACCAGCAGTCGTTGGTCAATGTACAGAATGAACAACCTTTGACGTCAATGCCTCCTTCTATTACTGGTCAATTGTTCCATAAGGAGACTCCAAATGAAAATAGAGGGTACTCATATTTGCAAGTTTCCAAGCAACAGGAATCCAAGAAATCAGGTTTATTGAGTAGATTGGCTCAAGCTTTCAAACACATTCGAAACCCCGGAACCACTACCATAAGAGGCTTATTCACTCAAAATAACATCTCGGTATTGCAAAAGAAAGAACTTCCTTCAAACAGTAGTGGTGTTTCTAGATTTGTTCCTAGCAAAGTTACTAAACAACAAACTAAATCAAAGTTGACGTCACTTGAGGGTAAGGACTTAAGTAACATCAAAAGGCTTATAATAAAGTCCGAGCCTTTGAAATATCATCAAATCGATGCCAATGAAGTATTTTCAAAGAGAAGAGCTAACATATCTATAAAGCCAGTTACTACTAATGGCGATGCTACAGATGATGATGATGAATTGGATGAGGCTGCTGATACTGCATATCCTAGTGGTTCTAAGGTTCTGTATACGGTTAGCAAAGACCGTGTTGAAGATGAATCCAAAATCAGAGTCATTCTGAAACAATCCCAACCTGATCAGAAACAGATACCCAATAGTGACAAGCCGGAGTTAAACAACGGATATTGGACATTACCTTCAATCAGTCAGCTTATAGAATTAACGGAAGAAGAGCTTCTGAACATTAAGAATTTCATCATTGGAAGAAAAGGCTTTGGTCAAGTTGCCTATGATCATCCTGTAGACTTATCAGGGTTTATGGAAATTGCCAGAGAAGAGGGTATTCCATTAGAAAAGGTTTTATTCGAAAGAATCTTTGTTTTTGATAAGAAAGTCGTTCTTGTCTATCCTGATGAAGATAATGATGATAAACCAGCTGTGGGCAATGGTGTCAATATTCCAGCCACAATTACTATTGAGAATGTCACTCCAAAAGACCACCAACCGTTATCTGAATTTGTTGATAAGTTAAAGAATATGGTTGGAACAGAATTTGTTACTTATGATCCTCTAGCTAAAAGATGGATATTTAAAGTCTTACACTTTAGTGTATGGGGTCTTATTGACGAAGATGAGTTGAATCCTCAAATGTATGAAAAGTTGATCAGCATAAAAAGAAAGCAGGATAATACAGAAGATCAATCATTCATACAATACCAAAATGCATACCAAGCTGAAATAATTGAGCAAGAATTGAAAAAGCAACGGTTGAATCGTGATACCCATGGCCTTCCAGGTGCATGGGGTTATAATGCAACACAAGACACTCCTTTGAATGTACAAAGAAATGAAGAAATTTTTGAAGAGATTAGGAATGAAATTGAAACTTATAGGGAAAACCAAGTTACCCAAGACCTTTCAAAAGTTGATTTTGAGGATAAAGATAAAGATAAAGTGGTACCGGAATATTCGTCTTCAAGCTCGACAGCGGAAGTTGAAGAAGAAGAAGAAGAGCTTAGTTCTTCTGATCCTGCTTTGAAAGTTGCTTATTTTCGAGACTTCTTTAACAACCTACCTCCGGGAACAGATTTGAATGAAATTGTTCAAGAGCGAGTTTATGAACCAGATATTACTAACGATGAAGCCTTTGATATCATTCAACGCAAACCTGATATCCCCACTGCTGATGATTGGCTACTACAACTTGAATTGACCAATAATATCGACTCTCCTTTGAATCCACAATTATTAGATGTTTTAGCAACCAAACCTTCTCAAGCTTTCAATTTAGCCAATGTTGATGATATTCTTTTCGGGGACTTTAATAAGGCTGCAGTTCTGTATTCCACACCAATACCTGAAGGAGGACCTGGGAAAGTTATGGATGCTATTGAGCTGACCCCAATTCAACTAACCATGGAACCTAAACTAGTGGATGTATTTTTATCCAAGATTACTATTAAAGCTCAAGACAACAAGTATCCTCAGATTGCTTCTTATAAAGAGCTAAATTTTGCTGATTTCCAACAATGCCTTGAATGTAAACTGAACGAAACAGCTCTTCTTTTAAAGTTGGCTTCTGTGTTATTTGATGTTAAGATTGGGTCTGAATTCGAAATCATTAAGTATCAAAGAGAAGCATTTGTATCGTGGTTGGCTGAGTACAACAAGCCTCTTTTAGCTCAAGCTATAAAGGACCATTCTAAGGACAAATTACAGATTGTACTTGACTATCTTTATTATGGAGATCTTAAGCTGGCTGTGGAGGCTGCTTGGGAGACAAGCAATGCATATTTATCACCTGTTTTGGTACTTTTGGACTCCAATGATCAAGCTGCTATAGCTATTGCTCAAAACCAACTTGAAAGCTGGAGGAATAATAATGAATTGGAGAATATACCGGCACCAGTTGTCAAAGTTTATCAAATCTTAGCACGTGAGATCCAATTACTCTCCAAGGAGTTGCCCTGGAATATGGTCTTTTCATTGAAGCTTTTGTATGATGATCCTACTAAAACTCTCAATGAACTTATCCAAGTCACTCTTAAAGAACAAACATATCTTGATTCTGCGGTGATTGCATTGCTACAGTTATACAATATATGGTGTTCCAAGAATCTGGAAGAAGCATTACTCTTTGTTAAAGAGTGTTCACAACTTTCCATAAGTTTGAAATGGGTCATTCAAGAGGTGTTATTGGCTGGTAAAACTGATGACATTGGTGTTGAATTTGGAAACTATTTATTGGACCATGGGTTATGGTTCCAATCATTAGTGGCATTTCTTTGTCTGAATGATGGTGAACTCTCAACCAAGAATGTTAGAAAAGTCGTCCTACTGAATATTCAAAGGATTGATGAGCAAACTCAAATAGAACTAACTGAAAAGTTGCACATTCCAAAGGAATTAATAGCAGAAGCAAGAGCACTTGAATATGAGAAGTCACGTGACTATTGGGTATCAACGGAAGCATTTATGAATGCTAAACTTTGGAGTGAAGCTCATAGAATCATAGCTTCAAAATTGGGACCAGAAGTTGTTATTTCTAATAATGAAACCTCCAGAAGAGCTTTAATTGATCTCATGAATAAATTCCCTTCTAATGGTTCCATTATTCCTACTTGGAATGTTGGTGCTGGAATTTATGAAAGCTATTGTGAATTAATAGCCAATAATGAAGATCTGGAGTCCCTAACATCACTTTTGAAGAACATTCCATATGTTGCAACTGATGAAGAAGGAAAGGAATTTAATGAAAAGGTTGCTCTTAAATTGGTATCTAAATTTGTGGGAGACATTGCTATTGCTCATTCAAATGATCTTGAACAACTTAAAAATCTGTTGAATAAATTGTATCTTGGAGAGCCAGAGAAGCAATATTTTAACCATAGAATAACTGTATAGTGTGCATATTTTAGTAATAATTATAGTTACTAATTTAAAATACGTTATAAGCTTCTGCATGCATATTAGGTATTTCGATCTGCGCTACCGTGCTCCGTTTTAGGAAGTTTGATGCGAGATTATTAATGACATCAAAAAGAAACATCATTTTCTGGTGCTTCATCTTCTTACTATTTACTTCTTTAATATATGTCACCCTCTAAAGAGCCAACAGTGAGCGAGCTTCCAGCTCCTGAGCCGGAGCACTGTCCTGGACCGGAGTCAGAAAAAGCCGGTCAAGATGAAGCCTGTGTTGGATGTGCCAACAAAGAGATATGTGAATCATTGCCTAAAGGACCAGATCCAGATCTACCAGAAATCAACAAGAGGTTAAATATGATAGATCATAAAATCCTTGTACTCAGCGGCAAAGGAGGAGTGGGAAAATCCACTTTCACATCTATGCTTTCATGGGCACTTGCAGCAGATGATCAATTAGAAGTTGGGGCTATGGATTTAGATATATGTGGACCGTCATTACCTCGAATGTTGGGAGCAGAAGGTGAATCTATCCATCAATCCAATTCTGGTTGGACCCCTGTTTATGTAGCTGACAACTTGGGACTAATGAGCATTCTGTTTATGTTACCTGATCCGGACTCTGCTATTATATGGCGAGGGAGTAAGAAGAATGGACTCATTAAGCAGTTTTTAAAGGATGTTGATTGGGGTGATCGCTTAGACTATTTGGTAGTGGATACACCTCCAGGTACCTCGGATGAACATCTTTCTGTGACCACGTATATGAAAGAAGTAGGTATTGATGGAGCCTTGATTGTTACAACACCTCAAGAAGTGGCCCTATTAGATGTTAGAAAGGAAATTGACTTTTGTCGGAAGGCAGGCATCAAAATCCTTGGATTGGTGGAAAATATGTCTGGATTTGTATGTCCGAATTGTCAAGGAGAATCTCAAATCTTTAAGCCCACAACTGGTGGGGGGGAAAGTTTATGTACGGAATTGGGTATTGAATTCTTGGGGCTGGTACCTTTAGATCCTCGTATAGGTAAATGCTGTGATTCGGGCCAATGTTTCTTTGATGATTATGGCGATTCTCCAGCTGCTGAAGCCATTTTGGATGTGGTTGATAAGTTGAGAGATCAAGTTGAATTATCATTGGGAGATTTGTCATTAAAGGGATAAGGTTATTATAGAGTTTATATAGTACTGCATATAGTGTATATACAGACATGGATTATACATCTTATATGACATATCATATTAGTAGCTGTCATATTATTACCTGTCATAATATACATAACAATACCTGTCACATTACTACCTGTCACATTAATACCTATCAAACTACCTATCATCTTACCTGTCATTTAGTATCACATTACATATAATACCTATAACATTGTTTCTAATATGTCTGATAACTTATCATACCTCTTGTCAGTCCCTGGTTTCCGACAGTCAAGATTATCGTCACTTTATTCGAGTTTCACCAAGCTAAAGGATATAAATCCTGAAGGATACCAAGCTAATTTAACTGCGTGGACTCATTTGATACCTCATCTTATAAAAGATAAACGATTGAATGTGACTGGTCACTCCCTGATGTTATTGGATTGGACTTCAGTCGTAAGTTCAGTGACCCTCCCTGATTTGGGACCACCAAAGGAATTGTTATTGGTGTTTAAAACCTTAGTTCAAGATGAAGCCATTGTACCCTTGAGTTGGTTTAAATTGAAAGGGTTACAACGTGATCCTTGGTATACCAAATTAACTCTGTGGTTTACACAACCCACGATTCAATGGGAGAAAGAGCCATTTGTCAGTGTCAATGAATTGAAGATCAAATCACAGAATGCTTATCATGAACATGTACGGCGTGGAGACAAGATTCTATATAGCAAGCATGAATTGTTGGCATTATTGAAAGATTATGACGTATCAGATATGGATCTACATTTGTTACTAGTGCATTGGTCTAAAGATTTGGGCTATTGTGTTGTTGAAGGAGATTACATTAAGTTTGGTGATGGTCCAATAACTGAATGGGAGAAATCAGTTATTGATTTAGACCGACAGCACTTGATATTGCAGCTGCAAATTTCAGATGTTGAAGCCAAAATTAAAGGAATTGATTTTGATATTAAACTGATTGTTATTGACTATAAGAAGGATGAAATCGTCAAGCTTAAAGTAACCAATCTTTTGCATTTGAAACATTTATTAAGGAAATCACTAAGTAAATATTTGGAGACTTCCAAGCTGATCCAAAACTTGCAAACTACTTTAAAAGAAGCGTCTACAAATTTGGATTTGGTATCCATATTAGAAACTTCAAACAAAGCATTGAAAAGCTTAAATAGTCATGTGGATTTAAAGAGATTGGCGGATTTAAAGGATGATGTGGAGGAAAATATCGATAGGTCCAATCAAATTTCAGAAATCATGATGAATATGACAGAACCAAATGATGATCAAGAAATTGAAGATGAGCTACAGAATTTAGTCGATGAACAAGAAGCCATCGAGAAGAAGAAACAAGATGAAGCAATTGAAAGACTTGGAAAGTTGACTTTAAATGGCGTTGGAGATGTTAACGACATTAATGAAACTAACGAGGATAAAGACGACATTGTCACTACTAACAACTCTACTCAATTACTAACAGAATTATAGATAAAAGGAGTTATTTATTTAAATATGATTTCAAAAGGATTAATTGATGGAAATAAGAAAGAATAAAACTTTATGGTACAATAATTATCAACGGAATCGGATCTAACCCAAAATTTGCAAGATTTGTTCTGTCAAGTTAAACAATTCAACTTTTGGATCTTCATATTGATCATCTCTTGTTTGGGTAGCAGATTGATTCATGGTATTTTGTTCACTCAATTCTTTTATCCCTGAAAGAATTTCTTCATTATCTTTAATTAATGCGTTGATTTCGTTATTATTTGATTCTAATAATTGCAAAATAGTCCACAAAGCAATATGTTCAAAGGTTGCTGATCCACTTTGTAAGAATCGTTTCAAAAATCCAAATATTCCATCTTGTGGTTCATTCCAGTTTTCCAATATATAGTGTTTATGTTCATTTGAAACTCTTGAACATAAGTTTGCTAAAGCAGCAGCTGAATTGCCACAAACTTCTCCATTATCTGTGAAAGTTAAAGGAATTAAGACATCAATTATATGACTTTCATATAATTTGGGTTTTAAATCATCTGCAAGTGCCAAAATTGCAAAGCATGCAGATATTTCCAGTTGAACTGAAAGTGGAGCACTTAAGACCAATTCTTTACATTTTTCAACGGCTCCAGCAGCCATTAAAGCTGTTCTATTCTTTTCTGAAGAAGCAGCCAAATTTCTTAAGGTGGAAACTGCATGACATTGGATTTCTTCCAGATCTTTATAATCTAATAAATCCACTAAAGGTTTTAAGAATCCTGCTTCTATGATCAATGCTTCATTTAATGGATGAATGGAAATATTTCTGATACAAGCCACTGCTGCCAATACCAAAGGTTGATGATTACATGTTAATAATTGAACCAAATGAGGTAATCCACCAGCTCTTACGATTTCAACTTGATAACCTGAATCCAGAGCCAAATTTCTTAAAGCTAATGTGGCTTGACATTGAACTCTTGGGGATGGAGAATTCATTAATGAAACCAATTGACTAACCAATTTGGGTTCAGTTGATGCCAATTTCTTTCTATTGGTATCATCAACAGCAATATTTGATAGTGCTGTGGTACAATAATATTGGACATCAGTATCTGTAGCTGATAATAAGGATACCAAAACAGGTACAGCACCAGCATTAACCAATTCTTGTCTATTTTCAAATGAATGAGTCATATTTAAAAGTGCACCAGTGGCATTTCTTTGAACTCTTATATCTTTTGATTTGGCTAATTTGGTTAATGGGATTAAAGCTCCTGATTTGGCAATTTTTGACTTGTTGTCGTCTTGTGTTGCCAAATTGGTAATACATCCAACTGCATTACATTGGACTTCAATATTTGTCAGCATCATTTGTTTGATTAGCGGTTCTAAACCTCCCATTTCAACTATAAGAACCTTATTTTCATTATTAACTGCCAAATTTCCTAATGCTCCACAAGCATTACGTTGAACTTCAAAATCGGTCAGTTGAAGCAAGATCAAAATAGGTTCTAGAACATCTCTATTGACTTCTCGGACATCTTTCTCCGTTATCTCTGCAAAGGCAAGAGCTGCACTTCTTTGTAAATCAATATTATCAGAATACACCAAAGTCAGTAAAGCCTTCAAGGGTCCATTGGAAAAGAAATCAACATCACTTCTATTCTCCAAATATTGTAATAAAGCAGAGATGGCTTCTCGTTCATTCTCTGCAAGCAATAAGGGAGCAAATTTGCCGTCCTTGTTTCGGGATCCCCAACAACTACAACAAACACCCATGATACTCTTAAGTTATCTTGCTGCTGATATGACTGGTCAGATTTGTTGACTAATGTGACTGGTCAATTATGACTGGTCAGATTTTGGTGTAACCTTCTTTAGTTCTGTTCGAGGTCAATGACACAACGGATAATCTGAGGGTTACGGAAGTATTTCCGGAAGAATAAGACACTCAGTAGCGATAGATGGATAATAAATGAGTCTCTTTACCTCGTTAATACTATTTTATGTCTGATGAAGGAATGATAGATGATAATGAGCGGTTAGACGTGTGCAATGGTTTTGGTTTTCCTTTTGAGA
Source organism: Lizanozyma spartinae (assembly GCF_019049425.1). Classification (NCBI taxonomy): domain Eukaryota; kingdom Fungi; phylum Ascomycota; class Pichiomycetes; order Serinales; family Debaryomycetaceae; genus Lizanozyma; species Lizanozyma spartinae. The sequence goes on from NW_025065062.1 coordinate 361,949, forward strand.
CGTCGTTTCAATTTTTTTTTGTCATGTCGTGTAACTCGGCCAAACAGTCTCGTATCTACAGACAAAACAGACAATGATAGCCTGACTGCAGGACAGGAACGTCATAATAGTATATATATATATATATATATATATTGATTAGTGTGCATTACAATGTTTACATTACTTGAAATTTTGTCTGTAGTATGAATATCATGTCTGTCTGCTTTTTTGTCATTTTTGTCAATCGTATATAAGTACGTTTGTTTGGCTGTCTATATGTTATTGTGTCTGTTTGCTTGTCTGTATATTCCTTATCGACTCGAAGAAGGTTACCCACACGTACGATAAGACGACATTTTTTGACCTATTTAAACTATGCACATCAATTAATCCAGCCTCTTAGTTAATCCATTGCATTACATGGATGTAATTATCGCATATATGTGTTCATCCATACCTTAAATAATCCCAACTTCTTGTAGACGACCTGTATGTTACACTACTGCCTAAACAGGACTTATAATGTCGTATGAAGTCGTACATAGCAATAGTTCTTTAGCAATTAATAACAAACAGTTACATCATCATTGTATCTCACCGTACTGTACTGCCTTGAAGTCGGACCTTTACTATTACTACTCCCCATTAATTCGCCGACTTCACCGGCGACCACGCTTATATGCACACTATCTAAGTAAGGAAATTTTTCGGAACTCAACTGACATCAAAAAAGTGATCTGGGCCACCGGGGCATCCCAACTAAAGTTGATCATCAACATATCAAAGTAATAGCGAACCATTGATACTCCGGTGAATGGTCTAGAACATTCGATTGTACCCTCAATCAATAATAATATTTCATTTGTATCATGAGTTCGGTCACTTCTAGAGACATCTTATTATTCATACCTAACAAGATTGGATATGTCCGGGTTATCACGGCCATAGTGCTGTTCTTTTGTATGAAGAATCATCCCATCTATACGTTGATTTTGTATGGGATAAGTGGGTTTCTTGATGCCTTTGATGGCTATGCAGCCCGGATGTTTAACCAGGGCACTAAATTTGGTGCTGTTCTAGATATGGTAACTGACCGGTGTGCCACCTCATCATTGATTGTGTATTTAGGAGTAATTTATCCGGATTATTTTATTCTTTGGCAATTGTTGGTGTCGTTGGATTTGGCCAGCCATTACATGCACATGTACTCTCTGTTGTCTTCGGGTTCAACATCTCATAAGAATGTCGATAAGGATCAAAGTCGGTTGTTGGCTCTTTATTATACCAATAGAAAGGTTTTATTCTTTGTGTGTATGGTCAATGAGTTCTTTTATATGGCACTTTATTTGCACCATTATCACTTCTTCTGGTTGGGGACGGTCACGGTATTTCTCAGTACTCCCGTATGGTTATTCAAACAAGTGGCAAATGTTATTCAATTGAAAAATGCTGCTCTTAATTTGGCCCTTATTGATGCTGAGGAAAGATCAAAGAAGCACTAATAATCTTTAATATTAAATAAACCCTAAACTTGATGCTTGTTCTGTTCGCAAGTCAACTTTGGTTAATGATTCCCTTGCATGCTCTACTAATATTGAGTCTTGTCGATGCTGAGCTATTTCAAGCTGAAGATTGAAACATTCCGCTAATGAATTAACATCTCCTAATTCCTTATATCCAAGTATACTCCCATTCAAATACTTTAATGTCTTAGTAAGCCAATAGGTATCCCCTGTAGCCATATAGTTTGCTCCAGCTACTCGTGCCAGTAAATAATAGCATCTGGAAATAAGTACATTGCTTTCGGAACTAAGAACCAGAGGCATCACGTCATTCAACACTGATGTACACTCCTCAAGTTGGTTCATTTCATAAAGTATCCCAATGAGTAAAAGCACACATTCAAGGAATAAATAAGTATAGCCGTATTTTTGGGTTTGTTGGATCTGCAGTATAACTAACCTTAATACTTTACTCCCATTGCCAGTGGTGAAGTATATCCGACACTTCATAATATTAAGACGACTCATGGAATAAGTATTTAGACTGGGGATATTATTGAAATCATCATTGACTTTCTCTACTATTAACTTTAATGCTTGAGTATAATTCTCCGAATAAATATTCACTTCAATAGTTAATAATAGGATTTCATTAACAAGATCCAATTCTTTAGGATTATAGTATTTGTTGATAGTATCCAACAATTGTTTACTGTAATGAACTCTTCCCTTCATTAAATTGGATCTTATCTCCATTATTAATCTTCGAACTTCAATAGAATCCCGTAATGATATATCTCGATTGCCCACCTCAAGTTTCAATGCTTCTAAGTCCCTCAAGGCATGGTCCACGTTACCTCTTTGCATTTGTAAGTGATAATTTCTCATTTTTAAGGAGATCTTATCTTCCCATTTCTCACATAATGACATGGCTAATGTACCATAAACATCACTGAGTTCGGGAACACATATTCTATTCCACATGGTAGATGCTATCTCAAGAGACTTGATAAATGTTGCCTTATTCTCATGAATAGAAACATATCCAGCTTTTAATAAACTCTCCAAATACTTTGACATCACTCCACCATTATTGAGTTGATGTAACACTTCAAATTGATAACTTAAAGCTTGCATATGTGAAGATATGGTCAGAGATTTCTTAACCAAAAATTCCAACAATTGGCCTTCGTTATTATTATTATTATAGAAACTTTGTTTCTTCCAAAGGTTTGGTCTATTCATCATGAAATTGAATAAAAAGGAAATAATGTAAGTTAGTGTGCTGTTATCTTTATTCTCTCTAGCAACAGAAATTGCTTCTTCTATGGCTTCCAATACTTTCATATCTTCACCAAAATATTGATGGAAACTTGCTCTTGCAATCAATGCAAAATGATAAAAATATTTGGAATTGGTCGATACCATATAATCAAAATATTGATACAAAGAATCGAAAGCTCCGGTATAATTGGATTCCTTTAGGTTCTCAAGATATTTGAGAAAATAATAACTAGGATAATTATTATACCCAATGTTTCCAATTGAACTGGTATTTGAACTTGGAGATGCCATAAGAGTCATTATGGCTCGTAATCGTGGTGGTGTTGGGGTGCCATATGTTTCAAGTAAAGAGATCTGCTTATTAATAAGCCCCTGCAAGTCATTCTTAGGAACACATATCAAATTCCGTTTCAAGGTACTTGGTAATTCGGTTCCTTCCAGAATAGTATTAATAGAAATACCCAATATATCTTGTAATTGAGTATTCAAGTCGTTAAAGAGTCGTTCATCCTTTGAAACAGTCTCCGAAGTTTTGCTTAAATTAATGGCTGATGCTTCTAGATGGTCTGGATCCTCAATTGATATATAGTATTCCTTAGTCGGACTCCTGTACTCCAAAAAGGCTTCAAAAAGTATCAGGGACTCTTCAAACAGTAGTATGTTATAATCAGTGACTACTCTTTGGATCATCTGACCCAAGAGTGATTTGGGTGACACGTAGATCTCTTTTGATTCCTCCTCCTTGACTTCCTTAGTACTCACCTTCTGGACCAAACTCTGCATCAACGTGTCTACGTCGTCTATCACCTTAATACACCACATTCTTCGTAACAACATTAACTCAATACTGCTACTTGTTGTTGATGGGGTCAGAACTAAACACCCCCTAAGCGTCCGGGTAACCGTCAGAAGATCAGGAGTAATCTCCATAACTCCATTTTCATCTATCAATGGCTCGCCAACTATTAGTTGTATAAGGAAAGTAACAACGATATTGGTGATCTCCGCAGGTACTAGTCCTGAACAGTATAGATCTACTAGGCCCAAAATGGCTAATTTGTGCGGCGATAAGTTCTCTGTAAGCACAAGAACATGCTCCGTCGGAATACTGGTGGAGTCATTGACAGTATCAATATCCATAATAGAAGTGCTTAAGAAAGGAGTGTCAAGTTCATGTTCTATATCTGTTTATTATTTAAGAACGGCTATACTTTTGTTTGATTTTGTGTAATTATTTTTATTTGGTACTTGCACGCTCTTAACTCTCAGAAAAAGTTAATTTCAGTATAAAGTATGTAGTTATTCTATTATTTATTCTTCATCAGAGTCGTCGCCTCCATCAAGCAATGGCATTTCAAAGTCAGAATCAGACTCGTTAATGTCTACTGCTTGAGAAGGAGTGGGCTTTGCTGTAGTAGCTGGAACTGAGACTGGAACAGCGGCTGGAACTGAAGCCGGAACTGAAGCCGAAACTAAAGCTGGAGCTGAAGCCGGAACTAAAGCTGGAACTGAAGTCTCTTCAGTCGTTTCGGCAGTAGCAAACAGCATTACTTGATTAGGATCCGGAGGTTGGAACACTAATTCGCTATTGACCTCCACAACAGTCGTCTTAACGGGTTCAGTAGGCTCAATCTTTGCACGTTTAGAGTCTGGAATGACGTCATCTGAACTGTCTTCTGTTTCGTTTTCTGTTCTTCTCTTTAATGTAGGTTGATCTTGCTCATAGTCTTGCTCATAGTCTTGCTCTTTCTCCAATGGGATTTGCTTCACATACTGAGGTAAAGGAGGGAACCTTGGACTGTTAAACAAACTAATCAATGAATCTTGAGGCAAGATCGAAGACACTATAGGAAGTATTGACACTGTTTCAAAGCCCGGGTTTAATAATGCACATTCCAAAAGCTTAATAAGGTCTTCCGATACTTTGTGTTCTTGGTTGGTACTCCTGGTGTTCACTGCTTCAACTATAATGTATCTAATTATTTTATAGTGTTGAGTTGGAGGAAGGTTTACCTTTGGAATAAGGACATTAAATAGTCTTCTAACCCCTTGAAGAGTTTGGGGTGGAATGCAATTGTTGAATAAGTTCTTATGTGAGAGAAGATCAGAAAGTGCAGCAGAATTGTTATTCTTCTTCTTATTCTTTTTGAAATTACCATTAGCATTAGCATTAGTGTTCGCCTTGTTAGTAGGTTCAGGTTCACTTCTTGGTTCAACAAGTATGAGGGCCATATCCACAAACCTTATCAATTGGGAAGAGTCTCCTAAATTGTCTGTAAGGTCAAGCAAAGTAGTGACAGTTTCCAAAAGAGTCAAGTATAACAGTTCATTGGCCAAGAGTTCCAGATAATTAATGGTATTATCCTTAAAAGGCACCACAAACTCCAAAAAGCCCAATATATCATTAAAGAACGGCAATATGCTTCCTCCATACGAACGACATAATTGGCTCAAGAACTTCATGGCAGCCTCATGGTTGGTTCTAAGAGTACAATTGATGATTTCTTTTATGGTATGGTCTCGAACATCACCTTTGAACTTTAAGAACTTGGTACTGATGGAGATAACCGTTTCAATACATGTGATTAACTGTCCAATGGGAACCTTAACTGTGAACTGTGTTTCAGTAGTGGTATAAGCCGTCAATAACTCAAATAATATGGATATTCTGGTAGACAATTGGAATAAGGTTAACCCTTCATTTACATCAATTGCTAACGCAGGCAATAGCATCGTTTGAGAGGCGTCAGTTCTAGGAAGCTTCTCCATTAACGATTTCAAGTCTTGATCTTCTTCAAAGATTAAAAACTCTCCATAGATTTCAATAACGGACTTTAATTCCCTAATAGCATCTCGCACATTGGATTCCCAAACTTGTTCAGGCTCAGTCTTTTCAATACAGGGCAACGCAGCAATGGTTGACATGATGGCGCTTCTTAAGTCCGAGGGCAACGTATACGACGACGAAAGCATATTGAGCAACTTCACCTTTGTCTTGTTACCAAACGTTCTATAAGTGGTTGGATGTCTGGTGATTAATTTGGTCAATGAATTGACCACAAGCAAGGGTTGATGGTGTAACTTCTCTAAATATAAACTGATGATGGTGGGCAACTTGGGCGTCAAGATTTCTCTGGTCAACGTGGGTTTCCCTCTAATGTTATCACATATCTTATTGATAGCGTCAATACAACTGGTGAAGATCTTTAAGTCAATGGTGGAGTTATAGGACTCGGTTATTTTGATAAGTTGACCGAGTAAATTGGTTCCTTCAGAGGCCAAGACGGTATAATCGTCACATATGACATAAACCACGTTTATACCACACCATTTAAGGTATGGGTTAGGAGATCGACAGAGGTTAAGTGTTCTTGATACCAAATGGTTGAGGTCGGATTTAGATGCAGACTTCAAAAGTTGATGGTCATGGTGTAAACTTCGAAGGAGGGGAACCAAACTCAGCGGACCCTCAAGTTCCTTAAGCACAATAGATAAAGGATAATAACTCATTAGAATAATGAGAGGAACAGATGTAGTCCATAGTAACTTATCCCATTAGTTTAAGCTGTAGAGATGAGGTGGTCATATATGCAGACACTTATTGCACATTGATTGTTGTATGCAGGGAATTGCGACATGAAAAATATGACGTCGATTGCCGAAATAGGTAATGCGGTGGGAGCTGGGGACCAAAGCCCCTAGTGGTGATGTCTGACAATAGCTAATGGCTGATGTTTTGGTTAGTAAGCACTAAAGTCTAGAAATAGCTGGCTAACCAATTACAACTCTCGACGCCATGTAATGAAATTCAGTCAAGTAGCTAAAAGAGAAAAGGCTTGAAATAGAAACATTAGTGGCTGCGAAAACCCATTAGCATTGATAGTGAAGCGCTAGTCAGCATGGAGTAATCGATCAAATTGCTAATTATTAGATAGTTAAGAATAAATAAAAATGATAAATATGATGCAGTTATCTGGTTGGTGGCTGCGACTTCATTGGACATTTTGGGAATAGCCGAAAAGGTGTTGTAGAATTCATAGAATTCTTGACTGGTAGCTAAGGAATTATTACCGAGAAGGTGTTATAGATGTCAAATCAGAATATAATAGTAGTCAATTGAGTTACGAGATTAGGAAACAAAACGATTAGAAAAGAGAATGGTGTAAAGAAATGTATAAATTGAGATTATAGAGTTTTTGCGGTTATATTTATATATGGAAATGGTTATTCATAAATTTGAGTACACCATCATTTGTCTTGTGTAACCGTAAGTTCTCTTCGCTTAAAGGTATGTTTCAGTGTTAGCTGCTCTCATGATAACAGCTACTTGTGGCGGCTAAGACTGCCTCAAGAGAAACGTCTATGGTTGCAGCATGAAACGGAACAATACCTATGAAGATTGCAAAGAATATGATCTATCATGTCTAGTTAAGCTAAGTATACTCAAAGCGGCTGCAGCATACAGCTTGGAAATGATACATCGGTACTAGTTTATATGAAACTATGTTAAGCTTCTTGTTGCTCTCCCAGATGAAATCGCACACTGAAGTCTTATAATGCTCAACTGCAGAATCAATTTATAAGGCAGTGGACATATAGTACAATCAGCATTGAGAGGTGTTCAGGAAGACTGAATGTTTACATCATATTGGAGCCGAGAATGATGACAGTTTGGCATCCAGCGTCTAATGTCTAATTTATCCCAACTAGCACTTGTCCTACAGCTGGGCTGCGCTGTGCGTTGCTGGTATATCTTTATTTTTGACGACATTTACATCAACATTTACGACATTACTACACTAATACTTAGTTTGATTGAGTAAACTAGTTTTTACCCTGACTTAATTATAGTGCTCTGTTAATTGTCTTAGAAAACTCCGGCTAATAAACTCTTGAATGTGAATGGCTCATACAATCTTCCTTCACCTTCAAAGAACTTGGACATGGATTCAACCCAATGCAAACGTAAAGAGTGTAACATGGCTGAAGTTCCCTCCATAACCACCAAGATGACTACTGTCAAAATGAACCACATTCCAAATAGGATCACCGTCATAAACACTCCTGAAACTCCCACCATTCCAAAAGAGCCACCCAATGTCATGGTCCACAACACAGTAGATAATTGAGCATGGGCTAAGGACAATGCCCATAATCTTAAATAAGAAGCAGTATGACTAACACAGTTCAAACAAAACTCGATAGTATGAATAACTTGGTGGATCATGATATCACCAAATGTATGTTCCTCATGATGTTCATCATCGTCACCATCACCACCATCATCAATGGTTTCATCTGTGACTTCGCTTTCGTTATTGGCCAATTGAATGTACTCTTGTTCCTTGGCTTCACGGTCAAACTTTCTCTTATAATACAAGGGCTTCAAGAGCAAAAGCCAGGGAACACATACCAATGCAACTCCGAGTAAAATTACTTGGACCGTGGCTTGACCACCATACAAAGGTTCTTCCACTGTTCCCGGAGATAAAAACATAGAAATCAACATGTTTAATAACCCTGGAGGTTGTTTCTCAATAGCAAACCAATCAACTGACCATTTGTAGACAATACACAAGGATAAATAACCGAAAATCCCTTGCATAAACAAAAGTCCGGGGACAAAGTTACCCAAAATGTCTATAACACTGTGGAAATAAAGATAATTGACCAATGAGAACATATAAGAGTAAGACATATGCAAATACCCCATTAAAATGGATAATTTCATCTTATAAGAATTGGAGAATAACAAGGCATTTTCAGTTCCATGCCATGCTGGATCTAAACCCATAGCATAAGTTCCAACTTGTTTGGCAAAAAGGGTTTGTCCGATTTCAAACTTTTCTGGCCATTCCCAACCGGATTTAAAGATAGTCATTGATCTGGAAAAGATATCATTGTAAAGGAACCCGGTATACATGGAGAAGATACCCATTAACAACAAGATATACCTACCGGTGAAAGCCATATCAAAGATTTCGTCTCTCTTCATGGCACTAATACTCTTTTCATTCAATACCAAAGTTATAGCCGCCAAAAATAAAATAAAACCATGTCCTAAATCACCAAACATAATAGCAAACATAAATGGGAATGTTATAATGGTCGGTAACCCAGGATTAACTTCTTGATAAGTAGCAACACCATAAGAATCACAAATTGATTGGAAAGCTTCAGTGAATTTGTTGGTCCGATGGAAGGTTGGAGGAGTTTTGGTGGTTTCCATAACGTTAACGATGGTTGGAATGGATTGAGTGTTGTTAGCACCTTTAACAGCTGAATTCAATTGAATCACTTGATCACTTGGTACCCAACCTTCAGCAATTAAAGTCTTTCTTGAATCACCATAGTCACATTTGTTCATCGTTTGATACACTGCCTTTTCTCTAGCAATTACTTCCCACCATTTAGGTAAATCCCTGGAAATGGCAATCAATTCCGAGTTCAAAGCAGCTTCTGTTTGTTGTAAAACAGTATCAACATCTGTCAATTTAACCTTCAATTCTTCCAATTGAACAGCTCTCAAATCAGGAATCAGATCAACATTGTAAATGCTGGCGTTTAAAGATTCACAGATCTTTCTGATTCTTTGGTAAATCATTGAACCATGAGAGAAGATAATAAAAGTGTTAACGTCAACGTATTCGTCGTTCTTGACGTCATAAATGGGTTCAACAACCTCTTCAGTGTAGTAGTACAAATTACCTCTTAAAACACGCCATAAAATCTGTTGCAAGGTACCTACCTTGGATCTACTGATAACACCAGAGATAAAGTTACCTTGACGGCTACCACTACCACTGTTACCACCACTTTCCAAGTTGCCCAACAACTCGTCGGACTCCCCAAGGCCACTGGGAATGTCAGAATTACTCGAACTCTTGAAAACGTTATCTACTGCTTGAACACTGTATCTAAACTGTTTCAAGTCTCTTTGATTAACATACAAATCGGAGTTAGCATCAATCAACTGAGACAACCGATCCTCCAAAAGCTGTGCATTCTCCGCATGCTCGTCAATTTCAGATTGCTGAACACCTGTGACTTCAAAGGGCGTCGCTTTAACCTCAATATGCCTCTTGTCTAGCTCGGTCTTGAAGTACGTGTATTGCCGTTCAATGTTGTCTAATCTCCGCAACTCCTTGACAAAAGAACGTTGGAACTCGTTGACTTTCGAGTTCAAATCAATAAACTGCACAAGACTCAACTCACCCACAGAGTAAATCACCTCCCGGGCGACTTCCGTCGGAATGTACATCTGTACCATTGACATCTCCGCAGAGCCTATACAAAGTTAATGGTTAGCATTATGCTCAATATTCATCAGAAAAACTCGGGAAAAAAGGGCACATGATTATCTTGATCCAAATTACATACGGAAAACAGCCTCCTCAACCTCACTCATCGTCGTGATAGTGCAATTGAACGCTTGGTGTAGAATAAAGCCTGTGCTTATCATTGAGACGATAAGCAAACGTCCAAAAAAATTGTAGGTCAAATTCAACGTTTTTATCACGTGCACGACTTCGATGATGGTCGTGTACTTGTGCTAAAATGCTTAGAGATGAGCTTTAACTGAAGTTAACCTTACATTAACTCAGTCTACGTTGTATCCTTTATTCTTATCCTTGTTAGCCGCCGTTCACCCCAGTCAAGACAAGAAGAACCGTCGGTTAATATGCGGAACTTGGTGGTGCTCAACAAGGGCTCGGTCGTTCCCGAGTCAATGCTCTATCCTGACATGGGATTAGTAGATGCAATCTTTGATCCGGTAACTGACAGTATAACGTTTGCTTTGGGCCATGAAGATGCAGGATTCTTGGAGGTCCAGCAGTTTATGAAGAACGGGGATATCAACTTATTGGCGTCTGTTCCTGTTGACAACGGCAGTGACAAGTTATGTTCATTTGCTCACTTTGTTGATAGTTGTCAACTAGTGTTTATCTTCAGCGGTGGAGACATTGTCACTGCCACTTACGACATGACGCAGCCTAACCCCGACACCACAGTAGTTGAGATTGTGGGGTCAATTGACGTTGGAATCGGTGCTGCTTCGTGGTCACCTGATGAAGAGACTTTAACGTTGTTGACTAGAGATAGCAACTTATTATTGATGTCTCGTATGTTTGAACCCATTAGTGAGAAGGCCCTTAATCCCGATGACATTAAGATCAGTGACTCTAAGCACGTTTCGGTGGGGTGGGGGAAGAAGGAGACCCAATTCAAGGGGAAAGGTGCTAAGGCATTGGAACGGGAGAGAGACGCATTAAGACATGCGGGGTTGAAGAATGTTGAAGACGGACCTTTGAAGGATCCTACCGTCAATGAGATTGAACAGGGGACACTTTCTAGCTTTGATACTCTTGCCGTTAAGATCGACTGGAGAGGAGATTGTGAGTATTTTACTGTGACCACTGTAGAACAAGTATTGGTTGAAGATACGTCGGAAGTATATGACAGAAGAGTGATAAGACTGTTTTCCCGAGACGGGAAATTAGACAGTGTCAATGAGGCTGTTGATGGGTTAGAGCATAATTTGGCTTGGAAACCACAAGGGTCATTAATTGCGTCTACTCAAAGACATTTTGACGAAGAAGAAGGTGAAGAAGTGTTGGATGTGGTTTTCTATGAAAGAAATGGTCTTAGACACGGACAATTCAATAGTCGATTGGATCCGACAACAGAAACCATTGTGGATTTGGTTTGGTCTTCAGATTCAGAAATATTAGCATTCCAATTACATGATAGAGTTCAATTATGGACTACTAAGAACTATCATTGGTATCTTAAACAGGAAATAATGGTTAAAGATACAGAAATTATGTTTGTTAAGTTTCATCCGGAAAAGCCTTTACACTTTATGATTGGAACCTCTAATGGTCAGATCCAAATCATTGATTTGGGTATTAAAATAGTCACAGGTCCAGCATTCAAAGGTTATGATCTTGGTGTTACGTTGGTAACTGACGGTACTACTTGCAAGATCACTCCGTTATCCATTGCCAATGTACCTCCGCCAATCAGCTTTAGAGAAGAGGATGTTCCTGGCATTATAAATGACTTGGCCGTCAGTAAAAATAACCAAGTGTATGGTGCCTTGACTAGCACCAATGAGGTTCACTTAATTACGTTGAAAATGGACAAAAACTTACCCAAGTCCATCAAACACCCCCAATTGGTTTCCACAATTGCTCTGGACTCGATGCTTGGTGGTACAGCCAGACAACTAGCGTTCATAGGCGACACCCATGTGGCTGTGGTGGTTGATACTGTTGATCTGGACTCGAAAGTTCAAGTCTTCAATGTTGAAGACGTTACCAAGCCGGAGTTCCAGTTGACTGTTCCATTTTCTTGTCCCATCGTTCTTATCAAGTCCAGTTCTGACTTCAAGTCTGTGGGAATTGAAACCATTCGGGGCGAGGTACACCAAATAGATGACACCATGGAAGCACGCCAGTTGTGTCAGTTCCCCGAATTTTGTCGTGAGTTTGAATTTGGTCCTTTGAGTGACAGCGAAACTGGTGATGACTACGGTTCGTTTGGGATCTCCAACAATGGGAAGCTCTATTGCAATGAAACGCTTGTGGCCTCAGCAGTGACTTCCATGAAGATCACCGAGTCTAACTTGTTGTTCACCACAGCACTTTCAAAGTTATGTTTCCTTCATTTGAACGAACAGTTGCATGAAGAGAGTGTTAAGTTCTTTGAAATCCTCAACAACCTGCAACAGGCTCACGAGATTGTTGATGAGAGAATCAGAACCATAGAAAGAGGCTCTATTCTTGTCAACTGTGTTACTTCAAACTATTCGGTGGTTCTTGAAGCTCCAAGAGGGAACTTGGAAACCATCTATCCCAGAATTATGTGCTTGTCGGGTATAAGGCAGTTTATCTCCGAAAAGAAGTACAGGGAAGCATTCTTGCTTTGTCGTGCTCATAGAATTGACTTGGATATCTTATACGACTACGATCCGCAGTTGTTTGAACTGAATGTTGAAGCTTTTATTAGTCAAATTGGTAAGGTAGAGTATTTGGACTTGTTTGTATCTTGTTTGCACGATGAGGATGTCACTTTGACAAAATACAGAGACTCTATTTTACATGCTGCTGGTGCACCGGTATCAGCTGAAGTTGCAGCACCCACGAGAGACGTCGGCCTTAGGAAAATTATTAGAAATAAAGAACCAGAGGTGGTGAGTACAGGGTCCAAGATCAATAAGGTATGTGAAATCGTTGTCTCTGCTTTAATTAACAGTTCAACCCTAAAGGAAAAATACCTACAGACCATTCTTACTGCTTATGCTTGTGAACAGCCTCCTAACTTGGCCCTGGCATTGGATCTCATTGGAGATTTCAAAGACTTGGAGAAACAAGAGCAAGCAGTTATCCACTTGTGTTTCTTACAAGATGCCAATAGCCTTTACCAGGCGTCGTTGGGCTTATATGATGTCAAGTTGACTCTAGCCTTTGCTCAGCAGTCTCAGATGGATCCTAAAGAGTATCTTCCCTTTTTGCAGAACCTCCATGTGCAAGCACCGCTCAGACGGAAGTTCCTTATCGATGACTATTTGAAGCGCTACGAGAAGGCTCTTCAATGGCTCCACGAACTTGATCAGGACAAAGATGATGATAACGACGACATTAAGACCGAGTTCAATGAGTACATGGTGGCTCACGACTTGTACAAGGTTGCCCTCAAGATCTACCGTTATGACGATTCTAGATCTGAAGGCATTCTTAAACTCTACGGTGACCATTTGAGCAGCACTCAAAACCACAAAGAAGCTGCGCTCTGCTACGAATACTTGAACGACTATGACAGTGCCTTGGACTGTTATGTCAAGGCTAAGGCTTGGAAAGAAGCTTTATCGATTGTTCAGAGACCGCAGTACACCCATAAGATGGTTGAGCTGGCTACCACGTTGGTGTCGATGTTGGTTGAAGACCACAAGTACGCCGAGGCAGCAGAAATTGAGCATATGTTTTTGAAAAATGTTGAAGAAGCCGTTAGGTTGTACTGTAAGAGTTATATGTTTGACAAGGCCATTTTGGTTTCTCAAGAGGTTCAGAAACCTGAGCTTGTGGAGTCCATAGTGGATGTTCAGATGAGTGAAGGGTATGGTGTTATAGCTGAGTTGTTGGCTGATTGTAGGGGTCAAATCGAAAGTCAATTGAGAAGATTAAGAGAGTTAAGACAGAAGAAAGCCGAAGACCCTTATGCCTTTTATGGTATGGCAGATAATGATGGTGGTGATGTTCCAGATAATGTTTCAGTAGCAGCGTCTGAAGCTTCCACCACGGCTTCCTTTTTCACCAGATACACCGGCAAAACAGCAGGAACAGCCAAGACAGGAGCTTCCAGAAGAACAACGAAAAACAGAAAGAGAGAAGAACGGAAAAGAGCGAAAGGCAGAAAGGGTACCATTTACGAAGAAGAGTATCTTATCAATTCCGTTGGCCGTATGTTAGACCGTTTAACTCATACTCAACCAGATGCCGTCAGGTTAGTCGAGTGCTTACTTCGTAGAAGAAGGAAGGAACAAGCGTACCAGGTTCAACGCAACTGGACAGAGCTTATAACCTTTGTTGAGGCTAATATTAAAGAGATTCACACTATGAATGAAAGAGATAGAGAAAGAGTTAATGAGGAAGGTGAAGTCTATTTAATACCTGAGATACCCATTCCGTCTATTCCCCAGTTCCCCAAGTTTAATGTCCTAGACTTTTAATAATAGTCTAATCACATCTTGGGTACTATATAATTACATAATGAGTACAATACTTCATAATACCTGTGTGTTAATTTTATTGTTAGGCAATTAAATTGTCAAAGGCATATGAACTTTTTACCTGCAGTCCAAATACGTCAAGCAATATATACGAGACGCACCTTCTCGGCACAATCACGACAGGGATTTGAATCTAAACAACCCAGCGAAGAATAAGTGACCTTTTGATCTCGCATATTTGATCTAGAATATATTTAAGATGATATTTATGCAAGCGAATATTTTCCCCGTAGAGTAATCCTCGGATCTTATAATTATCGGATCTTATAATTATCAGATCTTATGATATTTGCTCAATTTGTCGTCTAGGTATATTACTTGAGCGTACCTTAAGTATCTTGGATCCATGATGACTTCTTTAACACTTGGCTTATAAAGCAAACTGGGTTAGTTATTCCATTCATATTAGCAGTGGAACAGGCAATTTACTTTGTTAAATTTATAATTTGTGTTGCGTAGCCACCTTCCCAATTAGGAATAACATATGATGACCACAACAAGTATGATTTACTGTTACAAGACTACTATTGATTTATTAAAGTAAAGGTCCCGTGTATATTTATAAAAAACCAAATAATAATAATAATAATAATAATAATAATAATAGTATGAAATGAAATAAAGTGGATTTATGCTCTAAACCATAAAGATAAAAGCACACAAACTCATGACCGCACTTAAAAGATTGACCATGGTTGATGATGAGGATGCGCCACCTTCATAGATGGTAATTGATGAAGATGGTTTGGCCAGACTGACAGATGAGACAAACGTAGTAGCACTTGGTGGTGGAGGAATTGGAATGTAACTGGTGAAAGAAACTTGTGAAGGAGTGACTTGGTAACCAGTGGTAATGGTTGTTTCCTCACAGTGGTCGCAAGTCTTGGTCTTAATCACCGTGGTGGGGATAGTTAATGTGCCTGAGGTAGTAGGTGGCAAGTATGAAGTGATATCAATCGATGTAGTGCCGACAGTGACACCTGTGGTTACCCTTGAGGTTTGACACTCGTTGCTAACACACAGTGTAACGGTGAGAACCCTGGTTGAATATGTTGAAACTGTTTCAGGTGTAGTTTCTGGAGTAGTAACTAAAGTGGTTTCTTGGGTAGTTTCTGATGTAGTGACAGTGGTTTTTGGTGTCACTGGTGTGGTTTCTGATGTAGTAACTGTAGTCTTTGGTGTAGTAACTGGTGTAGTTTGAGGCGTTGAGACTGTAGTAATGCAAGTAGTAACCTCAGATATAGACGTTGTGGTCTGACAACTGTGGTCGGAGCACAGTGTAACAGTAATAACTGTAGTGGAGGTAGTACTGAAAGTGGTAGTTTCAGGAGTAGTAAATGGTGTAGTAACTGGCGTTGTTTCTGATGTAGTAATTGTAGTCTTTGGTGTTGTCACTGTAGTTGTGACTGGAGTGGTAGTTGAAAAAGTATGAGTTGTAACAGACTCACTGGTGATGCAGGTTGTTGACATCGTTGTAGATGTGTGGCATTGGTGGTTCTCGCACAGCGTAATGGTGATATCAGTAGTTGATATCCAAGTAGTTGTTGAAGTTTCACAGCTAGTGGTTTCATATGTTGAAATAGAAGTTGATGAAACTGGAATGTACTCCGAACTACTTGAGCTTGGTGCAGATGAAGATGGACTAAAAACTGATAAAGTTTCAGAAGTACTAATGGATCTAGTGCATGGAGTTGTAATTGTTGTAAGACATGTTGATTCCAGAGTAGTCATGTGACAGCTGGTATGATCACAGCTGGTAATTGTGACAATAGTAGTTGAGCTGGTAGTATAAGTGGAATAACTAGTTGCGGAAGTTGTTCCAGAAGTTGTTCCAGAAGTTGTTCCGCTAGACTGGCTAGATTCAGAAGTAGATCCCGTAGTCATACTTGAGGCAGATGTTGATTCTGAATGCTTGCTGGACCCAGGTGTGGTGCTGGTAACCACACTTGAGGAGCTAGTGGTACAAGGAGTAGTGATAGTTGTAATGCAAGTTGATTCCAGAGTGGTCATGTGACAACTGGTATGATCACAGCTGGTAATTGTGACAATAGTAGTTGAGCTGGTAGTATAAGTGGAATAACTAGTTGCGGAAGTTGTTCCAGAAGTTGTTCCAGAAGTTGTTCCGCTAGACTGGCTAGATTCAGAAGTAGATCCCGTAGTCATACTTGAGGCAGATGTTGATTCTGAATGCTTGCTGGACCCAGGTGTGGTGCTGGTAACCACACTTGAGGAGCTAGTG